>NC_142606.1:11749133-12069815 GCF_041222555.1 Hakea prostrata | reverse complement strand
GTCCAAAAAAATTAATTCTACTAATTATTGTCTTCATTTATCACAAAAAGCTTTCCATTCCCTTCCCATAGAATTCTTGTCTAATTTGCACTCAATCAGGTGTTAAATTGACACGATCTTCATCCCCATGTTTCTATTAGTTTTGTTTAGTCTTGCTTATTAGTTTAGGGCTGTTATTGATTATTGCTTTGTTATTTTGTCTAACTTGCATGTTTATCAAATATTAGTTGCTCCAATTCCCTTCTTTTATCTGTTATCTTTCATAAGTAGTTGCCTTACCTAAGAGAACTTATAAGTTATAACCAGCCTTCGTAGGTCCCCTACTCTCTAGGGTTCCCCTGCATCAACAATTTACTGAAAAATTGAATCACTACAATTATGTTTTGAGTCTTACAACAAACAAAATTAGAAAATGAGAACATTTCAGTGACAATTTCAAGCAATGGCAACCTGTTAGATGTTTAAGAATATAAGAACAGAAAAGCTCATCTTTGTATCTATTTCAACTTTTCAGAAGCACTATTAAGCAATTTCCGTAGACAGCAGCTCATACGATGTGGGGCAGAAAAGGCCATAATAGCAAGAAAATGATAGCCAACTGTATCAGTATAGGTTCTTTTTAAATCTCTGTATTCCCAATCTGATTGTGTTATTACATGCTTGAAATTTATTCCTCTAATGTTGTTAATGACATGATTTACTGATCACCATCTTTTTAACAAAGAGATTTCCTTGTGTAGGTTTGGCAGCTTACTTCTCAATCCAATGGTCAATCAACGATAATGACACATCAGATCAAGCCAAGTTCCTTGAGGTGATGAGATTCATGATCAGCATGAAGAAGGAAATAAATAAAATATCTTGTCATGTCTAATAGGGGAAAAAGATTCAACAGTATAAAGACAACTGTCACATGAAACTGACCATCCAGCTTCCTACAACAAGTACCCGTTCTCATCTGCCCCAAGCTCTGAGGTCTGAACTCATATAGAACGACCCAGTAGTCAACTCCATGAAAAGCCTCTCCTATTCATGTTGATAATAATTTATTTTCCCTCGGGGATTCTGAGCATTAATGAATAATTGAATATGAAACCCCATGCATATAGTATGTCATTCAAAACTTGGACTCAAATTATGTTACCTTATCACAAAGCTTTTGCATTTCTGTCATTGCTGCAGGGGATAGTATATCTGGTCGAATACTCAACGCTTGCCCAAGTTTTATATATGCTGGACCCAAAGATGTTATAATCTCCCGCAATTCAATAGCCCGTGCAACTTCATTCTAATACGCAAGAAGGAAAAAGGTGTGAACAAAAAGAAGTTTGATATAATAGTCATGGGTTTAGCACTCATATCAGAAGCAATGGAATGAATCAATTTGACACTGCATAAATTGAGGCCATTTTGACCCTCAGATTCTACATGTACTGAGTTGGAACAAGTTAAAATGAGTTTGGGCAAGTAAGGCCAAATCAGAATTAATAGAGACCAGGATCCATACCCAATTCTGAGTGTTTAAACCTTGGTAACCATTGAACTTATCAAGCAATCATTTTAACCGGCACAAGAATGAAAAGCGCAAATTTCAAGATTAAGTTATAAAAAAATAAATATAAAATATAAAATAAATAAATAAATAAACTAACGAAGGAAACATAGATATATAATCCCCCACCCCAAGAAAAAAGAAAATAAGACAACACCCCCAAAGATTCACTTTACAAGTGGGAGAAACTACAACACATAATAAAGAACCCAGAAGACAAAAAGGAATATGACAGTATCAGGGCCAGGAATCTCCCACTAGTGTGGAAAGAATGGTGGCATCAGCTCTCCCTCCAACTGAAGGTTAAAACAATGAGAGATTTGACAGGAGGACAGATAAAGAGACATCTCCAGCTAGAAAATTGTACAAGGGAGCAGTTGGTTTAGTCAGAAGCATTTAAAATGCAACAAAATTTCAAACTGACAATGGATTATACCCTGGGTATTCGCCAAGAAACAACAATTTACCAGACTGCGCCAAAGATATTGAAGCAGACAAGCATGGCTTTAATACATACCTCCAGAACCTTCTTGTTTATCACATCCCAGATAAGACGGGAGAGGAACCCACCACCAACAGATAGCAACTGGATAATACGTGTTGCAACTGCACGAGGGCGCTTTCCCCAGTATGAGGAGATGCTAGCAGGTTCATAAACCAAAGGTAAAGAGTCACTGCTTTTCTCAACCTGGAAGGTGGGGTCAAAGGCAGGAAAAGTTATAATCACCAACTTATTGCTTCATTCACACAGAGATAATATATACAGAACAGAAAGCTTCATTTGAAGCTTGTCATGTGATAAGACATAAGAACCAACAATCTGGAAGAACCTCCTCAAAAAGACATTTAGCGGTGAAAGCTACAAATAGCGTTATTTCAAGTAGTGAATTGAAGGTATTTACTACTGATCTGAAAAAATAAAAAGACGAATTGGATATCCAGAAATCTTCATCTTGTTTCTCACTCCTGAAGCCTGATTACAATTTTGCACTCTTATTATCCATCCAAAAATTCACCAAGGCCAAAAGCATAAATCATACTCGAAACCTTAAAAGACCAATTTTACAAAGGCACCAAACAACTCCATACCATACACGTAGCAAAACCAACCTACAGCCCAGAATGCGAATAATAAAGATATGCCACGTCAATTCTTTATATCCCTTCCATATTCTTCTCTCATTCATAGTTATAAGTTATAACATCCCCAAATAATGATTAATAAGGTAAGGAGCGGGTAAAATGTTAAGGAACACAAATTCGGAAGTTATAACTTATAAATAGGCATCCAAATAAATTAGCGACAGACCTCAATGAGGCGCAACCGTATATTGTCGCCAGCAAATTGCGAGTCGCTCAGGTTCTGGCCACGAAGGCCTCTCATTAGAGAGGCCAACTGTTCGTTTTCTTCCATTTGTGCTCTCACCCTCTTGATCTCCTGCGAAACATCTCCAATTTTCTGCCAATAACCAAAATTGACACATAACAGCACATTAACGAGAGCAAAACTAGTCATAAATGAAACATGTAGGTTCATTGTAAATGTTGAAATCCAGTTGACCTACCGAAGAGACGCCATTGACAGCCTTCGGCGGCGAATTTCGTGAATGTCCAGTTTTAACCGGTTTGGAATCAGTGGCCGTAGCAACTACAAAGCTTCGATTCCGGGAGTTCAATCTAGAAGGAAACGCAAACGGAGACACTGAGCTCTTCCTTGAACATGAAGAAGCATTGGTTAATGTTATTCCGCAGCCGACGAGCTGAGAAGCTGCGTCCATGGCGGAATATCAAAGTCTTCTGAAACTCTCTCCCCCACTGAGGCACTGATTGAGAGAGAGAGAGAGAGTGTTTGGTGGGAACAAAAGCGAATGAGAGTTGACGAGAAAGGCCCTTCGGTTGGACTTTTGTGGCTTTGTGCTTCGGAGAGGAACAGATGAAGCCCAACCACATGGTTTATAAATACTGTCGTTTATATTGATTTTGATTTTGATTTTGATTTTCGTAATCATGGGGAACGGTGAACCCTTTCGTTGTTTAAGACATTTACTCACAAAATTGTTTTCGACTTTTGCAAAAACACGTTGTCCACATGATAGAATTGAAATAACCCTAACTTTTCTCCTCCCTCGTAACAGCAATTAAGGGGCGTTTGATACTTTGATAACGGTCTATTTGAGAACGATGTTCATTACAATAACCGTTTTCTAGCATTTTTCTTGAGGTAAGTTAGATTTTTTTTAAAACAACAAAAAAAATTATGAAATCGAGAAGGAATTAGCAGTTACATGTGAATGGAGTTTAGCTTGAATCTCCCTTTTGACATATTTTTAATTTTTGAGACAGAGAAAACAAATCAAAGTTGTTTTACAAAAACCCTTTCTAAACAATAAAATTGGACCAGTTTACTTTTTAAAAACAAAATAACGGCCCATTTAATGAAACATTTTTTTGTGTTCTTCAACATTCTGAAAATGAAAAATCCAAAACACAAAGATTCCTTTATACTGAAGAGTCTTGATAGGAAGCTAAATGGCTAGAAAGAAAAGCTCCTAACCCTGAAGGAAAGGAAATTCTAAGAAAAGCCGCAGCTATAGCTCTTCCCTCCTACTCCATGTCTTGATTCCTCCTTCCTAAAAATCTATGCAATCAAATGAATAGAAAATCAAACATTCTAGCATGTATTGGGTGCATTGAGATGCACTATGTTGAAGCAAGAAAAAAGAGGGTCTTGGGTTTAAGGATTTCCACAATTTCATCAAAGCAATGCTTGTTAAAACAATGTTGGAGGCTCCTAGCAAAGCCTGAATCCTTGTGGGCAAGGACTTTTAAAGCAAAATACTTTTCTGATGTATCTCTCCTCAATGCCCAAGTTCCAAGTTAAGCTTCATGGGCATGCAAGACTTAATGTGCGGGAAAGACATCCTAAATTTGAGTATATCAAGCAATGAATAAGATAATCGTATATACCTATACACTTAGCTAAATTTTCAGCACTTGCAATTCATCTAATTAATCCCCATCCAACCATCAGTACAATATAACCAAGCTTGTTGATCTTATCAATTGGCCATTATTTCGATGGATACTTCCCTACTTAGGGAACTATTTTCATCACAAGAGGTTTGTGCAAATTTGGCTTTTGCCTATTCTTTCACAATCCACTAGGGATTCATGGCTCTAGACAATAGCAAAGTCAGATAATTTTAGTCTAGTGTTAAAAGTTTTTATCATCTACGTTAAGCATAGAGCATTGGTGCAAGGAGTTGCTAGTACTTCGTCTAACCCCCTCTCCAATTGGTCTTTCATATGGAGACTAAGGTCTCTTCCAAAAATTCAGCATTTCATTTAGAAGGCAAGTCATGAAGCCCTTCCCATGGACAACCCACTCTTTAGGAGACAAGCAACACCTTCCCCTCTTCATCTTGTATGTGGTGCAGATGTTGAGATAGTTTGTCATGCACTCCTCCGGTGTCTATTTGCAAATGACTCTTGGAGAGCATCTCTACTCACATTGGATACATCAAGTTTCACTAGGACTACCATTCATGAGTGAATGTCTTTCATTGATTCTAAGTTCAACACTTTATACTTTTAAGTATTATGGATTGAGTGGGCTCAACATGGAGATCTCTAGCTTGAATCATTTGGAACCCCAAGAATGAACCATCATTTAAAGGGGAGATCCCAAATTTGAAATACTCAATATCTAGAATAGATAAGACTGTCAGAGGATGTACAAATGCAGCCTCAACGTATGGTTGAGTCATTTGTCATTCCATCCATAGCTCCCCAACCTTTTGTGCAACAAACTAATTTATTTTCTACTTTTATAGATGCAAATTGGGACATGTTTCAAAGAGTGCAGGCCATGGGTGCATCATTTGGGATCTAGGTGGATCTTTTATAGTAGCACAAGCAGTCTATGGTTCGAGTGCATCAGCAATTGCTACTGAAATGGAAGCAATTCAAGACATTATTTAGCTTGCAAGAACTTTGCAAATTTCATCCTTAACCATCCACTCAGATTGTCAATCTGCTGCCCTCTCTCTTGATGGGAAGTCCCGGTCTCTTGTATGGGCTAGTTGCAACTTATCTAAAGAAACTATGAAGCTTTTTTGTTTGTTTTCTTTCATTTCCATTAAGTATACAAGTAGGTCTGAGAACCTGTATGTTGATTATACACCTAAGGCGGCTAGGAAGTTCTCTCTGTTTTGGAATTGGTGCACTTCGCCACGTAAATTTGTACTAAACTCTTTCTTTCTCCTTCACAAGCATCTCTTTGGAGAATTTAATTTAAGTTGATGTTGAACCTAAAAAAAAGGAAAACAAAATAAATAAAAGATTCTCCATACACAAGTCATTCTAAACAAGGAGTCACCAAAGTTATTTCTTTAGGAATATGGGTGAAACTTCACTCAACAAACATTGACTTGAGTATCATAAGATCCCTAACAATTTATTGAATCTCCATGGAGGGAGAATTATTATAGTTCAAAGAGTAGCCAAGTTGGCATAAATGTAAATAATTTTTTTTTTGGTGAGGTAAATGTGAATAACTATCCTTTCATATTAGGGGTTACTCACCCTTGAATTAGCAGTTGACTTTCCTAAATCATTGAATGACTCGATTATTTGATTGTAGAGTTTCATATATGTTGAATGTTGATGCAAGGAAATTCATGAAGCCCTAAAAACCCTCATTTTTTTTGTTTGGTCATCATCAAACCAAACACAAGGACTCAAACCAAAAGGCCTAAGGAATGAAAGAGAGGCGAGGGAGGGGGAAGGTGTGGAGGGACAAAGGTAGGTTTAAACCGAAGACATCATTGGTCTTGGTCCCTCTACATGGGAAGCTGTCACCATTGTGTTCGAGGCATATTGATCTATGAACCCAATTAACCATAGAAAAAAATGTGTTGACCGTTTTACCCCTTCCATGTTTGGAAACTCCCCATGAATCATGCTTTTAGGTAGAGTCCCAATGAATTAAGGGGTGTTATTGAGAAAATGAAACCACACCAATAGTTGCCATCTCAGCTTCTCTTATATTATGATTGGTACTAAATCAATAGTCAAAGCAAAAACTTCTATGGTTAGGACTCAAAATAGAAGGTGAACTGACAAAATCTCCTCACCCGAAAAATATATAAACCAGACATTTCATTTTTTTTCCACAAAAAAAGGACATTTCAAATATCATTACAAAAAAAAAGTTGAAAGAGATAAATTTACTTCGTATCATTTTTTTCTTTGGTAATAACTTACTTTGTATTCACATCTTATCATGTTCTACTCAGAAAAATAAAATGACACCGTATCATGACAGTATAATAATGTAATTAAATATTAAAAAGATATATGCATGCAGTTTGTTAAATGGAAATTCAAATCCAAAAGTTTTAAGAATTGAATGAAAAGTTAAGTCATATATGAATCATATATTCTAGAGTAAATTGTAGTGAACCTAAAAATGAAGGCCTTAAAACACATCTTATTTTATATTTGAAAAATACAGACACTCAAAAAATTGGATATATTAGTTTAATTTTTCAATGAAAACGTTAAATCACTGTTTATCTTCTTTCAATTATAAAAATATCTCTATCAAAATATGAAAGAAAAAAATAAACAACTATTTGTTCTATAATTTATTATTACAAACAATCTACTTCATATTGATTTAAATGATTTTTTTTTTTACTTGGCTGTAAAAGACAGAGTTCAACTTATTGGTAGGTAAATCCGAATTTAATCCGTATCTTCAATGTCTTTGGGGGTTGAGATTGAGGGGTTGGTGGAAGAGGGACTTTAATCAAACCGTATAAAGTAAGAACAGTTGCTGCACAAATATGTCCCGTGCAACAGCAAAGAAAAACCCCGTTGATTATTTTTAACCGAGTTTAATTTGATTACAGTTGAAACCGATGCAATAAATCAGGTAAAAAAAGGGTAGAAAAGTAAATGAACTATTTTTTAATGGGCAAACATGTCATATGGTCTGAGAAGATATTGGTCCAATCTGTGACACGTATGTAGTAAAGTCAAGATAACCTCTGTGTCAGGGGAGAAACGGTGTGCTCCTCTCACGTTTTTTGAACACAAAATAGAACGGATTTCACCTGTAAACATTACAGAAAATCCAAGATAAGAATTTGAGTGGGTCCCATGTCGGTTCACAAGTGTACGGAGAACTGATCCGGACTTCCATGTGATGTTCCAGACTTTTCTTTATCCCCCGATGTCTGTTGAGTGAACGCGATGGAAAATAAAAACAAGGAATGAGAAGTCGGAAAAAGGGGAAAGGACAAAAGGATGATTTTGTTTGGGTCCTTCGCTTTTAATGGATAGGATCGTCAAGCTGACCGTTTGATTGAAATTTCAATCAAAATTTTGAATTTGATTATTAAAGTTTAATGATCGAGATTTAATTTCGATCGAAAATTTAGATCTGACGGTCCGAGATTTTGACTTGTCGGTCATGCACATTATCCAATAAAATTAACAAAAGAAACGAGAAGTTTCTCCATCACCAAAAATAGAAGTCAGTTTATTAAAAAGGATAAGAGATAAAAAAAATAAGGGTATCAACGTCATTTTATTTCTGTATTAGAAGAATTGTCATTTGACCGGAAGGGATGTTGAGCAATGCCGTTCTACGATCTTGTGGCGCCTCACGTTAATTTTCTCGGGGGTTTAGCTTTTTCTCTGTGCTGGTAATGGAGTTAGGGTTTTAGGGTTCTTCGATTCCTGTTCAACTCCTACAAACAAAATTTTCAACTCTCAAGTCCCAACAGCTCTGTAAAGAACAGTCGTAATCTGTCTGCATTGCCTCAACTCTCTCTCTCTCTCTCTGCCCCAATCGACGCCATGGATAGATACCAGAGAGTCGAGAAACGGAGTCCTGAGTCTCCGATTAACGAGAATGAGATCAGAATCACATCACAGGGTTTGATAAGGAACTACATCAGCTATGCAGCTAGTCTCCTTCAGGTAATCTATCTGTTCTCTTTTGTTACGAGAGCTTTTTTAAATGTTTGCTCATTTTGTTGTTGATTTGTTTCCATAATGTGAGTAATTTCTGCTATGCTTAATTGGTTTTGGAGATGCTGTACGTCATCCATTGTTTTTTTTAGTAGCAGTACGTCATCCATTGTAGTTTGCTTGTGTTGTATCAATTTAATTAGTCCCTGGGCTGTGTTAGTTTAGTCTTATTGCAATAATTTGTCATTCTATATTTATGCTCGCTATTTGTTTCATTATTTCCTTCTGGCTCGGTGCTCCACCTTGTGTTCGGCTTCGGTTTGGTCTACATTGCGGTGTTATTTTTTTGTTGGAATCGGAAAGCAATTTCCTTTTTTCTGTCTCTTATCGTTTCTATCTGTTTCAGTGTCAAATGTTGAACAAGTAGAATAAAGAAATTTCAAGAACATGTGACCAATAGTTTGACAAGAAATACTAATATCCTAGTTAATAGTTGAAACGGAGGCAGTTCTTTAATTCTTTTACTTGTTTTTCAGCAAACGTCTAAAGAATTATGTTGTAAATTTCTGTCTGTATATTTGGTAAGTTTCATATTCGGTTCTATTTATTTTGACATAAAGTTTTACTTGGAAGGTTTTCAGTGGTAAATTTCAATGTGTAATATTTTTTTATGTTAAAAAGTTTTTGAATTTTTTTATCCATTAGTAGAACTATCTTTGAACACTTCTCAACTACCAAGATTTACTTGTTGACCTTTCTGAAGTGAAAAACTTAGCCAAAAATTTTCTCATTGACATTTTGAGTTGAAACAAATGAAGCTTTAGTTAAATATTCTTTGGTACAGTCGAATATTTGTATCATTATTATCATCATCTGGAGTGCTTCCTGTGCCTTTTTCCTTTTGGCTTTCTTTTATATGTTAAATGTTATGATGTAAGTTAATGAGGTGAGAAGTTCCTACTGTAACTAATTCCTAAATTCACTGGATACGGTAATTCAAGTTTTCAGTAGCTCCTTTCAGTTTTCATTGACCAGTCATTGATAGCCTTGGCACTCAACTTAATCACTAGTGTGTTCCATCCATATGTACAATTGCACAGTCAAGCAACAATGCACTATCGGACAAGCCTTGTTCATGCGCACAACTATGGTCAGCAACATTAATCCAGAAGTTGTTTCACACAAAATCTGTATTACTATTGGAGGCCCTCACTGATGTCATACATAAATACACAATTGTATGGATCATTGTTCTTCTCAACATTTGGCATGCATACAATTCCTGTGGCAATGTTTATTTAGTAAGCACATTTGTCTTCTAAACAAGCACTCCAGATACAAGTAGACATTCACAACTTTGAATATATGTGCTTTGACAAGTTGGTTATCTGTATAAAGTAATGGTCGCATCGACTTCAACATCTATTCATAACCATTTTTCAATTTAGAGCTAAGAGACCAGAACCATGGCTGTTCCCAAGTTTCCACCATTGATGTACAAAGGCTAGGCTTTCACCTGCTTACCTTAAATGATATTGGTTGCACCCACGACAATTCCTTTGCACCAAACCAAGAGGCCAAAACAATTGGTTGTCAAATAGGCAATGCTAATCATGTCCAGCACCAACTGAACACACCCACATTCAAATAACTTGAACTATATTGATGTAGTTTAATGTGTCAATCTCTAGCCATCGTCTCCTAATAGAAGTGTGGAATGTGGAAGAGCTTAGGAACCCATGGGCTAGCTTGGCTGACCAACTTGTTTAATAAGATTATGAGCACAAGGAGAGATGAATGGAGGAGAAACATTGTGGTACTTGAACTTGTAGGGGCTGTTGGGGATCGGTGGAACACCATGGAAAGGGAATTGTACTACGAGGTTAGAGAATTAACCCACTGGAATTTGATGAAAAGAGTGTTGATTGAGAGATTCCTACCCGAGCACTACAAGACTAGACTCTCCAGGAGCAATTCCACACTTTGAGATAGGGGACCATGTTAGTGGCTGATCACATTTAGTAGTTTGATTCACTAGCCTCTAGGACAAGGACTCGGGAAAGTGAGCTAGAGACTATGACTCCACTTAGGCTTGGTCTGAAGTATGAGATACAGGTGGCCCTAGGTATGATAGACGTATAGGACCTCGGAGACTTGTTTGAAAAGGCCCTATGTGTGAAAACCTTACTTGCTTAGAAAAGCAATCAAGTCAGGACTTCAAGAGGGATCCCACCACCAACAAACCATACACTTCATCCACTATGGTCCTTCCTAAGGTGCCGAATCTTATCAGAGCAGAAAATAGAGCTCAAATGTTTAACAACAACCCAAGATAATGCTTTTACTGTTATGAGAGAGGATAGTTTGCCAGAGAGTGCCCTAAGAGAAGAGGACTTGTAGTCTTTGATACCAACTAGAAGGGTCTTGACGAAGTAGTAGTGTGCCCTCCACTTTAGCTTGAACCATAAGAGAAGTACGATGAGGATTGTATCAATCCATAGGCCCAATTAAATGTCATGTCCAAGATATTAGTTGCAGACACTGAAGGTGAATACTGGAGAGGTAGCATCTTCCACGGCAGACTTAGAGCAGGACTACTTGCTTAGCTTATTGTAGACAATGGTAGCTATCTGAATGTTTTGTCTGAAAACTTCGTGAAAAGGGTAGGACTCAAGCTAGAGAAGCATCCCCAACCATAAAGGGTCTCCTTCCTCAACAATGCCAAA
The DNA here is from genome assembly GCF_041222555.1 of Hakea prostrata. Taxonomy (NCBI): domain Eukaryota; kingdom Viridiplantae; phylum Streptophyta; class Magnoliopsida; order Proteales; family Proteaceae; genus Hakea; species Hakea prostrata. Next base: position 12,058,556 of record NC_142606.1, on the reverse strand, counting down.
CTTGATGTAACACTTAGGTGCCTATGGACTCCTACTCAGACAAAATTTTGCTGATGTGGTACCCATGAAATTGTTTGATATTATTCTTGAAAGACCGTGGTTATTCGACAACAATGTCACTATCATTCGCAGGGAGATCAAGTGTCTTTGAACATAGGAACCAAAAGATAGTGCTACTACCATTGAACCTATCAGAGGAAGCTAAGAAGGCACAAGCCCTAAGGACCAACCAGAAGGACTCGAACCAAAGTGAACCAATCTTAGTGGCTCCGTCCAGCGGTCGAGCCAAGAGGAAATGTTGGAGCCATCTGCATAAGGTAGGAAAAGGCTGAGAGGGCAAGAGGGTGAAGGGTCAAGAGTTTCCTTTAGATCTAGGAGGAAGAGGAGGGTGGGAGGCCGTCCAGAAAGAGTCCCACTTAAAGAGGTATGAGTAGACCCAGTTAACCCAACTGGAATTCTCATGTGAGGAGATTCTCCAAATGAGCTTAGGGCCTGTTTGGTTACATGAATCTAGAGATTTGAAATCTCTGGATTTATGAATGCGAGATTTATACCCATTTGGTTGTGAAAATCTCTAGATTCATGAAATCTAGAGATTCATCTTTTTACACTAAAAACGTGAATCTGTAGATTTATGGGTATGGGGTGAAATCCATAGATTTCATACCTACTATAAAAACGCTAAACATTTGCGCATTCACAAAAATCACTGATGAATCCACATATTTCATTCCACATATTCAGCTAACCAAATAGTTAATTTTATAAATTATGACTCCATAGATTTGAAATCTATAAATTTGAAATCTCTAGATATTTGAAATCTCCAGACTCATGTAACCAAACAGGCCCTTAAGGAGGCTGGCTATATTAAATTCATTATTGCGTTGGATGCCAAGGCCACCTTTGGATTTGGATCTGCATATTTTGGACCAACTAATTCGTTGAATGATTCCAGAGGATTCTCGGCCCTTCCAGAGGAAACTACAGAAAAGATATTCTATGGCATGGATAGTAGATTTGGGATGGCAAAGACTTCACACCAGTAAGATATAGGACGATTGGAGGACTGATTTTATAAGAAGTCTGCCAGCATAAGATAGGAGCTTGCCTTTCTAGAGTTGGAGTTTGATGCGGATGAGGTCGGGCATGAGGACAATGGTTGAGATGAAGGCGTACAAGGGTTTTGAAGTTAATTTCAAAGTGACATGTCATTATTTCACTACTGAAAGGTGCCATAGTTATGGACACTTTTCGAGTATACACAAGAAACGACACTAACTACCCTCATGGGGAAAAATTGGTAGTTAAAAAAAATGCAATAAACGACTTTCAACTTTTGGAAAACCCTTTTTACCCTTACAATAAATGCTACACATCAACTCACTTTTGGGAATAGGACAATGAGCAAATAAAGAAGGTAACAACTTGTTAATTCATCACTTTGGTGACAAGAGGTTCCACAATTTAAAACACGAAGTGGCATCACACATGAAGTCATTTATTGTCTTGTGCTTGGAGGAAACACAAGCATCAATTATGTCCATATACAGGACAGTGGTATGTTTAGGGGCTTTCTGTATTGAGGAGTCCCTAAACTGCTTCTTTGGTCTTTCTGCTATTCATGTGTTGAGTTTGGTGGGGTTCGGGGGAATAAGGCTGCAGTGTACATTGTAAAAGCTTGTGCACTACATCTTTGATTAATAAAAGCAAATTTGGAAGAATCAAGATATACAGTGAACACTTCGAGTCCTAGTGATAGAGTCTGAATGGAAAGGATATCCAATACAATTTCAATTCACACCATTAAAGGTGTCAACACGTCTCACCCCTGTATTGGATATTTATGTATGTACAGGCATTACATTTTCTTTTCTTGTGTTATTAGAAATTTCAAGATTTTTTTTTCTTTCTTCTGTTCTAATTCTTCTGAAGTTGTTTGTTAACTTATGTTCCAAAAATTTTGTGATTCTGATTGTAATTACTGTGCTAGCTGTTGATGGATAAAATTCTTTCATGCATTCAGTCATTCCCTGTTTCTCACTTGAAAATTGGTCATCAGGATTTGTGATGTACTGTTGCTCTACTGTTTCCAACTTATTTACTGTTATATACAATCTGTATGATGCTTTTTTCAGGAGAAAAGGGGGAGGGAGATTGTCTTGAAGGCAATGGGACAGGCAATCAGCAAGACTGTGGCCATTGCTGAGATTATAAAGGTTTGCCTATATACCTTACTAGAAATGTTCTTCACCTTTGTTGTGATTCTTTAATATGGATATATATTCAGCTCTTACATGTGAAAACAGAAGAGAATCCCAGGATTATATCAAGAAACTGTCATCAGCTCAACTAGCATAACTGATGTATGGGAACCCATTGAGGAGGGTCTTGTACCGTAAGTCTCTAGACTGTTTATTCAAAAAAAAAAAAAAAAAAAAAAAAAAAAAAAAAAAAAAAAAAAAAAAAAAAAAAAGGCCTTGTATGGAATTCATGTTACAGTTTAATACCTTTGGATATAAATGTGGTCTGCAGCTTGGAAATGACTCGTCATGTTTCAGTGATTTCAATATCTTTGTCAATGATGGAGCTAAACAAAAACTCTCCTGGGTAAATTTTTCTCTACTTTCTGAAGTGCATTTTTTTAAATTTTTTTAAAGGGTTTAAAAGATTATATTGATATTATATGGTTTACCAGAGAATGACTTGCAGTTTTAGCTTATTGTATTCTCTAAGATTGAATGATGCAAAACAGTGTCTTGCGGTAATATTAGGTTTCAAGGTCCATCCAATGAGCAGTTCTGGTCAAAGCAGCAGTATCAGCAACCAAGACAAGCTCCTGCTTCAATCAGAGGTGCAAATGAAGGTCATGTTTCTGCTAAAGATAAGGAGTGTTGCCTCATAATGTACCTTTATAAATATCTGCTAAATGGTTCTCTGTTATTTCTGTAGATTCATATATCCGGGGACGAGGTCGTGGTAGAGGGAGAGGAAGGGGTCGGGGCAGAGGTGGATATGGAAATATCCAAGGTATTATGCAATGCTTGTTTCTTTCTTTTTGGATAATTCTTTTATTTTTTCTTCATCTCTGTGATTGAATTCATTTCTCTTTTCGGTTGGGGTTGGGGGTTGGTGAACAGAAGATGGTGGCTATTGGAATCCGGGTCGAGGTGGTGGACGAGGCAGAGGTTGGGGCTATCGTGGTACGTGCTTATCGATGTGTGCCTATGGTTGTTCCCTCCTTCCCCCCCCCTTTTCTTTCTTGCCCATACCCAATCCCCTCCCCCATCTTGGGTCAATCCATCTCTGATTTAGGAGTCGGTTTTCTGAGTTCTGTCACTTCTGCGGAAAGAGGAGTGTTTTTTGTTTTTTTGGGGGCGGTGGTGGTTTGGTTGGGAGATGCTGCAGGGCAAAGAGTGGATTAGTGCCCAATTGCTGAAACCTTATAGAAAAATACAAATTGCTCATGCATGGTGACCCATCTGGTTATGTACTCGTAAGAGTTTAGGTTGTGTGTGACACTTTCGCTTTTTCTGGTGTTTACCCACTGGTTTTCATGTGTATACAGGTGCCGGATATGGCAGAGGTGGAGGCAGGGGTTATGGTGGTGGCCGGGGACGTAGGGGTGGTGCCGTGGGAGGACTAGTTGGAACCTGGCGTAGGTATCAGGATTGAATGTTGGGTTTTGCTCCTTTGTGCCTTGGCATGATAAGGAATAGTATTTGGGAACTGTTTCACCAAGCATCGAACTGTGGCTTTATCAAGAGTTGGTGTTGGCAGTGTATAGTTCATTTTCTCTTTTATATTGTTATATTATTATATTACATGATGTGGGCAGGCTGGCGTGCTTTATGGATTTTGATTTTTGGTTTGTGATTAGTCAATTCGCTGTAATTCATCCCCCTCTCATTTCGGATTTGTATTTATCTACTTGTGAGGTGTCCGAACGCCTTTCCCTTCACCGGTTTGGTGCAGTGGAGTTTTCACTTTGACGAAATGAAAATAAAAGATAAAGAAAAATGGAAGCCCGTCTCCTTTAGGTTTTTTAGGAATCTATAAATCAGGGCTGGTAGTGAACCAAACTGGTTTATTAATTTGTAGCAAGTACATTACCGGTCGAACCCAATAATGGGCATGACGAATCACCGGATGGCTGATCATGTCCATTTGATTTTCCTGCATTCTCAGTATTGATCAATTTAGATCAAACACAGAATTTACGAAGAACGATTAGGCACTTCAAGGGCTGGTTAATTCATGCATAAGATTCAATGAACTCAAAACGGATGGACGCGCCCCTCTGGTGTTCCATATTTTCGCTACAGCTTCGATTAGTTGAATTGGCACCCAGAAAAGGAAACAATGCTGGATTGGTTTGATTCAATGTACAGAATACAGATACGCTTGTCATTCTGTCTCTCTCTTTCTTTGTTCCTTTTTCTGGCTTGGGGCTCAAGTTTCTCTCTCTTCCTTGCCTAACACTCTTCTCCCTTATTTATAAATCCGTCCTCCGTTACTCGTCTGATCTCCTTCTCTGGCTTCTGGGTTTATGAGCAGACAGTGGTAAGGTGGTAAGTTCTCTCTGTCTCTGAGGTTCAGGCGCATGGACTGTCCATTGTGAATCTGAAAGTCTTCTATAACCTCTTTAAAGGTTGGTTTCTCCGAGGAAAGAAGTGAAATGAAGGGATAAACCTATTAAAAATGCTCATAATACCATAATTTTACAATTGTGGTGCACATGGATGTCCTGAATACTTTTGGTCCTGGTTGCATCGTCTGTGCTAGCCCCAGTCGCCAAAAACAATGGATACTTCTCCTTCACTATATCAGTTACTCAATTACTCTCTTCCCAAACTTTTCTGTTCTGTAATAGCAGCTCTAGTGCTCTCAATGCCTTTCAAATTCCAGGGAAGTGGCCCTAGATCTTCATCATGGAACCGAAAAATGACTTCTTTCTTTTCTCATGATTGGATGCAACACTTATCAGTTGTCATTGAGATACTTCTTTCAATTAAAGTTCAAACCTGTCTATGGTGTTCAGGAATGATATTCAATGTAGGGTCTAAGGACGCTACTCCCAGCCCTGCTGGGTAGGTCCCATGAAAACCCTATTGGACAGTACATATTGGAAAATTGCTGTTCTAAGAAGATCTTTTCATTGGGTGTCAATATGGAGCCAAATTAAATCCTTGAAACCCAACCTTCAACACCTTATTTTTGTGTTTCCTGCTTTTACTTTCAACAATTTTCCAGTAAATTATCTTTAAATCATGGCAAGTTAATCTAATAGAGTTACTTGTTCTGTTGCAGATTTGGCTTTTGGAGGCATAGATAGTTATAAGGAGATTGAGAAAGACGATCCGGATTACTGAATCCAATGAGTCACTTCTGTATTCTTTCTTTCTTCCTTCTACTTTCTTTTGCAATGGAAAGCCAATCATGGGGTTTGTTCTCTGCTTCTGCAACATCAAAAACTTATCATCAGACTGAGGATCAGAAAGGCAGTGCAATGAACTCCGATGGATTTGTTGCCGAATTCTCCATAGGAACTGTTGACAGCCAAAAGGCAATTGAGTTGGTAGAAAATGCAAAGAAAAACTGGATGCTCCAAATTCATGTTGGCAAAAGGCTTATAGGGATCTCTTTGCAACTTGTTCAGTTGTTTTGGCAGATAAGGAGAAGCAATCTAGACTTTCGTGGCATCTCAGTAATTGCTTTCAAGAAGACACTGGGAGACCACCTTTCCCTTCCTGCAGCACCAATACTCCCATTCTGAACTGCCTCAAGAAATTGGATGAGCAAGCACATAAAGTGTACCTTGAATTCTTTCTGCAGACCAACTTAATTTGCCATCAGTTACAGTTAAGCATCCGAATCTTGTTCGTGGGTTGCAAATAGAGATGTTCTTTCTAATGAATGAATTTTGATTTTATGTGGTTGCAGGAGTGATGCATTCAAGCAAGAAACAGAGAGATTGGTAAATGATTTAAAGAGATCAGCTGAACTCGTTGAGGATAAACTAGAAAACATGGAAGAGAGATCAGAGAAATTGTTACAGAACTCCAACCAAATCCAAGATTCATTAACATCAATCGATCTCCGAACCCACCAAATGTCAGAGACTTCCAAGGATGTTGAAATCCAAATTGATGCGGTATTAGAACATTCAAAGGCTATTTTCGTGCAATCAAAGGAAATAGTAGCTTCTCAATTAGAGCTTCGTGAAGGGCAAACAGAAATGAAGGGAAAATTAGAGGCAGGAATGGCATTGCTTCATGAATCTTACCAAACCTTAGGACAGGACATAGAGCATTTGAGAAGTGAGGCTGTTGCAATAGAAAGGGAGATCAATCAAGTAGGAGAATCAATGTCATCAAAGATGAGAACTCTTCAAAGTACAGCTGATGATATTGGTAGCATTGCAGGGACATCTTTAGATAAGCAAAAACAGCTTCTTGATGGACAATCAACTGCACTAGAAGGTCTTAGTTACCTCACCAACTTCCAGTCACAAGCATTGGAAGAAAGCAGGTAAGAGTGTATGCTGAAACTCGAGCTTCTAAGTTGTCCATTGCAATGAGTTGTTATTTTCATTTCAACTTATGCGTTAACCCTTTATTTAAACAGGGCTGCTTTGCAAAAGCTGGCTGAATTCAGTCACAAGAAACAAGAGGAGCTTCTTCAACAACAGCAGAAGCTGCAACAAGCCCATGATCAACTTGTAGAAAATTCAAAATCTATCTTGGCAGCTCAGGTCTGTAGTGGATAACCCATCCATCTTCCTCTTTGTTAAATCTGGAATTATGCTTATTGTGGTATTTGATTTCATCTCCAGGAAGCTTTTGAATCAAAACAAGCAAGCATTTTTGTTGCTCTTGATAAGCTCTTCGCCTTGCACAACGCCATATTACTTGAGTCACGTTCGATCAAGTCCTTCTTCTTTTATGCTGTAACCATCTTAGTGCTCTACATGCTAACAAGTACAAACCAGACATATCGTGTGAGGGCAAGGCTTTATCTAGGTTTGCTTCTTGGTACACTCCTTGTTTCAGATTATATTCCTTTAATTTGTGTTGTTATGTCAAGTCTCTTTTTCTTATGTTATTGCAGGTTTATGTGCTACATTTCTGATTGAGTTAGCAATAATCCGGTTTCTAGATTATGATCTTGATCAGCAAACTGGGATTGAATCTAAAATTTATTGGGCTAGAACATCTTTTCTATTCATTGCTTCTACTCAGATTTTATATTCCATTTTCACTTACAGGTAAGCTTGTTACTTTTTTATCCTGAAACATATTCAGGTGACTGGTGCAGCTTGAGTAATCCAAATTGATGGTGATGGGTTTTTGAATTTGCAGGGACTACGAACTGCTAAACCATCGAATGCTACTGAACTTAAATGATAAGATTATTGAAATGGAAAGAAATAACAAGCTACTGTCTCTAGGGAAAGATTTGGATAATATTGAGGATGATGTTAACTTATCATCATGGATTGTTGAAGAATTACCAGAAGATATAGATACTCGCATGGACCCAGATTATTGTTTACCTGCTGAAGAAGTTGCAGAGAATTCACTTGCAACCACTTCAATTACAAGAAGCTATGATCTTCGCCCCCGTCGCCGTCGATGAATCTTCGATTTCAGTCGGTTCAATTCGAAGAAGTTTTGATCTTTGTCCTCAAGGCAAGATGGCATCTTTGTCCTCAAGGCAAGATGGCTCGACCAAGGAATCCCTGGACCACCATCAATGAGGGAATCAAAAATGTAAAATTTATATCTTTCATTAGAAAATGAGATGCCATTTCATTTCATTTTTGTTACTTTTTCAAATATAAAATAAAATTCATTGGTGTCATACATAATGCGCATTATCATATATGCTTTTTATAGAGAGAAAGATACATAACGTATTTAGTGAGTTAGTGACATGAACATGACAGTATTCTTGAATTATTTTTAGCAAACAATGATAGCTCTTGACAATAACAATATTGGTATTTTACTTTTGATCTAGAATTTTTTACATTAGCCTACTCCGTATCCATTAGAAACTCAATGCACTCCCCTCAAAAATGAAATCTTACAAAGCCCCTCTCTATATTTGACACAGTTAGGTTTTCTTTAGTTTTAACTTTAATTTGACAATTTTACCCTCATTTGAATAAATTTATTTAAAATTATAAAAAAAATTGATATGAGCCTTCTCCATCTCATATCAATTGAAAATATTCAACACCTCCTCAAAATCAAAATCTTACAAAGTCTTGTTCACACTTCACACCATCTGTTTTTCTTTAACCGTGATATGATTTTACTTTTTCACCCACACTTAATAAATTTTTATAAAATCATAAATAATATTTTTAATATTCATTTTAGAATCCTAAACAATATTTTGATGTCACCATATTACCTCAAATTATATGACTGAAATTTTTCTCAAATAAAAAAAAAACTCTTGCATGATCATTTTATCACTTTATGGCCAATGTGCTCATATAAACAAATAATTTGACTTTAATTAGTTTACGTGACCTTACAAGGTGGAGTGGAAATGGGGGGGGGGGGCGCCCCCCCCCCCCCCCCCCCTTTGAAATTAATACCTATTTTCCTTCCCCTTGTAGATCCCCTTTGGCCCCCAATTATAATTGTACGTATCCCCTTGCCCCTCCATTAATATTGATTGGGTCATGCTCTTCTTTCTTGTTTCTTACCCCTGTTTGTTGTTATTCTAATTCCCTGTTTCCCCTTGTTCAAGACTTTTTAATTATTATTTTTTATAGGGGAGCTTTTTTATATAATTAATATAGGCGCTTCGCTCCTAGCCCGGAGAGGATTCGAACTCTAACCTCCTATGTGGAAATGTTGGTCCTTTGCCAACTGAGCCATCCTTTGGGGTCAATAGATTTGAATCTATATTTTTTCTTATAATTTCTCCCACAATTTTAGCCCTTATTTTATTTTAATATATTTTTTTATAATTTACTTATAATTGTGTTATCTATATTTTAGTCCTCTTATTAATTTACCTAAATTTATAATGTAGATCCTACATGTCAAAATATAATAAAATATTTTGAGATAGGACCCACAATGGGTCCCGCATTGCCCCACATATATTCGTCCCCCAATGTTCAATCCTGGCTCCGCCCATCCCATGTGAATATGTCTTGTAAGGTTTACATGGTGCTTCTAGTACTTTGGATTGGAATTGTTCAAACTTAGTTCAGCTCATTAAGAACTTTTTGTTGGGATTTGAAACTTGTGTAGTATTACATATTTTGCGAATAGATAATGTTTCTGCCGATTTGTTAGCTAGAGATGCTCGTTATTTGGGTATGTCTAAAGTTTGGTGGATGTAGCACCACGATGTCTTGATCCTTTGTACTATGTTCCTACTAGGAGAATTTCCCCATAATTGTTTCCGTGAATGAATTTCTTTTTTTGTGTTTGGTAAAAAAAAAAAAAAAAAAAAAAAAAAAAAAGAGAAAGAAAAAGAAGAAGAAGAAGAAGAAGAAGAGGGCTCATGTAAAAAAATTCTTACAAATATTAATTAGAATTTCAAATAAATTTATAAAGTGAGGCTAAAATTGTAAAAGCAAATTTGAAACAAAAGAAAATTTGACGGTGCTAAATGTGGAGGGGGCTTTTTAAGGTTTCAATTTTGAATCGGCTGCGTTGAATTTTCAATTGAAATGGAAGGAGCTCATATAAAAAACTCTTTGATCTATTTTAAATAATTTAAAAAATTCGGTAACAATGAATCTAGCTTCTTTAGCGTCCATGTGAAACTTGTCTTCCACATGTACATTTGAGTAAATCCACTAATACTAGGTTGAATTGAAGTTGCTTACAGTACAATTCTTGTACTCGATACTTTAGAGGGGAAATACCATAAATCTAATCTAGTAATCTCATTGACTAATTGTTGCCAAGCAAATAAAGAAGGGAATTATACCTTTGGATATACTTATTTAAGTGTGTAATAAAAAAATAAAATAAATATTAATGCAAGATTGGTAGAGTGGTAGAGGTCGTGGGTTCGATTTTTGCAGACAACGTCTTTCCCTCTAATGATGTAATCAAGGTGTGCGCAAGCTGTGATCCGAATGAACCTCAGCATTAAAAAAAAATAAAAAATTAGTTAATTGATAGGGCGTCCTTATCTTATGGGTCATTAATTATATTATGGCATCAAGTCTTTAAATAGACTTCTTCTAATTTATTCTTTGTCCACCACCCTAGGCAAGTGGGGGTGACACTGGATATTATTATTAAATTTAACCACCTCCCAACTCCCAACTCAAAAAAGAGAAATTAGGCAGAACAAAAGAAAGAGAAAAACAACTTCAACCAATCAGTGGGTGAGGGAAGAGTCCACTTTGATAAGTTCGTTATTTATTTATTATTATTATTATTTTCATAGAAAAGTAGGTTTAGTAGGTAATAGGTGCAACTAGGGGAAAGTCAAAATTGAATACTAAGGGAGGTTAACTACTATATTTCACACATGTCACAATGATTTTCTGTCCATTAAAGAGGGCTTTAGGGGGTGAATCAGGAGTCCACTTTGGTTAGTTCATTATTTACTTGTTTATTATTATTATTTCTTCAAGTTGGCTTAGTTGGTACCAATTAAGGTTCAACTCAAGTTTTTTTTAGGTGTTTGAGGTTCATTAGGGCCATTGTGTGTGCACATCGATTACATCTTCAGAGGAAACTTTGTCGTCCGTAAGGATAAAATCTATGACCTCTCCATTGAGAAATATGGATCTTACCACTCTATCAACTCTGCATTGACAAAGGTCAAAACATGATTTAACATTGAGAGAGGTTAAGTATTGTACTTTACATAGGACATCGACGACTTTCTATCTATTGTTTTTACCGTTAAAATGGAAAGTAAGAAATTTTCAAAATATTAAAGAGTGAGGAGGAGATTGCTCCACCCTTGATAACGACAAACACCTCTTGATCCTTAAAGTCTATTATTCTAACAATCAGAATATAATATTTTTGTTTATATATAAACGCCGTAAGAATACAATTGATATATAATTTGAAACAGAGTGCCTTAACCTAATAACAGAAATTCCAATAGGATATAAATCGAATAGTAATGCAGAGGGCATATGTGTAATTTGCTTAAGTTATTATATTGGTACCATTGGATTGGGATAATCTGTTGGCGAGTCCAGTTTTAAGAGTTATTTTTTTCTTTTTAATCTAAAAAAAGGGAAGGGTCAAGTCCAACTTTACTGAGTTACGAGAAGAAATGGCTTTGGCAACAAGAAATGAATTTGGATCATCATCTCGTCGAGAGAGCACTCTGTGCTCCTCGACGATTTTACCACCACAAATCTTATGGGATCCATAAGTAAAAAATAATAAAATAAAATAAAATAAAAAATTCCATCACTCAATCCATGAGTCTCTCTGTATTTATGGTGATAAAGCCATCACTCAACCCATGAGTCTCTCTATATTTATGGTGATAAAGCCGTCCGGGAGTACGGAGTGCTCCTCCAAGGATAGCTGATCCGCACTCGAAATGAAATGGAGATTTAATCAGTGACACGTGTCAATGCCAAATACGTGGCGGGAGAGTTTTCCCTGGAAGTCTTTGACGGAACGCGTGACACGGAGGATTGACAGTGTCATTGGATTGCGGAAAAATCAGAAAAAGTTTAAAAAAAGAGAGAAAATGAAGATGGACGGCTTCGTGTCCAGATTCATTTCCCAAGGTTTCTCTAGTCTCTATATCTAACTCTCCCTTCTCTGTCTCTGTTTTCGTGCTTGTCTCCCTCTCTTGCAGATTTCTGAATCCAGATTTCTCATCTCCATCAATTCCTTGTTCACCACCAACTGATGCTTCCTTCAAAGACGACGACAACAGAGAAACCCAGAAGGAGAAACGCAGAGAAAGAGAGGAGATAATTAACAGAGGAACGAACCGAACCCAGAAGGAGAAACACAGAGAAATGCAAGGAGGAAATAGAAAAATGGCTTCCCCGAGCAAAGCAGAAAAGGAGCCTTTCCATGTAATTCACAAGGTCCCATCGGGCGATAGTCCTTACGTTCGAGCTAAATATGTTCAGGTTTCTTTTCCTCTCTTCTCTTCCATACCCAACGAATTCTTTCTCGGTTTTTTTTCTTTTTTCGTTTATGGGTTATGATCTGCACTTATTTTTGGTAAATTGGCATTCTTCAATCGTTCTCTGTTTGTTTTTTAATGTAAGAGAGAAAGAATACAGATCTTTCTTTCTTTGTTTATTTGCATTTCCTGCCTGGTTCGTTGAACAAATTGCATCTCAGAATTCTGCAACTCTCTGTTAGATGCGACTTTCCTTTGTAATTCTTGTTGAGTTCATCAATCTGGACCGTTCATTTTGGTCCAATTCGATGTAGGTTTTGTAATCTTTGTTGAATTCTCAAATTAATTTTAATCCAATAATACTATAAAAATCTTTCTCCCTGCGGCTTTTGAATAAAATTCTCCGATCCAGACAAAAAAGAAATAAAATAAAATAAATAAATTGTGACGAGTCGCTCACTCTCATTCGGCATGTATCATTCATGATTCAACATTGTTTCTTGCTGGTTTCAATTTTGACGTGTCTCTTCCCCTTATTACCCCAATTGTTTCTTTGAATTACTAAAATATCCCCTGTCCTCATATATTGGTGTTTGATGATTTCAGCTGGTTCTGAAAGACCCAGAAGCTGCTATAGTATTGTTCTGGAAAGCAATTAACGCAGGAGATAGAGTAGACAGTGCTCTAAAGGACATGGCTGTAGTGATGAAACAGCAAGACAGAGCTGAAGAAGCAATTGAAGCCATTAAATCTTTTAGAGATCGTTGCTCCAAACAAGCCCAGGAATCACTAGATAATGTTCTCATCGACTTATACAAGGTACATTTAATCAATCTCATGTCTGTTTCAAAGAGTTGTGGGATGAATTGCTGATTAATTTAATCTTTTGCAATCTCTTTCTGATGCTAAGATAATCTATGGGTTCTGACAGAAATGTGGAAGGATAGACGAGCAGATTGAACTCTTAAAGCAGAAGCTGAGACTGATATACCAAGGGGAGGCCTTCAATGGGAAACCCACCAAGACAGCTCGTTCTCATGGAAAGAAATTCCAGGTTTCCATCAAACAAGAGACTTCGAGGATACTGGTATGCAAATTTATCATACTAATATTAGTAATTAATTGCTTTGTAGTTGCATTGTCTGTTATTGGTGAATATCATATCCGAACGAAAAGTTAAAGTTAGTTCAAAAACCCTTCAGAGGAATTGAAGGAAATAGTCTTGGATCGATTAAGTATTAATAATATTCGATTGATTAGTCTGCGGGTTATCGACAAAGAAGATTTGTCTAAGTCACTTTGGTTTTGTCTAAGTCTGATTTCAATAGTCAATACTCTGTGTTTTATATAAGAAATTCCGTCTTGGCGTTCTTCTAAGATTTTCTAGCTTGATCTTTTTATATTGCCTTGGAAAATATATTTTTTGTTTTCTGCTTTTTCCTGTTATCCATTTATAGCTTTTTACTTGCACCAAAAGTCAAATTAAGGCCTAAAAGCAGATTCAACTCAGTTTATATATCTTAATTTGGTTCTGGAACTGATGATCCTGTTGATAATTTATGCAAAACAGGGTAATCTGGGTTGGGCTTATATGCAACAAAAGAACTACGTAGCAGCAGAGATAGTATACAGAAAAGCACAGATGATCGACCCGGATGCAAACAAGGCCTGCAACTTGGGACTGTGCTTAATCAAGCAAGCGAGATATGATGAAGCTCGATCTGTTCTTGAAGATGTGTTGCAAGGTAGAATTATGGGTTGGGACGATTTGAAGTCTAGAACTCGTGCAGAGGAATTGATAAATGAGTTGGAATCTGTAGAGTCAACTGAGTCATTGTCGACTCAATTGGGTCATCAGAATCTAGAGGAAGTCTTTGCGGAAGGGATTGATCAGCTTCTGAGCAATTGGACTCCTTTGAGATCAAGGAGATTGCCCATCTTTGAAGAAATATCCCAATTTAGGGATCAGGTAGCTTGCTGAGTTGCGTTTTTTTCAAAAAATTTCAGCATGTTTGTGTTTGGTAGATTTGCTAAATTGAGAGACAGCTAGGGGGGTTAGATTGTATAATTACAGATCAAATAATATTTCTTGAATGTATAGATGATGCACAATAATGTTGTACTTGATAATGGTATCTTTGGTTCTTGTCGCAAGAACTGGAAAAATAAAGTTGGTTGCTATGGTTGCTAACTTGCTATTAAATAGTATTCCCTGTGTATATTTTAAGCAACCCCTCACCTGTCACCCCATGTCCATCCAATTCACGTCTTCTACAACTTCCATTCCATGCAATTTTTTGGAATTTTTGTAGTTAATTATCTAACCGGCACAACTAAAACCTAACCCAGAATTATCTAATAATTTCATAATATATTTAATTTCTAATTCTGATTTTTGGATAATTAATATCACATGTCACAATCCTAATAAAAATTACAGGAAATTATAGAAGATGTGAACTTTGTATGTAGTATTAAAAAGATCAAATTAAAATGACTCGTCAAGAAAAGAAATATGACTTGTCAAAACATGCATGTTTAAATATATATTTTTAGATTTACAACATAGAATCCCCAAATGTTTGATTGTTCTTCATTCTCCGATGGCTATGGTTGGTGGTTCCGTGGTAGACTAATATCTTGTCTATTCAATCATAACTTTTTTGATGTGACTTATAAATGGATTTTAATCATTTAATGTGATGTTGAAACACATGTCACATCTACGAGGAAATGAATGGTCCGTTTCTGACAAAGAAATGGACCGAATAAAATTTGGACTGAACCGGGGAAGATTTGAGAAATGGACCGCATAAAATCATTTAATGGCTACTTTTGAATTGTGAGTTCGTAACCTCAACAAAGATCTCTCAGCAAGAACCCCAATTGCTTCAACCCCTCTCACCTACCTCTTTTAAAACCAACTAAAAACAAGCTTTGAACTTAGATTCTCCATGAACCTCGCCTTTCTTACTCTCTCTCAAAAAAATGGCGTATTTTATGTGCCTGCTTTTCTTCAGTTTCTCCATTGCATTTCTCTCAGTTTCGTCTTCACATATTGTATACTCTCTGAGTCACTCTCTTGTAAATACCCAACTCAATCGTACCACCCATCACCTTCTCAAATCTTCCTCTGTTCAGTCCACCAACAAGTTCCGGCACCACCACTACGGCCATCGAATAATGAAAGAGCAATTGGAGATTGAGGGATTTTTATTTTTCTTTTGGAAATTAATGAACTATTAAACCTTTGAACCTGACTCTTTTGATTTCTACAGTTGAATTTAAGTGTAATGAAAAGATGCAAATCTAATGGTAGAATAGAGATAAACGGGCAATAAACGGGCAATAAACGGGCAAGTTGTTCTTAATTGATTTTTTGATTTCCACTGTTGAGTAGTTTCATTTTATTTGGACTTAAAATGATTTGGGCTAATTATATAAAGAGCTCCCTTGAGGATGTAATCGGGTGCGTGTAAACTGATCCGGATGAACCTCATAAAAAATAAAAAAATAATAAAAAGAAAAAAAGAAAAGAAAGAGAGAAAAGAAAAGAAGAAAGAAAGAAAAAGAAGAAGAAAAAAAGAAAAGAAGAAGAAAAGAAGAAGAAAAGAAAGTAGAAGACTTGGGCTAAACTTCAAGGAATCATATAAAAATTACCCAAAATAAAATGTTGATAACGTACTTTTGATTCAAAGTTTAAAGTAGCCCACAATATTTTAAACCTTGCTTTCTACTTGCACTTAGTATTTTTTATACTGTTCCACCCATATGGCACAACCAGAACCCCTACCCATGCTCCAATGATAAGAGCTTGTCTTCTTGCTTTTCTTTTCTTTTTTTATGGGTAATAGCTAGTCAGAGCTACAATCTCCACCCACAGAGAGAGCACACCACTAACAAAATTATCATTACCATTGACTCTGCTTGCAACATCAAAGCTCCCACCACTGGTGCTGTCTACAAAAAGTTTTTCACCGCCCAAACCTACTCCCACCATTGATCAGGTCAGGCTGACCAAATCTTGAGGATTAAGGTATTCAACCAGTTACCAAATAAAGGGAAAATCAAAGTCGGCTTAAGGTTTTCAACCAGTTACCTAATTATGGACTTTATTTTGACGAGCTTGTCATGGTGTGGGTAAAACTTGTAAGGATTTTCTCTTTTTAATATAAAAAAAAGAGGCCAGAGAGGTAAACCACTAAAGAACTAAGGATAAACCACTAGAGAGCAAAGATGTTCAACATTGAATCAACGGAAGTGTTCATATCTCTATGTATGTGAGTAATTGTTATTTGACCATCCAACTTCAATGACAATCTAATATCATCAACTGACTTTGGTAGGCCTTTCACAGACACCTAACTAGTGGAGATGTTTGAACAACTTAGAGTGAGTTGACCTCACATCTAGATAATGGATGTGATATAAATACCCATTTGCTCATCTGCTAATCGCAGTGTTCAATTAGCCTAAATAAACAACAATTCATGCTGCTCAGCTCCATCATGTGTAATAAGTTTGCCTATTAATTTTCCTCTTAGACATTTCTAGATTAAAGATAAGCCTTAAATTTCCTAATTCTAGTAGGTGAGTCTCAAAAGGTACCATTGACGGGTTGCTCTGTTAATATAAAACTACCAGCTGGACGTTAAACACAAGGCAGCTCTTCAACAAAGATGGATCAGATGAAAGTTGATCATAAGGCAGCTCTTGAACAAAAAAATCAATAAATCTAACTGCAGCCTAGATTTCTAGCAGAGAAACCTAGAATCTGGACTAAGTTAAAGCAAGAAGTTGACACAAGTATGAGGTAATAACAAGAAAATTTTCATGTTTCATGACGAGTTTGAGTCAAGGAAGAGGAACAGAAGATGATATATTCCTTGAATTGCAGTTCATCCGTATTGCTTCAGGGTATCCATTTCCACATTAGTGGCATCATACTTAATAGATAGTTCTACACCCATATAATATTCCTTACAACCCACTGAAAATGGCATTCAGAAGAAAAGAAAAGAAATTCATCACAGCCTTGTCCAAAAGGACACCTTGTTAAACAAATTTCTAGTATAAACAATTCTATCTATACAAGCACTGTCATAAAAGAAAAAACATTCTCACCCCAAAAGGCTAGCAGAAACAGAAGCAGGGTATCCAAAAACAAGATTAAGTGATTGGGGGGGGGGGGGTGTGTGGGAAGAATACAAAACAAGAGGTGGGGAGTGAAGGTAAGAAAACTAATTCCAATGGAAATTTGAAAAGAGTGCCAGACACCAATTTTGTGAGAGTTGTAAGCATAATTGCACAAGGGCAACTTCAACAGTGAAAGCCATGGCATACTGACAAAATTATGATGAGGATCAAAGCAATGATGATAGCCAAAACAACCAGCTTCACCTTCATATTTTGCAGCCACATTTTCCTCCTGATTCTGGTCCCCTGTTCCTTGAAACCTTGTGCCTGTAACAGAATCATTGTGTAAGCCAACATCACATCACAGATTACATAGCATTGAATGCATTCACACTTGAAAAGGAGTAATGGAACAACTGAAAATTAAATGCATATTAAAAATAGGTGAGGATTCAGAAACCCCATCAACTGGAGGGTAATCGCCTCCAAATTCCTTTTCCCTGTACAGCGTAATAACCTCAGAGAAACCAAACATTTTTATCAGACCTGGGACTCCATCTCCTTTGATGTAAGAGGAAAATGTTCCTCAATTAGTGTTTGTAACGACTCCCCCAGGAACCGGCATATTTTAGATTCCTGGGGATCTCCCATTCTCAACCCCACCCCCCCTCCTCACTGATGTAAGGTTGTCTCTGTAGTGCTCCTTTTCTGAAGTTTTCTTCTTCAATCAAATTATTCATTCCTCAGAGAAACAGCTTGGTCTAACCCATCCAGCATCCCACCTGAAAGTATAACTTAGTTCTAAGGGCCTTCCCGTTGTCCAACTACAAATAAATCTAACAAGCTTCCCCCGGGGGGGGGGGGGGGTGTTTGTCAAAGTAATATGAAATCTTAGGTATGTGCCTCTGGCCCTCTCCTAACCTGTGAATGAAGATTATCTGTTTTGTCCACCAGAAGCTGGATCGATCCACCACGTTCAATCACCTAACAAAGAGAATTCAAGTTGGGTATTTCAATTGCAAAACAAATTCCAAAATAAAAAGATGCATAATGAAAATTTTACTGTAACAGTTACAGAGTAAACTACAATCTCTTGCCTTATCTATGTTTTCTATCATCACTCCCTTAACTTCTGAAACCTGAGCTTTCACTTTTTCGAGTTTGCTGATTTCCTCAGGATGATCCACACAATACTGCATTTGCTCCTTCAGTTTTGGCCTAAAAACATTAATGATGATGCTTTTCAGAGTTCCATGGTCTGATGAATGAAACTGGACATTATGATGGAAGGGTTAGAGAAATGGAACTACCCAAACTCTTTATTCAGGCTGTTGGCAACAGCAGTTGCAGCTCTCCCTCCTCCATATCTCTTTTTAAAATCCTCCTTAACTAGCTCAAGAAATGCCATAGGAATCTGTCTACCAACAGACTCTACTGCTACCACACAAAAGACTGCAGTGTCCAGATAAATCTTATCAACATCAAGAAGAGTTGAGGGCAAAAGAGATGAATTTAAACTAAATATCAACAAAGCAAGGTGGACAAACATCTGAGACCAAAAGGCCAAACACTTGTGTTCTTATATAGCACTCAATTATGACAAACACCAAAATATCAACCAGAAAGAAATTTAGAAAAGGTTAATTTTTAAGTATTTGGATCCAATCATAGATGAAAAAAGGGCAAGATAGAGGATGATGTTTGATGTTTCACAGAGTAAATACGAGATGAAGTTGAGAAATGCATCCAAAGTGTTGCATTATTAGGTTATTCCTTTAAAACTTGAAAGGAAACTTTTGGGATTATCATATGACTGGCTATGATGTATGATACATATGTCGGGCAGCAAAGAAGAGCATCACTTTATTAATTCCAAGATAGTAGAAATGAGGATCTTGATATGCATGAGTGAAATAACTAGGAATGATAAAGTAAGGAATAATACCGTGGCTGGTCTCAGAATAGCTCGTACATGTGATAAGATACAAGAAAGTCATTTGAGGTGGCATTGCCATGTTCAATGGAGGCCTTTGGATGATCTAGTATGGAGTTGTGACTTGAGTCATATTAAAGAAACTGAAAGAGCCACAACCAGACCTAAAATGACCTTAAAATAAGTCTTGAAGAAAGACATGCACAAGTCTTGTATCAAGAATGAACTTGAATAGAACTAACTGGAGGGCAAGGATCTATGTTTAATTGGGATAAGGCTGAGGTATAACATATTATAAAATGTTCATTGTCTCATTCAAATTCACGGTTTATATAGGAAAGTTGTAATTACCAATCTCTCTATTCTTGTACAACGGGCAGATCACATGCTAAAGGCATTCATAGAAATTCAGCAAAGGGTGGGGGTGAGGGCATCACAGTGGCTGGTTTCACAAACCCCAAACCCCCCACCAAACCCGATTATTAAAATTAAAAGAAAAAAAAAGGACGAAAAAGAAGAAGATGCAAGAGTGAAGTTCTCATGGGGAGAGAAAAAGGTCACTCAAGTCTGCAGAAGCAACATACTCAGCCCCATCACCTGCTATTAATTCTTCAAAATTCAATCAGATAAACCTTACATTTGTGAGGCCAGTGTCATGAAAGAAGAATTACCACATTCGGAGGCAGAAAACAATAGAAGGTATAGCTATCAGAAGTTGGATACTAAAACTGAAGCTAATCCTTTTCCACCAGCATTCCTGGTTGGAGCAGAGGATGTGGCCAATCTCAAGATCATGATTGAGTTGTTAGCAACACCTATGATAGAGCAGGCACCTAGCAGAATAATCATGTAAACATCCTTGAATTGCTACTTATAAGCAATTTACTATACCTTGAATTTTTTTTTCCACAAACAAATATGATTCAAGGCATTCAGGTGCCAATCTTGCATTTCTAGTCAAACAATTCACTATAGCCGGATAAAAAGGCATTTCAAAACAAAAGAGCAAACTACAGCAGAAAAAAAGAGAAGTTATTGCTTCGACGCCTGCTTTATTTTTTATCTGGAATATTTTTCAAGTAATACAAGATAAATCAGATAACATCAGCTACAAAGTTCAACAACGATATGGTATCTGACCCTTTCCTAAAAAAATTATTCAAAGCTAAATCAACAGCACGACTTAGAGACTCATGAAACTGGAAAAATATAAAAAATCAATTTTTAATGCCTTGTTTTCAGATTATAGCGTATTACCACAATCACTTTTTCCCTTGTCTTTTGATCATTGATTGACAAAAAAAAGCAGAACTAAACAAACCACACGAAGCGAGACAGCTAAAAACTTACGATCAAATAAAAGACAAAGAGGAAACAAAACCAGTTAAAAGAAATTTGGAAGCAATGTTTTTCTCTAATCAAGAGAATGAATCAGAATACAGAGATTCTGTATCCACATTAGAAACAATATACTGGTAAATGAAAGAACATCAAAGTAAACAGCAATATAGTTTAAAAATATACAAACAGCACAAAATCAACGAATGGAAGAGAAAAAGAAAAAAAATGAGAACTCACTGAAACCGCCCTCAACGAGAAAATTGAAGGTGTGGTTATCGAAGTTGTAGACGAACTTGTTGTCGGTAGCTGAAAGCTTTTGAAGGCATTGAGATGCAATATCGGTGAAATTGCCACTGAATTCTGTGTATTCAGCAATGATCACCGTACCCCGAGCAACGAAGCTGTAAATCAATGACTGCTGTCCCATTTTTACGAACACAATCACTAACTCTGAACAGTTGTAGAGACGCAGAGAGAAATTACGAGAACGGTTTTGAGAGAGAGAGAAAGAGATGGATGGCACGAGATGATCGGCGAACGATGATTAATGCTTTTGGTTTCTCTTATTCAGAAAGTTTTCGGAGCCCGGCCAGGGAGCGAAAATGAGAAGGACAAGTATTTATGGAGATATTCATATTCATGCAATTTTATAAAATATAGCGGGAGAACGAAGGTACGCGGCGCCTTAGTTGGGAAGTCCAATTTACTGAACTGCCCTTCTCCTACGTAGATAATATCGAGAACGCCATTTACCTTCAAATTTTATTTTTAAAAATATTATTCTTCGGATAGTTCGTTTGGAAACACAGGAAGTGCAAGGACTGCTGGTATATTTCACAAAGATAGAGCTGTGGTCATCAAAACATATCGCTTGTTCTTGGGTGTGTGGACAAATTTCCAAGCAGAGATGGAGGCAATTATCCTTGGACTAGAGTGGACTATGCAATTATGCATTCATAGGTTATGGATTGAAAGAGATTCGATGGCAGTTGTGGTACTTTTTCAACAAAGAACTCTTCCTTGGTGGATACTGCAGCATTGGAGAAGGTTACAGGGTCTATTTGAACCGTATTCAATGAAAGATTTTTAATTACTACAGGGAAACTAATATGATTGCTGATTATTTGGCCAAGTTATCGACAAGGTTGTCATCCTCAAAAGTTGATACTTAGTGAACTAATCCAATGGTTAGGGAACTTGAGTAGGACACCTCGGGTAGGCCTAGATTTCTATCTAAGGCTTTCTAGATATGATTTTTGGGATGCAGTGCTAGTGGAGTTTGTTTTCTCTCGAGTTTCTCTATTTTATTGAGAGTGGAACCAGTGACTTGGGTGTAGTGGGTGCAACTAATGTTGCGGGCTGAGAGTCTTTAATTCCTTGTGTAATATGGAGTAATTATGTGCATACATATTTTTTGCTTTAATGTAAAAGACCTTTTAGCATAAGAAAAAGACCTCCCGAATGTAAATGAAAATGTAGTTGAATCATGGTTAAAGATGATGATAATGTTAATACACCAATCAAAATCTAACCCCAATATGAAATCCTAAAATTGATTATCCACTTTATCCCTTCTCACACCTTCAAGATAATACAAAGAGGATTAAAAGTGGAATTTCAATTTTCCCAACTGTAATCAACAAACTGGCAATGTAAGTCGATTTTCATGAGGTGAAAGGATGAGAGTGCCAAATACTCTTTGAGTTTGGATCTTTTTCTTTGAAGTGGCTATGACAGTGAGCGATTAATGAGTTATGAAATTCAACCATATATAATATTATAATTTAAATGTAAAGATAAATTCAACAAGTATTTTTGAATTAGAATGTTCCATATGACTGAGTATTTTTAGAATAGAATATTACATAAAACTGAGATTTTCAGATTAGAATATCACATATGAAATTAGAATATTATATATGACTGAATCATATAACTCATTAAACGTTGATTGAAAGATTTAAATATTCTTTCATATGAGTTCCTGAGAAGCAACACAAAAGAAAGCCTTTTTCTTAGAATCTTACTGCATAAGACCCTTTCAGACTCATGTGTTTTTGTATGGCGTGAGCCGTGAGGCCTGACGTGGGTTGATTCTTCACTCCTGAGATTAAGCGTTTGTCCAGTTCCATGATGTTTTTTCTAGTTTGTTGAGCAGGGAGATTATTTGTGGGTCAAGTTGATCAAGTCGATTAACCAATAATTTGTATTACCTGTTGCCTGATATAATGATTGGTCAGATTGAAACTAAATTTTAATCTTTATAAGTGGTTGGTTTTTCTTGTTGAGCTCCCAACAGAAATAAAAAATTTATGCTGCTCTCTGAACATTGAATCCTTCTCTTCCAACAAAATTCAAGGATATTTATTCAACTATTAGGTGATGAAACTGAGATAGTATGACCAGCCTATAAAATGTTAAGAATTGGAATTTTACAGGGGTGGCGGTGTTTGGTGTTGAGGTGAGTGGAGGAATGCCAGGGAAAGCATTACGTTTTTTCGTTTAGATTTTTATAACTGTGGGAGAAGGAAAACCATTTGTTGTACAGGATAACGTGTATTAAGTACAAGGGATACATGAACCCAGAAGGGGTGGCTCAGTTGGCAAAGCCCAACGCTTTCACGTAGGAGGTCAGAGTTCGAATCTCCTCGGGGCCAGGGGCGAAGCCCCGCCTATATTAATTATATAAAAAGCACTTTGAGGATGTAGTCGTAGTGCATACAAACAGGACCGGTCATTTGCACATGAATGCATGTAGACATAGCACAAGTACTCATTCAAGTAGTGGCAAATGTTTCATGTTCAAAGTTTTCACTTTTAATGCGACAACTAAGTTATTATTTAAAATTTTTTCATGGACAAAACTATCCTAATTCCTACTCACAAAAACTGCCCACAATTTTATATAAATAATAACTTTAAATTTCTTGTGAGGTCCAATTTGTCCATTTACTAATGTACTTATTTAGTTCATTAATACCATTAATTTGAGATTGATCTATTTTTTTTAATTAGAGTTAAACAAATTATCCTTTAACTAAAAACATCGAAGCAAAATCTTCCAATCATTTTGCCTAGTAAAACATTATCATTTTTTTTGGGGGTAGCAATAGAACATTACCATTAAGTGCCAAACATAATCAAAGCAAGGGAGAGAACAGAATGGATCATGCGAATGGGAAAAAAGCACTTAAAAAATGGCCAGCCAGAGGGCTTTTTTGACGTTTGATCACAAATCCGGATCATCACCCCGTTAGAGTGCTCCCCAACTGTTTTACCACCACAAAATCGGTGGGCCTCACAGGTAAAAAAAAAAAAAAAAAAACTAACTCCCATCACCAACCCCTGGGTTGAGGATCCGGACTCTTTGATCACGGGGGCTTGTATCATGCAGAGCCAATACATTGATGCACTTACATTTTCAGAGTTTTATAGCTCACCACCTAAACTACTGCATGAAAAATTCAGAATCTGTGAGAAGAATCTCTACATCACACGACAGCTCATCAGCCATGAAATTCCTAGAACTGTAATAAAAGATACAACGAGAGAGACACAGAGAGAGAGAGAGAGGCGTAGTTCAGGCCCAAGATACTTGCACAGACAACAAGGATCTTCAACTGTTATAGTGTTATGGCAGGTCTCGGGATCTTCATCGCACTCTCCCTCTTATATTCCTTCAAACACTATTCAATTGAAAGCGAAAAAAATGGAGAAATCCAAGATACAAGACCTTCTAGATAATATATTATATCATGAAGAATTTAAAATAAGAACACATTTCGCTACAAGGCCTCTCACAATAGCTCAGTTGTTTGAGAGACCGAAGTTTGTATACCAATACAAATATCTTCACGAATAAACATACATGCGACTAGAACTTTTCTCAATACGAAAATTACTTGGATAAAATATACAGTTTTGTATTGATATCACCAAAGTAACATCTGGGCCGTACATAAGGTAAATTTGATTAACGGCAAATCAAGTTGAGGGAAGGAATGGTAATTTCATAAAACTCATGTACAAGAAGAAATAATAACTCTTAAGTTTAGTTTCTTACAAAATGTTGCCTTGTCATAGCAGTAATTCACGTATTCTGACTGGCCTTTTTATCGCATTCGTAAAACCCTGCCAAAAAAAAAGAAAAAGAAAAAGAAGAGAAGTTTGAGTTTGGCCATTTGATAAACTTAGAAACAATTAATCAAGCAACAGGAGTTTGGCAGGAAAAGAATAAAAGATGAGAGGAATAAATAACTAAGCAAAACAATTTCCTGTGCTGGTAGAATAGCGGTAAAATTCCAAACCAGTCCCCACATTAAGTCCATAACTATTGGTTGTTTTGCATCAACGTCTTGTAGCAGGTAGATTGTCATGAACACTTTATCAGCATATTTTACTTCTATGTGCAGATAATAGCCTATGTACATAACTATATCTTGGTATTTGTTGTGCATAACTGAATAAAATATCCATGCTACACGGCTTGTATCAATTTTTTTGAGCTAAATAGAACTGAAACCACTATTTTCAAGGGATGTATTACCTCATTGAATTTAAATAACAGAGGACGTGAATCTCTCTCTATTGTCTCCAGATTTGGCAATGCATTCCCAGAATTTTGCAGATTATTGCTACCGGATTTTCTAAACCTGAACTCAAAGAAAACTGAAGGGTCAGAATAAAAGTAATTCAGTTTCAGCAAAGTTACATTTGTTAAAATCCTAGTGCATGGCTATTCAACTGCTAGGGATAACCTCTATGCAAAGACCAGATTCCTAATGAGTCTTTTTCATCAGATGGTACTTGATTCACCATGAACAATCAACATTGGGCTCATGTATCTAGGGGCTGGGGTAAGGACAACATGATTTCAGCTGTAGCACTGCATTCTCTGAAGAGACAATATAGCCAAAACACACATGCACCCCAAGAGGAGGGAAATTAGCATCTCCATTCACTAATATAGTGGCAGCAGTAGGATTTCACTACAAAAAGAAACTGAGTTCTCCAAAACAATGAACTTGCATCTATCTTTTAGTTTCACTGAATAACCAAGTGACCAAAGGAGTATAACTAGCAAGGTAGTAAGATGTGTAATAAAATACAACTGGAACCACCAATATGTTTCTTTATTTTCAAGTTGAAATATAGAATGATAATAAGCGATAAAGACAAACAAAGATGCAAAATAACACCTTGTAGAATACAAACAGAATCATGAATGCTATCTACAGCCCATTTATGTACTAAGAAATTGGTCTTCCAGCTAGCACTTATCATTGATAGCCTACAAATGAAGAACAACAGTAGACAAATAGAAACTTTCCATATGAAATAGGTTTTCTAGTTACTCATTGATCATTGTATGGAAAACTGTACTCAAAAGGCGAAACTTCCCATATGAGATAGGGGACATTGTAAGCAACATATGGAGCATCTACAGATGCCAACTGAGCTCTCATGCGAAAAATATAGGGGCTACACAGCTTTGTCTGACCACCTACAATTGTGTTATAATAAAGACACCAGAACGCAGGTCAATGAAAAATGTCATGCCTAAATCTGACGGTCATTTTTAAGGTCCCTTGGATGGCAGAAAAGGATAAATCCAACCCCTTCAATTTCAAATACTGGCTTCCATTATTTGCACCATGCCTCTTGCCATTTTCTAGAATTATTTTGATGCCGCTCCACCTTTTTGATTTACTATTATGGCTGCCAACTTTTAAAAACTGCATTTAGATGCTATTTTTGTCTACAGGAACTAACCTTTTCTGGAAGCAAAAAGCCTTGAAAATTTATGAAGGCATGAAAAGCACATCCACATACAAGGCCTGTGAGCTGGGCCCCTACAGCCATTCTGCCCAGTGCGCACAGCTGAGGCTAAATGCCAGGTGCATGGCCGTTGTGCTGCCCAGGTGTATGCTGCCAATGGGCCATGCTCCCTTGCTGCTCATGCGAAGGACCCTTGTTGACCTCTTGCTGCCTAGTTGTTGCTTCCACTGAAACAACTCAAACCTCTTCTACCCTGGTGGTCTTGCCACTACCTTTAAGAGGCCATGTGGACAATCAGCACATCAGTCAATATTTACCACCTTTGCTGGACCTCGCATAATTTTGATCATAAAATACTTACTCATACATTAATGCACACCAAATTGCATCTCGAATCCATCCAAACACATACCAAATGCATCAGTTTGCACCTACGCATGATGCCTACCATGCCGAGGCTTGGGGAAATTATGAAAACACCCTTTAGCCATATGAAAACACTGAACATGTGCCAAAAAAACATCTGAACTTAATCAGAGGCATACAAACATCACCAACCATCACAGTGAGTTCTCTACCTTGTTTTTCTTTCTCTTTTCTTCTTTTCCCTTTGGTTTTTTTTTTAGGGGGGGGGGGGGGGGGGGTAATGTAAAATGACAAGGATGCTCTTCAGCATCAAAGCACAACAAAACAAATGCAAAACACTCTAAGCTTATCTCTAACACCTCCAACAAAGTTGAAAAAGTATTACCAAGCATTTCACCGTAAACCCACATGACTCATATGCTCAAAAATGCAAATGGGTCTCAGGTCAGCAGAACTGCAGAACTGCAGAAGTCTGCATGCCGTTAAAACACTTCAAATTGTGCACTATGTCATATCACCTCTAAATTTGCAACCTTGCTAGATTTGCTCCTAAATCGTGTGACCTTAGAGGATCAACATAGTGTCTCCGTCCAAACTTGGAATTCGATTACTCTAGTTGCATTGAGAAAACAAGATTACATAACTCTCCGGTTCATGAGATCTTCGATTCTCCCAATTGGAAGTTCCAAATTGACTCCAAAGTGACCCTGCCTGCATGCTCCTATGATGTACTTCCAGCAACTGACATAGACCAAGACCTGGTGTTTCCAGCCTTTGTCAAAAATCACAAAGCACAATAAAAACACTAGCAAACACCTATGAACAGGGCCAAACATGCCAGAAGCCTCAGTAAATGAACATACTAGTGTCTGATCCATTTTACAGATCCAACCATGCCAATTCGAACAGTGTACTACCACAGCCTCCAGAATCGCTGCCACAATATTGTATGTCTGCATGGCTACTGCTACCCAAACAAACAGTATCACTGCAATTTGGGTGAGTGTGTTGGTGAAGTGACTGTTTTAACAATGACACCAACCACAGCCATAGTTCAACTAATCCTATGGATAGGAGTACTAGAACCTATTACAATTCGATGAACTAAAAAGTAACTATTCCCAACTCCTAAGAATTAAAAATAAAAAAGTAAATAGACTACTAAAAGCCCATGCAAGCAAAAGCTAAAACCCAGGTAGGTGGTTGGTTGGTTCAACACCTCAAAAGGTCCAATCTTGGACTTTCAAATACAACTGCTACCTTTCTTGCAGCTGTACTTTAAGCCAATATTTTACCAACATCCTTTCTCCACTTACTCCTTGAGATTTTGCATTGGACCGCCCAACATGATATCAGAGCACATTGAAACAGATTGTTGTGTTGTTCTACAAAAATAAAGGCAAAGGTTCTTCGGACTTCACAAGTTTCATCTAACAAACATGATGGATTTTTCTACCCAGGCATTGGGTTCATTTCCATGTTCAACAAGCAAGTAGAGCATGCATGATACCCATCTCTAACTTGAGTGGGAGATTTGGATGTTTGCATTGGTTGTACACACTTTGGTGTGAGACTCGAGAAAGACTGCATATTGTCGGTATTGTTCATCCCAAAAGCCCAAACTGTGAGGTAAAACCCACAATGTATATCAAGTATCAACAAACACCAACAGCCCCCTCCTGCAGACACAAAGTGTAGGGATGCAAGTGCAACAACACATACCGCAAACCCCTCATGTTTAACAGGAGATTGAACACCTAACCTCCTAGCTTCAATATCTTGTTCCAATCACTTATACTTAAAGCTTAAGCTGTAAGTAAGGAGCCACAGCAATGGATATCAACAAACACAACATGAACCTCATCCTTCTAGTTAGGGTTTTCTCATAAGTAGGGTTATAACCATGAGAAAGAATTAAGCAAAGTCTTTCCTCAGGGTGGATGTAGGCTTCCATACCCAAACCACATAAACCATCACATATTCTCTATTGTTCTTTCTTCCATCTCTTTTCCTTGACAAAGTGTTTTTTTATTATTTTATTTACTTTGTAATTTTAAATGATAAGCAGGGCTACCGATCATCACCTGTCAAAGAAACTAGAGGAACTAGAAGTACGCATCTTTGAAGCAGTGGAAGCTGTTCCTTTTATGCTTGTTGTGACATTTCTGTTGTGGCCTGATGTTGATGAGTTTGTAACAGAACTGTTTTTTGATGGCAAGCATTTCGACTTGTCCTTTCCATCCTCTGTCCTCTTCAATGAAGCCAATCCACAAGTCTTGGTAGAGAATACTTCATTACTCGTTACCCTGTGCAAAGCTGGGTCTTCCTTATTGCCTCCGCCATATGAGTGTCTATGTCCACCAATGCTTTCTTGCAGAATCTTTTGGTTTTCAATCTGGAAAATAATTCAACTTTCATGTACTATAAATACTCAAGACGGAAAACCATGGAGAAATACACAATTCATTTGTGAGGAACACATGTTTACACGCAGCTACCCAAACATGGGAGGTGGGTCCAGTGAAATTATTTAATACAGAATCAGCTATTGGTGTCACGTTACAAACAATTGTTTTCTCAAAAGGAAAAATGTGATTGTATAGCAAACTAGCGATTTGTTTCATGCTCACATCCACTTAAATATGACTTTTAGGATAGTAAACTAATAATAAAACTACCCAAACCTATGGTAAGAAAAACAACCTTTTTGGTTATATTACAAGATTTAACATAAAAGTCTATGTATCAAAGAATTTACATAAGAAAGATACGAATCTATGTTATGTATTCTATTATTAATCATGCATTACAGAAGATCATGCTACATAGCCCCATTGAGAATTTCAAGTTAAATGGAAGGTTTTTCCTTTTATTTTGGGTGAATAAATAATTCATTACCAAGACCACAACACCAGGGGAGAGAAATTATACAAGAGGAAGAGAAAGAGAAAGACCAAGACAGCCTGAAACTAGAAGAGAGGCTGAATCAAGGTTCCCATTCAGGGCCTTTAAAAAAGAAAAACATAACGAGCTTGTTTGTTGGAGTATCAACAAAATGACAATGAGGTAAAATAGAAAGCTTGAAGCCAACATCACAATTGATGGCTTTTCAAATCTTGTCAAAGGGATGAGAGTTGGAGGAGCCAACCTCCCCCCCCCCCCCAAAAAAAAAAAAAAAAAAAAAAAGAAGCATTGCAAATTGGGGTCCCTCAAATCATGTACCAAAGCCATTCCTTGGAGAAGGGAAGGATATTTCTCTTCCAGGGCTGGCAGCTGCCTAAAACCATACCAAATAGACGTAAACATATACCAATGATTTTACCACTATTAATCTGTGAAATGAGGCAATCCATTTGTGGGGTTCCAGTTGAGGCTAGGTGAGACATCTAATCATATCTTCTTCTTCATTGTCCATTCCCTTCAACCAGGTTAACTCTAAACTAGTGCGCATAACCAGTGATTCAAATCTGAGATTCCTCACAGAACTCAACAACAAAACATTCAGCATTATCTTCATATCTGGCAATCAGATGCCATACTGAGCTACTGCATGGTTACAAAATTTGTTCTAGGTATCTGTTTTAAGTTCAAGTTCTTAAATTTGCTAATACTATCATCCAGATACTTTTTTGGGATTATTGTCCTCCCTTAGATAATCAATTATTGCAACTGAGTTCCGTTTTACTGACCAGGTCATACTCTATTCTGCTATTGTCCTGGGAACACTCCACCTTCATTGATATCAGTCCTTGAGAGTTCTTCAAGAGAGACTCTTCTGTATCTTCAAATCGGATAAAAGATTTGGTTTTAGGTTCTCCTGTTACAATAGATTACTCCTTGCATTCTTAAGTGCATCCGATATCCTGATCCTGTTTTGTTGGGTTCTCTTAGCCAGTAATTCTTCTCAGCAGTTCTGGTTCATTACTTAATCCTACACTTTTAGGCTTTCAGAAACCCAACATTAATAGAAAAACTGATTTACAATGCCTTAAGCATCCCATATATGTAAAGATTCTAAAAAGCAGGTACCTCTTAAATTACACAATTACAGTCAAATCCAATATGAGTAAACTAAACCAGTCAAATCAAGATCCAATTCTGAATCTTGAAAAGGAACGGCTCCATATGCATCTACTATATAGTAAAAGAAAAAAAAGGAAAAATAAGCTTCAGTATCAAATCACTCACCTCATGCACCAAGATTTGCTTCATAGCTGGAGAGAGTCCAGAGTGTCCAGGTTGATATCCCTGTTTAAAAACAGTGGGAAGAGATTCAGTCAAGATAGCTAAGTAAGAAACAATATTAACCTCATTTTTTCTAATTTTTTCCACACTTATATTAGCCATGCTACTTCCATAAAATAGTAAACTCAATAATCCATGCCTTAAAGTTTATAAAGTCTCTGATGGGGGGATCAAAAGAAAGTGTCACGCTGTCTAAAGCTCCTTCATGTCTTGGAGTACTGAGCAGAGGCTCAGTTTTCATGTTCTTATATGTTATACAGTATGAGACCATTGTGTCAACCAGCTGAGCCAGCTCATTCTTCTCTTTCTCTGAAAGCAAGTGTAATGCTACCTGAAAAAGGGAGGGGGGCATCCACAAGTAAAGCAAAGAGATGCTTCAGTAATCCTATTCAACAAAGTAATCCAAAGATGGAAAAAGAACATAACTCAATAGCTGTAAGGGGTTCATGACCGTAAAATATGAAGATCAGGTTAAAGAATAGTTCCTAGCCAATTCACTTGGCAGTCCAATGGTTCACATGCCTCAGCTTCCCTATGAAATGGATTTGGGATCCAGTCTAGCAATATAGCCATATCTCTGATTAAATTCTCATCATGGACAAGCTTATGACCAGGAGTATGATGCTTGGCAAAATGTGATTTCACTGCAGATATGATGATAACCTGCACATGCACCTTATGCATCAAGATTTTGCTAAATAGGTGTGGTAGGAGTGCCTTTTCTTCTTCTTTATGTGTTTTTTAGATTGACCTAAGGGGAATGATCAATGCCATTTCTAACTGAGAATTAATCAGATATTTTGTGGGGGTACTCCGATTTTTGTGGGAAGCTCTATTCCACGATTCTGGACTCCTGAAAGAGGGGGAAAAAGAATCCAATGACAAGTTCCTCATGTCCAAGAGTGACTCTTATGTCAAAGACCTAATGGTCTTTTGGTCCTTGCCGTCAATGGCTAAGAAGCAGTTTACATAATTATCCAAAATAGGCTTTGGTTACTGGTATTAGTCAAATGTAGACTCCATTAAATCAGGCTTCTCTTCTATATGTTTTAGAAACCCAAAAAAGAGTAGAACAAAAGTTCATATTTTTTTTATCTTTTGGGTCCAGTGAAGCAATGCTGATATTAGATCGCAAGAACATCCCAGGGAAAATACATCAGCAAGATAAAGGATTTAATGGGCTTTTCATCTGTGGTGTGACTGGTGTCATTTCTGGACAATTCAAACATACTCAAAAACTCATAATCTGCTGTATCGATATAAATATCCTCTTGAACTAAGTGATGCAAAATTATAAAACAGGCAGTTAATCCAACAAAATTACTCTTTGTAAAGTAGTACAGTTGTCTGAGTTCAATAGATTCTTAACAAAGATTCTTAACTGATTTGCTTAGGAAATTTTAAAATACCCCAAAGCAGGGACAAGTGATAAATAAAAATATAAAAGAAGGAATACATGGTACTGCCACCTAATGCTTTCACTATGAACAAAAGGAGGAGCAAAAGAAGCACAACAACATGAATGAAGTTTGAATGAGTTACCGGCCTCAGGGTAGGAGGTGAAACAATATGTAACAATGGAGAAACGGCTTCCTCAACAAAATACTCCACTGATAGATGTCTTGATATAGATGGTGAGATTTTGTTGTTCCAAGACTTCAAAATATCCTTCTTTTCCATGGATAGTGTTCTGTATCTGAAAGTTTGCATTGAGATTTAGTGAATTGTTATGGTGCCACACTGCAACAGGGCTAATCTTCAGACAAAAGAGCATTACCTTTGGAAAGACTTTGGCCACTCAATATTTGGTTTTTCAACCTGGGCTACTAGGTTATGAATAGACATGGCAACATTAGGCTGATAAGCTGAAAAGGAAGTGTAGGAATCAAGAGACCACCCAGTATAAATATCCACAAAAGGATGCAAATATTGAAGGGTATGCATGTTAAGTTACCATAAAGTGGCATCTGCTGAGTTCGCATGATATAGTTATGTAAGAGATCAGAAACTCCAAGACCATCCAAGCATTTGACCTGCAAACCAAATTATTGAAAAATCAAATATTTTGTTGACCAAAATTTGCCATTGGACATGTTTTACAGTAACATGGAAAATGGAAAATGGAACAGCAATGTGCTATAAGGCTTACAGTTTTTTGCATCCTCGGATCATGATAACGGAGCTGCAAAATGTTTTCATGAATGCCAACCATTGTCAATTCATAGTCGCCACTGCACGATTAAAAACCTGTAAGGGAACTGGCTGCTTATGGAGAATATTTAAGGCAAGCAAGATCACTGTTAGAATTTTGAACCTACCAATTAGATATGAGGGAGCGCAAAGAGTCAAAATCACTGGAGGTACTGATGCAGCCACTCACAGTTTTGCGTCCATGTTTCAGTTTCCTTTTATGGAAAACCTAAGGTCACATACACATTCTCAAATTAAGCAAATTAGACATGAAAAGTAAATTAGTTAACATAGTGATAGGCATGACTTGCAATACACTACCCCTCTCCAAACATCAAAAACACTTCTTGTTATGTCCTTTTGACCAACCACTTGAGAACCAATCTCCAACTGCACTTCAGAATAAGTAGATGAATCTCTATAAGGTCAATAAAGACTTATTATAGCAGGCAGAGAAATGGAACTTTAATAGCATACCACATTGAGATTTTCCTTTTTCTTGTGGAGGAATTGAAGTGTGTTCAGGCATGAACGGATGTCACAATCTGGAAAAAAAAATAAAAAATCCTGAACCTGAATAAAAGGATAACATAGCACAAGTGCAAATGAAAAGATAAACAAAGATAATCCAGATTGAGAACAAATTGTAACAGAACTGAAAATAACAGTTGTTCTCATTATTATTTTTTTCAGTTGAATATAATGCTATTCCAATATCAAGAAGATTTTCAATAAATCTTGTAGAACCCCAAAAACTTACCTAATGGCTCATGTTATAGAAGCAAATTTCCCACGAATATCAATAGCTTTTTTTTTCTCACTTACTTTTTTTTCTTCTCCCTCACTCTCTCTCATGGTTTGAGGTCACGCGAAATATCAGTAATTTGAAAAGCTGAGATGAGGTTCCCTACAAAACAGGAGAAGTTTTAAATATCAGCCGAGATCTTGGTCGAGTCGAGATCTCAGTTCAAGTTACCCTTTTAATACCCCCTCTCATTGAGCCAAGATGAGATACCTCGTCTAGTCTCAGCTTCTCTCGACCCCTAGCTGCTGTTTACTCCTTTTTAACCGGATTTTTTGCTAGAGAACTGCTGGATCTTGCCCTGAACTGCATCAACATTCTACTTAGCTCATCTGTAACAAGTAATCAACAAGAACCAAGTGCAGCCATTCTTCAAGGAAGGTGAGTTTTCTTCCCCAATTTAATTTTTTTCAATTAATACGTTCTACATTAGGTGTTTTGCGTGTGGATTAAATGCACGTTGATCATTGCCTGTTGTACAACATCGACAACAAGCCTTGTCCCAACTAAATGGGGTCGGCTACATGGCTTCTTGCGTTCCAATCGGTTCTGTTTAAGGCCATTCTAGATATAAGGCCTAAGCCATGCATATCCTTTGTCGCCACTTCTTGTAAGATCATCTTAGGTCTGCCCTTGGCTCATCTGATTCCTTCAACTTGGATTAAATCACTTCTACGTACAGGGGCATTCACAAGCCTCCTTGAACGTGATCATGCCACCTCAAACAACTTTCTCGAAGCTAATCACCTATCGGAGCTACTCCTAGACAAGCTCGAATATGATCATTCCCTATTATATCCTTCCTAGTTTTGCCACTTATCCATCTTAGCATCCTTATTTCAGCTACATTGAGTTTATCTATATGATGCTTCTTAACAGCCCAACACTTTACACCGTACATCATAGCTAGTCATACCATGGTCCTACTGGATTTTCCTTTTGAGCTTTAAAGGCATATGTAGATCGCACAAGACCCTGGATGCACCTCTCCACTACGTCCACCCTATTTTAATTCTTTGGGAAACATCATCCTCTATATCACTTTTTTTTTATTTATGATCGAGCCAAGATACCTAAAACAATCGCTTTAAGCAATCTCCTTCTCATCAAGTTTCACCACCTCATCATCCACCTAATCATGACTAAAGTTACAAACTAGATATTCCCTTTTTGTTCTACTTAGTTTAAAACTTTTATTTCCAAAGCTGCTCTCCATGATTTTAGCATGCTATTAATCCCTACCTATGTCTCATCTATCAACACAATGTCATTAGCAAAAAGCATAAACCAAGGAACCTCATCTTGAATGTCTTTGGTTAATTCATCCATTATAAGTGCAAATAAATATAGGCATGTTGTACAATGTCATGGAACAAAATTTATTTTTTGATTTTTCGGAAATATATATATATATATATATATATATATATATATATATATTTTGGATGAAAGAAAAAAATTCATTAACCAAAAGGGAGAATGGAGGGGGGGGGGGGGAGGGAAGATACAAGATGCAGGGCTATGCCCGACAAGGCCAAACTGCCCTTTTGAATACTACATTGGGGACTAAGAGAACAAAAGATCCATGGCCAAAATTTGAGACAAACATAAGCAATGAGGCTAGCATTTTCTATTTTTCTTCTTCTACTTCTTGGAAGAATGGAGAGGAACTACTTCGCTTGTGGTTCTGGAGAGGGGGAGAGGGGGTTTCAGAAGAAGAAGAATCCTTGGGCTTAGAATTACAAGAAGCAATGCCCATGAAGAAGGCAAGCAGTAATCACGACTGAGAGGAGGAAAGGATTGTCGGGCGAAGATGAGGAGGGGATGGGCCGAGAGTGGGAGGTGGGCCAAGAGCATAGGGGCTGGGAGGAGGGGAAATAAGGGGAAGGTCCATCCTAGGCAAGGAAAAGGATTTTTTTTTTTTGGGGGGGGGGGGGGAGGCATGGGCTGCAAGAGCCTCAGGGCCATTGGCGCGAAGAGCAAGATGGGAAGGGAAATACCAATGGACTGGCTGAGAGGATTGGGACGGTTAGGGGGAGTTGGTCCATAACTGAACCAGGGGGAGATGACTTGCAAAACCATGAAAAGGGGGGATTTCTAGGAGGGAGAAAAAGACAACAAGGGAGTGAGAAGCAACGGGACAAGGGTTGTCAAAGAGATGGAGCAGCGGAAAAATGGACAAAGAGCTAGCAACGACAGTTAGACAGAGAGAGGGCCAACAAATGCAGGTGTAGGAGTTGCAACGACAAAAGGAAAAGGAACTGCATCACTAAAAGCATCATGGAGAGAGGGAGTTTCGAGACTAGTGGTAGCATGGAGAGAGGTTAGAGGCGATGACAAGTTAGGGCTAGTAGCGGTGGTAACAACAGGGGAAAAAAAGGAGTGGATAGTGGGAGACAACAGGACGGTGAAACGATTCAAGGACGAATGTTGATCCAGAAAGGAAGGGGTAAAGAGGATTGGGGTCATCGTTGTGGATCCCCGTCAACAGTTCCTCTAGTATGTAAGTGTTTCACTTCTAACACCTAGGGGCTCTCTAAAGGGTTTAGTAGGAATAGGGGCAGCAGGGAGGCTATCACGACCATTCTCGGATGAGTAAGGACAATGACCAAATAGCTTGCAGGTGGGGGTAATGGAGGAGCTCCAATCGAATCTAACTTCCTGGGAGAAGGAGAGGCCCGATTCTCACATATTTGGGTGTACAAAAGCTTGTCTCGCTTCATGGTCGTTGGAATAGAGGGGGTTCCCAGTTGTTGAGCCCACTATACTTAAACCCTCTCAATACCAATAGTGGAGGAGCAACCCTAGGAGGGAGACCCAGAGGGGAAGTGAGAAGTCCTCCCCATTGAGCTGCAGATGCTGATGCCATTGTAAAAGGAAGAGAGGCTGATTCCTAACCAACCGGGGTTCACTTTCGAGAACCCTGCGATTGCCATTTTCATTAGAAAAATCAAGGAGAAAGAAGTTGTGGTCCATGAGAAAAATCTCTAGAGATCATGAAGTTTTCCATTGTTTTAATAAAGAAGCTTTTACGATTGGGAAGGGAGGGCGTGAACCTAGGAAGTACTAGATAGTGACTCCAGTGAGAGACTTCAATGTCCAAAACACCATCAGGAAAAAATGCCATTTTCCTACCATCCACCACAGAGAGGGAGTCAAATTAAGGGGGAGACCAACATTGGAGGGGAGGGAGGAGGAGAACAATTAGCGGCAAGGAGAGGAAGAGGGTGGCGGAGGTGGTTTTGCCAGAGGGGGGGAGAGGAATGGGGAGGGTCAGAGTCCCTCATGGATTCTTTAAAAAATATATTTTGTAAGAAATTAATACAAATTTTTTTTTAAATGATTGTAGTATATATGCATGGTGAGAAATGTCATTGAAACTTGGCGATATTTCGGTGTGTTGGTAAAGTAGTGACACAAGACCCCCTAGCAAAACAAAATTATAAAATGTCGGCAATTTATTGCCAAAATAGGGTGATATTTTGCTAACGGTCGATATATCGCCCAATAGGGCGATATTTTGCCAAAATAAGCCGGTATTTCATCGAAACAGGGCAATATTTGGTATTGAAATGATAAGATCATTATTTACTTGCCTACACTGGTATAATTGTACTGTTGACTAATGTACATGATATATTATATGTACTTGACTAATATGCTATTGAGATGATGGGATCACTTGTTCTTTTTTTTTCTCTTGCAATTTAATGAAGATCATTGTGTTCTCTTACATCATTTGCATATTTACATTTGTTTAAATTGATGTTCCATACTTCCAGTTTCTCCTCCACATAGGCGGGCATGTGCCGATCAAGAACACCCTTTTACATTAGGTTTTAGGCAAAAATAACGTTCTCAGTGTATTTATTGGCCTCAAATTAGGTAGGACACAAAAAACCAGCTCAAAATAACCCCAAATACCCCTCGAAACTGGGAGCAAAATTTGACCGAAACATTCCCATATTTCTGCAACATATTGCGGAAATATCGGGGTTTCGGTGGGTGGCGAAATGGTGGCATGGAGTGAAAATTCACACCTTTGAGTATATGTTAAGACTCCATTTGAAGGGCTACAACCTCATGGAGTCAATTTTTTCCTATGAATGTTGCTCTTCAAACAGAACTAATTGGAGGGCAAGAATCCATGTAGCTGACCCCCATTTAGTTGGGACAAAGCTTCTTTTTGTTGTTGTTGGTCTTCATTTTTAATTTTCAGATTTAATAAAATAAATGAAATAGTTATGAAAAAAATTAATTTATGGAAGATAAAATTTTAAATGATTCTTATGTTGTGTTGTGTTTTTTTAAAATACAATCATGTTAAAATAAGAACACTAAGTTTGTGTCTTTACAACAAATTGTTCTCTTGTATTAGAATTTTTTAGTTAACATGATGACTCCAACTGACTCAATGGTGCAACGATGTGGTGGTGTTGGCGTCAAAGTGCTCTCTTTGTGGGTTGAATGTGGAGAGTATAGATCATCTATTCATTCAGTGTGATTTTATTGGGCAGCTTTGGCAAAAATTCAGCAGATTTTTTTCTTTTAGATGTTGGCACAGCAAACCTCAGAGAAAGTGTGGGCATGGTGGTGGAGGAAGGCTTCTATTATGGTGCTGGCTGGAGTGTGGATGAAGGGTTTCATTCTGATTCCCCATTTCACGTGGATGGAAAGAAAATCCAGAAAGCATGATGGGGTAGGAAGGGGAGTGGAGTGGGCATACAGGTCAATGTTGTTGGACCTTTGGTGGGACACCTATAGGGTGGAAGGGGCCTTGGGGAGATTGGACCAGGAGGTGGTGTCAAGGGCTGCGTTAAGGGTGAAGGTAAAGCCTCCTGTGGTGCCTAAGGAAGTGGTCTAGAAATGACCTGGTGTGGGTTGGCATAAACTCAATGTTGATGGGTTGGCACTTGGGTTCCCTGGGCATGCAAGGGTGGGTGTGCTGATTCAAGACTCTAGTGCCATGGTGCTGTACTCTTTTCGTTTGTACCTGGGGGTGAAGACTAGCTTGGAGGCTTGAATTCATGGGTTTGATGATCGGCTTGACAGCAGCTCAGTCTATGGGAGTGGAGAGAAGCTGTGGGTAGAAACCGATTTTGTGACAGTGGTGTTAGTGATGAAAGAGCAACAAATTCCCTGTTTTGCGCTGCAGCATTGGTATGGTTTGTGTTCTTATATGGATCAGATTGAGTGGAAGATTTCCCATTGTTACAAGGAAGTGAATCCCACTGCTGACTTTCTTGCAAAATCAGCGGCAAACGATCAAACTTCTTCCCTGGTAGGGGAGTGGCCTGAACATGTTGTGAAGGAGCTGCATTGGAATGTTCTTGAGCTCCCAAGTTTCAGGTTTTAAGTGCATGGTTGGTTACTTGCTGTGCTTTTTATTTTCTGTTCTATTTTTGGAACCAGTGAGTTGGGATGTATGTGGGGCAATTGATGTTGCAGGGATGACTGTCTATGGTTCCTTGGTGTGTATCTCTTTTCTAATCATTTGATAAAAAGTTTGATTCTTTATTCAAATTCAAAAAAATAAAAATACAATTTCATTAGTTTAGTATCTTTAGTTGTTGAAAATGTTAAATGTATTAGTGTATATGAATGTATTTATCTTATGCATCAGTTTAAATGGCTGAACGTGGAGTTAGAAATGGCACTGGTGCTTCTAACATTGTTTGGCAATATGTTGAAGCCTGTTGTGAAAGACAATGATGGTAGAATGGCTTATTGATCAATGATCTCAAGCCCTCTATTTATAATTAAGTGGAAAGTATACTATTACAAGGAATAGAATTTTACATGAATACAAACTCTAATTTAACTCTAATAGAATCCAACACTCCCCCTCAAGTTGAGGCATAGATATTAGTCATGCCCAACTTGCCTACAATAGGAAGGAAATCTCTTTCTTTCAAACCCTTAGTGAAAACATTTGATACTTGGTCTCCAGATCTTACAAAAGGCATGCAGATAAGCCCTTGTTCCAACTTTCCTTTGACAAAGAACCTGTCAATTTCAATGTGCTTAGTTCGATCATGTTGCACCGGATTATTAGCAATACTAATAGCAGCCTTGTTGTCACAATATAACATCATAGGGTTTGGAACTTGGACTCCAATATCTTGCAGCAAGCCTTTCAACCATAGTAGCTCACAAACTCCACAAACCATAGCTATATATTCAGCTTTGGTACTAGATAAAGCTACCACATTCTGTTTCTTACTTCTCCAAGTAACTAGATTACCTCCAATAAAGGTACAGTAACCTGAAATTGACTTCCTGTCTGGAGATCCAGCCCAGTCTGCATCAGTGTATGCTTCTACTTTTAGATTATCAGTGGGTGACAAAAGTATTCCTTTTCCAGGAGTTCCCTTCAAATAC
Source organism: Hakea prostrata (assembly GCF_041222555.1). Taxonomy (NCBI): domain Eukaryota; kingdom Viridiplantae; phylum Streptophyta; class Magnoliopsida; order Proteales; family Proteaceae; genus Hakea; species Hakea prostrata. The sequence goes on along the minus strand of NC_142606.1, from coordinate 12,018,282 downwards.
TGTAGTATTCTAATAACAACCTTCATATGAGCTAAATATGGATCATGCATGAATTGACTCACTATACCTACAACATAAGCGATGTCTGGCCTGGTGTGGGACAAGTAAATAAGCTTCCCTACCAGCCTTTGGTATCTTCCTTTGTCCACTGGTTCTCCCTCTTTTTCTTTAAATTTAGCTCCAGCTTCAATAGGGGTATCAACTGCTTTACACCCCAACATTCCCACTTCTGATAATAGATCTAGGACATACTTTCTTTGGGATAGGAATATACCTTTATTTGATCGAGCCACCTCAATCCCTAAGAAATACTGTAACTTCCCTAGATCTTTAATTTCAAACTCTCTGCCAAGAAAGTCCTTCAACTTTTGAATTTCTTCACCATCATTCCCTGTGATGACAATATCGTCTACATAGACAATGAGAAGTGTGATGTTAGTACTTGACTTCTTAACAAATAGTGTATGATCAGCATTGCTTTGCTTGTACCCAATAGAAGTCATTGCCTTCAGGAGGCGTCCAAACCAGCATCTAGGAGACTGTTTTAACCCATAGAGTGACCTCTTCAATCGACAAACTTTCCTTGCAGTATTGTCATCGGAGAAACCATGTGGGATTTCCATATAGACCTCTTCTGCTAACTCCCCATGTAAGAAGGCATTCTTTACGTCTAGTTGGTGCAAGTTCCAGTCTTTGTTCACAGCTACAGACAACAGAACTTTGACAGTGTTTAGTTTCGCAACGGGGCAAAGGTCTCCTGATAATCAATCCCATAGGTCTGGGTAAACCCCTTTGCAACTAGTCTAGCTTTCAATTTGTTGACTGATCCATCCATATTTTGTTTAACCACAAATACCCATTTGCAGCCCACTGGTTTTTTTCCTGGAGGAAGTGTAACCAGCTCCCAAGTGTCATTTTTCTTCATTGCCTGCATTTCCTCTACCATAGAGGCCTTCCATCTCTTATCGGCATAGGCTTCCTGCCAACTTTTAGGAACAGATACAGATGACAGAGAGGATATAAAAGCACGGTAGGAGTTAGACAAAGAGTTATAAGAAACATATTTAGCTATCGGATGTTGAGTACAAGATCTGACCCCTTTTCTAACAGCAATAGGAAGATCAGAAGAAGATACCTCAATAGAATCTAATTCTGGAGCAGGAGACTGAAGTGGTAACATATCACCTTTCTCCACCTGCTTTAGCCGGTTGTATTTCTTCCTCTGATAAGTATGTACCTCCTTATTCTGGTCAATTTGGTTTTGAAAGACCCCAACAATGTGTCTCACAAGAGTGGTCTCCCCCTGGCTAGGTTCTTCACATGGTTCAGAAATCGAAGGAGGAGGATTAGAGTCCTCAAGTATACTGGCCGAAGTCTCCCCCTGGTCAAGAAACTCTTCTGAGACTCTTAAGTTGTGTTGGTGTGTGATAGAAAGATCTAGAGTCGGAAAGAACACCTCTCCTCTAGGACTCTCCCCCTGGAGGGGTGTATAGTAAGAGCAAAACTCATGAAAAATTACATCCATGGATACAATGGTTTTCCTGGAAGGAGGATGATAACATTTGTACCCTTTTTGAGTAGCAAAATACCCCAAAAATATGCAGCGTAGGCCGCGGGGAGCCAGCTTACTCTTGTGGGCTGTGATTCTAGCATAACACACACATCCAAAAACCTTTGGGGGAATAACAAAAGAAGAGGCTCCCTGAAGAATCTCATTAGGACATTTAAAACCAAGTATCCTACTGGGCATCCTATTCATAAGGTAAGAAGCAGTGAGTATAGCATCACTCCAGTATTGGTCAGGTACATTCATAGCAATCATAACCCCATTCTGGGCAGCCGTATCAACGCAACTGGTTTGATGTATTATGCCACAGTCAGAGATATATCTTTGAAATTCACCATCAACATACTCTGTGCCATTGTCACTATGAAGGATCTTCACAGTGGCATTGAACTAAGTTTTAATCATATTATGAAAATCACGAAAACATCGGAAAACCTCATTTTTTTGTTTAAAAGATAAATCCATGTAGAACGAAAGTGACAATCAATAAAAGTAACAAAGTACCTATGGCTAGTAATAGGCACACGTCGATAGGGACCCCATACATCAATATGAATTAGCATAAAAGGAGCAGGTTTTCTATTATGAAGAGAAGGTAAATAAGTAGAACGAGTCTGCTTCGCAAAAATGCAGGCTTCACAAAAAAAATATCCTCATTACAAGAAGAAACCAAATCAAGAAATATTTTCTTAAGAGTTCCTAGAGGGGGATGACCTAGCCTACGGTGCCACTAATGAAGGTTTGATATTACCGAATGGACCGGATTAGAAGATGTAGTCAAAGCAGAAGTAGATCCTCCAATTGGCTCGAGCAAATAAAGTCCATTGTCTAGTTTACCACATCCAATCTCCTTCCCCGTGACCAGATCCTGGAAGACACAGTAAGATGGGAAAAATGTCACTTTACAATTCAAGTCATGTGTAAGACTACTGATAGAGAGCAAGTTAGTAGAAAAAGAGGGAACATGTAAAACTTTAGACAAAGAAAGTGATGGAGAATGCTGAATGGTCCCTTTTCCAGCAATGGAAGAATAGGAGCCATCAACAATGCGAACTTTATCCTTTCCAAAATTTGGAGAATATTGAAAGAAAGAGGTGGATAAACCTGTCATATGATCTGTGGCTCCTGTATCAATGATCCAAGGAGTAGAAACCAAAGAAGCTTGAAAGCCTGTAAAAGTTTTACCTGAAGTAGCAAGGTAGGAGTTGGTATGGGTAGTAGAGGAAGCAGTGTTCTAAGCTATACCGGCAATAGAAGACTGCATAATACATCGTAGAGTAGCGAACTCCTCTTGTGAAAAACCAACGTCTGCAGAGGGTGTGGTGGAAACTGTCTCAGAGAGATTAGCCTTTGGTTTTCCCTTTCTTTGTGCTCGTTTTTGCTCAAAATCAGCAGACTTCCCATGCAGTTTTCAACAATTTGCCTTGGTATGATATGGTTTGAGACAGTGCTCACACTTGACAATCTCCATAATAAGAGTATGAAGCATGGCTAATCGACGACTTTCCTCACATTGAACAAGAGCATAAGACTGTTCTAGTGTAGGAAAGGGAGAACGACTTAAGTCTTGCACTTTGATTTGATCGTACTCCACATTCAAACCTGCCAAGAAGTCATATACCCGAATCTTATCAATGTGCTTCTTATAAGTAGTCACATCATCTGGGTTAGTGGGATGATAATCCCCATAATGATCCAACTCTTGCCAAAGAGAGCGCAACTTAGCATAATATTGGGCCACAGTCAGTTCCTTTTGGGTAGTCTCATGAAGCTTCTTTCATAACTCATAAACTTGTGCATCATTCCCCAACTGTCCATAGGTTTCAATAGTAGCCTTCAAGATTTGGGCTGCAGTATCAAGTAATAGGTAACCCCGGGCAATATTTGGATGCATGGAATTCAAAAGGAATGACATAATAAGGGAGTCATTTGATATCCATTTATCTTGTAAAACACCTGCGGTAGTGGGTTTGATAGTGGTGCCCATAATGTATCCAACTAGTCCTCTTCCAGCAAATAGTCAGGTAAGCAGAGCGAGACCAGATCAAATAATTTGTTCCATCAAATCTCACAGAAAGAGAATGAAGAGTGGGGTAATGTTCGGAGCCAATGGGAGCAGGAGTATCATCAAAAGTTGTCATGTTGACAAAATTTTCTGCAATTCTTTAGTCTTCACCCTTTCGAAGTAACAGAAATGTTGCAGAATGCAATAGCCAAACAACTCAAATAAATCTTCTCTTTCTTTCTTTTTTCTTTTTTTTTTCTTTTTTTTTCTAAAACAAATAAACTCTGAAAAATATGAACCCTTGAAACATCATATATATATATAACAAAAAAGGTTGGTTCAGGTGGGCTTAATTATGGGAACAAAATATGGTTCAGAAATATGGTCTGGTTTGGTCCAGGCTTAATGGGTTTTAGAAGGGCCGTTTAAGAAGGGAGACGGGATTTAGAAGGGGGTTACCTGGTTCGATGGTAGAGGCGATGGTAGAGGCTAAAGGCGGAGGCGATGGTTCGACTGTGCAGAAATCGATCGAAACCAGGACTGCGATGGAGATGGTGGTGTTCTTCTGCTCTTCTTCTTTTCTTGATGGTTCGATGGTGCAGAAATCGATCGAAACCAGGACTGCGTTGGAGATGGTGGTGTTCTTCTGCTCTTCTTCTTTCCTTGATGGTTCGATGGTGCAGAGATCGATCGAAACCAGGTTTGCTCTTCTTCTTTTCTAATCAAACTCACACTAGTGCAGCGGAACTGAAGAACTGACAGTAAAAAGTTGGAACTGCCAGCGATGGATTTGAAGAGCAGCAATGGGTTTGCGATAGGTTTGAAGACTGCCAAAAAAAACGATGGGTTTGAAGGACAGCAATGGGTTTGCAAAAAAAAATAAATTAAAAGGAGGTAGGTTTTCAACAACGAGCGATAGATTTTTGCTTTTCTTCTCTCTCTCTCTCTCTCTCTCTCTCTCTCTCTCTCTCTCTTCCCTAATTGATCTTAGGCTCTGATGCCATGTTGTCAAAGACAATGATGGTACAATGGCTTATTGATCAATGATCTCAAGCCCTCTATTTATAATTAAGTGGAAAGTATACTATTACAAGGAATAGCATTTTACATGAATACAAACTCTAATTTAACTCCTATACAAACTCTTATTAGACTCCTAATAGAATCCAACAAAGCCCTATCCACTGACAAAAGAAACTGAAGTGCAAGTATTGTTTTAGGGTATTGAATTCTAGGGGTGCAACAAGATCGGAAAAACACTTGGCGGAGATACAGGGATGTGGCCAAGCGTCCTAAAGTACCATATGAAGTTCAACAAGAAATTGCTGCCAGCTTGAAAGGAGAGAGATTGAAGAGGGCAGAGAAAGAAAAGCATTAGAGGGAGTTTAAGGAGGCAGCATCGGCCGGGGATGTGGATGATGAGGCTGCCAAGTATGGGGGTGGCCGTGGAGCGTGGCCGCCCTTGCGGCCTTTTTAGAGATGTGAGGCTATGAACATGCTGGGGCGTGCTGGCTCCATCCATCTACATTTCGGGAGGGAGGTTGGGAGAGCTGCATGGGGAGGACCCATATCGAGGTGCCATTCTCCGATCCTATGCTTCACCAAGACTAAGGACCCCAAAATCTTTTGGTAACAAGGCTACTCCAACCAACCATCCCTCAAATGTTTGATAGTAGTAGGGAAGATCAAGTAAGAGATGCAATCAACAAGTTCATGTTTTACAACAACATTGCACCTAATGTGCTCATCTTAGTTGTCAAGGTGTCCCGGGCAGTGCTTGAGAGTGCCAGGCAACACCTCCCTTTATAAGAGCTCATTAAAGTGGGCGCCTTGGACACCTTGGCCAAGTGTTCCTCCTTTTTTAATATTTTATATAAATATACCAAATAGAAGTTTGATATTTATCATCCTACTTGATTCTAGTCTAGATAAATCTATTAGTTGAAAGCACGTTGAAAATTTGACGGTGGTGCCACATGAGATCAAGTATCAACTTACCTTAGAAAAAAAAAAAAGACAAAACATTACCTACCCTTCTAAATCGCAAAAGAACTCTTCTTCTTCACGAAGACACGAACTGCTCCTTACGAAAGAAACCCTCTCTGTGGCTTAAACAGGCAATAATCTCTCGCGGTCTCCTTCTCTTACCTCTCTGGCACTATTTTTTTTTAGACTCTGTAAATTACCTGTAGGTCAGTACACTCGTAGGAGTTGCCACGGCCATCTCCGGCATCTCCAGCAACTCTCTAGTGGTCTTCTTCCCAACCGAAGGTAAGTTCCTTCTCTTTCCTCTCCCGCAATGCCCTTTTTTTTTTTTTTTTTTCTTTTTTAACTTTGTGACTAAGCTGTAGGCTGCTACACCACGCAAGAGTTGCAGCAGCCATCTCTGGCAGCCTCTTCTTCTCAGGCAACAGTTGGTGCTTTTTTTTTTTCCAACTCTGCAACTCCACGGTGTGTACTATTTCTTCAATTGCTGTTACAACTTACTTTAATGCTATATAATGAATATGTTAATGAACTTTTTATTAAGTTTGCAAAATGTTTCATACTTGGAAGGCTAGGAATAAATTATGTAACTTTTAGCTTACATTTCAAAAAATTAACATTAAAACACCTTGACCACCTAAAAATTAATAGTAGAACACCTGGACCACCTAGTTGTTGCCTTGGAAGCCCTCCATTGCCTTGGTTGCCTTGTCACCTTGACAATCTTATAGGTCATAGTCCTTATTACCAGGGGTGGTTAATGCAACTACTAGGGCAAGTCTAGGGATGAAAGAACCCACATCATGAGAATTGATGAATGTCTACCTGCCAAGCAAAAGAAGTTGAAAGAGTACACTGAGACACTTAAGCCACAATGGGTGACATACGGGGTCACTATGATGGCTGATGGATGGATTGGACCTACTAGACAGTCCATTGTTTAACTTCATTGTGAATTGCAATTGTAAGTGTTTTTGAAGTCTATGGATGCATTCAAGGAGGTAAAGGATGCAGATTACATCTACAAGCTATTAAGGAAGGTGATGCTTGTGGTAGGGGCAAGCAACGTTATCCAAGTTGTCATGGATAATGGTGCTAACTATAAGGAGGATGGAGGGATGCTGATGACAAAGAAAAGCCGCAGGACTTATCTTCTGGTAATTTTGGTAATTTTTGCTTATGTGGTGTATGAGGAGAGTACAATTCAAAAGTAAAAATCTCCAAAGCAGTAAAACAAAACTGAGAGATATCGAACAATTTACAGAATTTTAGCTTCACCACCTCTTTTTTGTACACTTCTACAGTTTTTTATTCAAATAACATAACAGAACCATGGAAAGTTGGTTATTTGTTCTCAAGCAACAATTTTTACTTCGTCATCCAGAAATTGAAAGACATCAATCCATTATATTATCAAAGGGTGAAGTTCAACTTTGATCAGAAAAGCACGGTGTCATGAATAAAAAGGAAAAAGAGAAATGCATGCTATGAAATTAACCATCAATGGACACACGCATCAATCCTTGCTTAAGCAGCACTATCCCTTGGATTCTTTCACATTCTTTGGGTTCATCCAAACATTACTGTACACTCCTTTGCAACCCCAAAACGGGATTGAAGGAAACTTTGAAGTCATAAAGATGGGGCAGTCCCTTCTCAAAAAATAAAGAACACTTTCGCAGGAACTATATTACCAATACTTATCAAGTCAAAAACTTCCTTAGGTACATCAAGAAAAACTAAATAATGCTTGGTAATAGTGTACAGTATATGATCGTTTTCCTGAAGTGCAAATCGTTCTATTTTGAGAACTTCCTTACGCAATTTTGATTATTCAAGACAAAAACTTAAATCTTATAATAGGGGGAAAAGAGGAAACCAAAAGGCCAACTTAAAGTCAGCTGTAAAGGTAAATTCTTCCATGTGAGGATAACAACTAAGTTACCAGTATGCTCAGCAAGTGCAGTTAGAGCAATCGAGCTTGCCATGAATCCTTCCTTGTTACAAATATATTTAAGCCTGCAATTACAAATGTTGGATTACTCAAAATCTCACTTGTAATGGATTGTTTACTATATTATAATGAACTTAATAAATGAAAATGACATTTTCAAATGAAAATAATTTCTTCAGCATACTTGAAAATGTTACACTGATGAGGAAAATTAGCAGGTAGTGGTTTACCTGTTCACAACACGACTGACAGTTGGTTGAACAAACATGTGCACCCTAGAATTTTAACAGAGAACATACGGATTATCACGAGTGTAAATCACATTGCTTCCAAAAAATACTAGCATAATGCCTACATTTGGAGCTAACACAGATTCCTATAGAAGTTCACAATGAAGATGAGAAAAGAAATTTGAAACTCGTGAAAAAACTTACTTCGCTACCTGGCGCAGTGGCCTCAAGGCAGGTGCAAATAAGTCATTGCAAATGCAAATTATCTTCCGTTTCCAACAACATATCCATCACAAAAACATTAGACAGCCACATTCAAGCACATAAAAGATCATGCAATTTGACCATTCCAAAACTTACAGGTCTTGACAGTGAGGTCATTTTACGTCCTTTTTTGGAGATCTTTCCAGGTTTTTCCTCTTGAGCAAGATTGCCTTTTCCAACTTCACTCTTCTTTTCTGCTGCAACCTTTAGAAAGGAGGAAAAGAAAAAAAAAAAAAAACATTTAACAAATTGTAAAACTAACTTATTTTGAAAAAAAGATTCTCTATAACTGTATGATGGGCCTCGAGTAATATAAGTTGGTACTCGAGGGAGGCCTGCTGGGTAGAAACCCAGCAAGCAACTGAATAAGAATAAGTGTATTAACACAGCAGAATAAAGGGAATGAAGGGTCAATACAGGGGCAACTATGCAATTCAGTTATGGGAGATTAAAGGGGGCTGATCTGGGGTTGAGAGAGGAACAGAAAGGCATCAAGGAAGAAGACTATTGTGTAGGTAGCAGGTTACTGCTGGGGAGCCTTTGACTCTAGGTAATCCGGACTTTATTTTTTCTTTGTTCTGCATTTCTTTGAATTCCAATCTATCTCTGTCGAGTGAGAACGGGAGCTTATCACTGTAGCATAATCCATTCCCTCTCAATTTTTATATGCTTTCTTAACCAGCTAAAATCTTTCACTGGTTAATGGGAGAAGTAGAGGGATCGGGTGAGAGAGAGAGAGATATGAAGGAGTTGATATAGGATTGCATGCCAACATGAAATATGAAGGAGAATGATGAATCCTGCAAATGGGGTCACCTAGCAAATCAGTGAAAAGGTTGATAAGGTGTGTTGCCGGCAGAAATAGGAAGATTTCTCTTTTCACCAATTTGCTAGGTGACCCCATTTGTTGGATTCGTCATTCTGTTTTGTATCTCACGTTGGTAAGCAATCCTATATCAACTCATCTCCCATTAACCAGTGCACTAACGATCCACAATCCAGCTCTTCTCTATTCGATCTCAAGGGACTCCGCCTTTACTCCATGGGTTTTCCCTCTTTTACTTTAAGTTTAGCTCGGGGGGACAGTGACTGGGCAGGTTGGCAGATAGAGGTATCATTCTCTAATTCCACCATGGTTTGTCTCTTTAGATAGGCTGCTATTTTAAGTTTACACCCCAACATTCTCACATTTGATTATAAATCTAGGACATACTTTCTTTGGGATAGGAATATACCTTTCTTCGATTGAGCCACATCAATCCCTAAGAAATACTGTAACTTCCCTAGATCTTTAATTTCAAACTCTGCCAAGAAAGTCCTTCAACTTTTGAATTTCTTCACCATCATTCTTTGTGATGACAATATCGTCTACATAGACAATGAGAAGTGCGATGTTAGTACGACACTTCTTAACAAATAGTGTATGATCAGCATTGCTTTTGCTTGTACCCAATAGAGGTTATTGCCTTCAGGAGGCGTCCAAACCAACATCTAGGAGATTGTTTTAACCCATAAATTGACATTTTCAACCAACAAACTTTCCTTGCGGTATTGTCATCGGAGAAACCATGTGAGATTTCCACATAGACTTCTCCCGCTAACTCCCCATGTAAGAAGGCATTCTTTATGTCTAGTTGGTGCAAGTTCCAGTTTTTGTTCACAGCTACAAACAATAGAACTCTGACAGTGTTTAGTTTCGCAACAGGGGCAAAAGTCTCCTGATAATCAATCCCATAGCTCTGGGTAAACCCCTTGGCAACTAGTCTGGCTTTCAACTTGTTGACTGATCCATCCATATTTTGTTTAACCACAAATACCCATTTGCAGCCCACTGGTTTTTTTTCTTGAAGGAAGTGTAACCAGCTCCCAAGTGTCATTTTTCTTCATTTCCTCTACCATAGCTGCCTTCCATCTCTTATTAGCATAGGCTTCTTGCCAACTTTTAGGAACAGATATAGATGACAGAGAGGATATAAAAGCACGGTAGGAGTCAGACAAAGAGTATTAAGAAACATATTTAGCTATGAGATGTTAAGTACAAGATCTGACTCTTTTTTTAACAGCAATAGGAAGATCAGAAGAAGATACCTTAAGGGGAACAGTAGAATCTCGTTCTAGAGTAGGAGACTGAAGTGGTAATGTATCACCTTTCTCCACCTGCTTTAGTCGGTTGTAATTCTTCCTCTGATAAGTCTGCACCTCCTTATTCTAGTCAATCTGGTTTTGAAAGACCTCAATAGTTTGTCTCACAGGAGTGGTCTCCCCCTAGCTAGGTTCTTCACATGGTTCAAAAAACAACGGGGGAGGATTAGAGTCCTTAGGTATATTGGCAGAAGTCTCCCCCAGGTCAGGAAACTCTTCTGGGACTCTTAAGATGTGTTAGTGTATGATAAAAAGATCTAGAGTAGGAAAGAACACCTCTCCTCTAGGACTCTCCCCCTGGAGGGGTGTATAGTAAGGGCAAAACTCATTAAAAATTACATCCATGGATACAATTGTTTTCTTGGAAGGAGGATGATAACATTTGTACCCTTTTTAAGTAGCAGAATACCTCAAAAATATGCAACGTAGGCCATGGGGAGCCAGCTTACTCTGGTGGGCGGTGATTCTGGCATAACACACATCCAAAAATCTTTAGGAGAATAATAAAAAAAAAGAGGCTCCCTGGAGAATCTCATTAGAACATTTAAAACCAAGTATCCTACTGGGCATCCTATTCATAAGGTAAGAAGCAGTGAGTATAGCATCACTCCAGTATTGGTCAGGTACATTCATAGCAATCATAATGGAATGGGCTATCTCTAAGAGATACCAATTCTTCCTTTCAACAACCCCATTTTGGGCAGTCGAATCAACACAACTGGTCAGGTGTATTATGCCAGAGTCAGAGAGATACCTCTAAAATTCACCATCAATATACTATGTGTCATTGTCACTGTGAAGGATCTTCAAAGTTCACAGTGGCATTGAACTGAGTTTTAATCATATTATGAAAATCATGAAAACATCGAAAAATCTCATTTTTTTGTTTTAAAAGATAAATCAATGTAGAACGAGAGTGACAATCAATAAAAGTAACAAAGTACTTATGGCCAGTAATAGACACACGTCGGCAGGGATCCCACACATCAATATGAATTAGCATAAAAGGAATAGTTTTTCTATTATAAAGAGAAGGCAAATAAATAAAACGAGTCTGTTTAGCAAAAATGCAAGCTTCACAAAAAAAATCATCCTCATTATAAGAAGAAACTAAATCAGGAAATATTTTCTTAAGAGTTCCTAGAGGGGGTGACCTAGCCTATAGTGCTACTGATGAATGTCTGATATTACCGAATGGACCTGATTAGAAGATGTAGTCAGAGCGGAAGTAGATCCTTCAATCGGCTCGAGCAAATAAAGTCCATTGTCTAGTTTACCACATCCAATCTCCTTCCCCGTGACCAAATCCTAGAAGACACAATAAGATGAGAAAAATGTCACTTTACAATTCAAGTCATGTGTAAGACTACTGATAAAGAGCAAGTTAGTAGAGAAAGAGGGAACATGTAAAACTTTAGACAAAGAAAATGATGGAGAATGTTGATTGGTCCCTTTTCCAGCAATGGAAGAATATGAGCCATTAGCAATTCAAACTTTATCCTTTCCAAAAATTGGAGAATATTGTAAGAAAAAGGAGGATAAACCTGTCATATGATCTGTGGCTCTTGTATCAATAATCCAAGGAGTAGAAACTGAAGAAACTTGAAAACCTGTAAAAGTTTTACCTGAAGTAGCAAGGTAGGAGTTGGTTTGGTTCGTAGAGGAAGCAGTGATAGAGGTTGTACTGGCAGTAGAAGACTGCAGAATACGTCGCAGAGTAGCTAACTCCTCCTGTGAAAGACCAACGTCTGCAGAGGGTGTTGTGGAAACTGTTTCAAAAAATTTGAGCTTTCGATTTTCCTCTTTTTTGTTCTCTTTTTTGTTTTAAATCAGCAGGCTTCCCATGGAGCTTCCAACAATTGGCCTTTGTATGATATGGTTTGTGACAATGTTCACACTTGACAATCTCCTTAGTTGTAGTTGATTTAGTGCTAATAGACTGTAAGGCTGATTTCTCCAAAATAGGAACATGAAACATGGTTAATCAACGGCTTCCCTCACACTGAACAAGTGCATAAGATTGTTCTAGTGTAGGAAAAGGAGAACAACTTAATACTTGCACTCTGATCTGATCATACTCCACATTCAAACCTGCCAAGAAGTCATATACCCGAATCTTATCAATGTGCTTCCTATAAGTAGTCACACATCTGGATTAATGGGGTGATAATCCCCATAATGATCCAACTCCTGCCAAAGAGAGAGCAACTCAGCATAATATTGAGCCACGGTCAGTTTCTTTTAGGTAGTCTTATGAAGCTTCTTTCGAAGCTCATAAACATGTGCATCATTCCTCAACTGTCCATAGGTTTCAATAGTAGCCTTCCATATTTGGGCTGCAATATCCAAGTAATAGGTAACCCCGGACAATATTTAGATGCATGGAATTCAAAATGAATGACATAATAAGAGAGTCATTTGATATCCATTTATCTTGTAAAACACCTGCGGTAGTAGGTTTGATAGTGGTGCCCGTAATGTGTCCAACTAGTCCTCTTCCAGCGAATAGTCGGTAAGCAAATCGAGACCAGATCAAATAGTTTGTCCCATCAAATCTTACCGAAAGAAGATGAAGAGGGGTAATATTCGAATCCAGTGGGAGCAGTAGTACCATCGGTGGTTGCCATGTTGAAAGAAATGTCTGTAGTTCTTCAGTCTTCACCCCTTCAAAGTAATTGAAATGTCGTAGAATGCAATAGCCAAACCACCCAAAAAAACTTATAAATACCCCTCTCTTTTTTTTTTTTGGAAAATGACAAATACGTCCTTAACAAATCTGAATTTACAATTAAGTCCCTGAAATTATGCAAATTTACACATAAGTCCCTAAAACCAAGGTTTAAAGTATCCCACGATACCATACGATACTAGCCGATACGTATCCATATTTGACCCAACCGATACGATACATCTCGATACGTCTCTCCATTGAATTACACTAAAATACATTAGTCAAAGCAATATAATACTCGATACAAAACGATACGCCTCTCAAAATGACTTGACCGATATGATACTCGATACCGATACTTTAAACCTTGCCTAAAACTGTGTAAATTTGCAAATAAGTCCTTGAAAACTTATAAATTTTCAATTAGGCCCCTAAAACTATAGGTATTTACACAAACCCCTGAAAAATTTATAAATTTTCAAATAAGCCCATAACAATATGCAAAATTACCAAAATATCCCTGAAAGAATTTAAACTTACAAAACCAAACCCCTCTAACCTACGATAGTTGTTCCGTGGAGGAGAAGGTAGGAGAAGGGAGGAGGAGAAAACCTGGTTTGATTCAAAGTAGGACGGCTTCTTCTCTTCTACTTGCCTCTTTTTTCTCTTTTACTTGCTAGCAGTGAGCAGCGGTGAGTTTTGAAGCGATGCAACAAGCATCGACAAGCAGAGGTGGTTGTGTTTCTCTTCTTCTCTTTCTTTTCTTCTTCTTTCCTTCTGATTTTTTTCTTCCCTATTGTGGTAATCAGGGAGCTAGTTGCAAAAAGTTTCAGAGAAGTGAGAATTTCTGAAAAATTCTGCAACGGTGGTTGCAGAAGAAAGAAAGAGAAATTCTGCAATTAGTTTTGCAGGAAATCTACGATTGGTTTTGCAGGGAAAAAAAAAAGATCCTAATCGAAATTAGGCTCTGATGACATGTTGAGAAACACTATGTTGGTAGAATGGCTTATTGATCAATGATCTCAAGCCCTTTATTTATAATTAAAAAGAAGTACACTATTACAAGGAATATAATTTTTAAATGAATACAAACTCTAATTGAACTCCTAGTAGAATACTAGAATCCAACAGTTACGTTAGTCGTTTAACGTAATTCCTCTGTATAGAAAGATGCATCATGTGGTTAAGTCATATACGGATATAACAACACGTAAGAAGAAAAATATATATAATTGGAAAAATATAAGTTAATAAGATGCATCTTGGGGTTGAGGCATCCATTCTCTCGTTCTATTTTAGTTGTTTTTTACTTTTCCAGCAATTTTTTATGGCCTTAAGATTTGTGAAATTTGAAGATGTGTAAAAATTCAGCATTAGAAAGTTAAAATTGTACCAACAATCAAATTTTAATTCTTTTTCTTATATTGGAGATCAATTTTTTCATTCTTTAGGAATTTGATTTACAACTTTATTTCTGGATTCAAATCGGGGCATTTAATACTTTATGAATGAAATCTCAAGTAACAACAACAACAAGAAGCTTTCTCCCAACTAAAAGGAATCGGCTACATGATCTTTGCTTCCCAATCAGCTTTATTCAATACCATACTAGATACAAGGCCTAACTTATGCATAACTTTTCTCACAAGTTCTATTAAAGTCATCTTAGGTCTACCCCTAGTTCTTCTAATTCCTTAACCTTGATTAAGTTGTTTTTGTGTACATGGGAATTAAAAAACCTCCTTGAACATGGCTGCGCCACATCAATTGACTTTCTTGTAGCTTATCATTTATTAGAGCTACTCCTAGACCAAATCGAAGTATGATCATTCCTCACCTTATCTTTCCTAGTTTTGCCACTCATCCATCTTAGCATCCTCATTTCTACTATATTAAGTTTATTTATATGATGTTTCTCAATAGCATAACACTCTGCATAATACATCTCATAGCTGGTCATAAGACAAACCTATAAAACTTTCATTTGAGCTTTAAAGGAATACATTGATTATACAAGGCCCCAAACACATCTCTCCACTTTATCCACTTAAGTTTATTCTTTGGTAAACATCATCCTTTATATCACCTTTTTTATTCTATTAATAATTGAGCCAAAGTACCTACAATAATCGCTTTGTAAAATCTTCTCTGTTCAATCACGATCAAAGTTTCAAACTAGATATTTCGTCATCGTTCTACTTAATTTAAAGCTTTTTGCTTTCAAAGTTTCTCTCCATGATTCTAACTTGCTATTAGTCTCTACTTGTATATCATCTACCAAAACATTATCATCAACAAAAGCATATGCTAAGGAACCTCATCTTGAATGTCTTTGGTTAAATCATCCATTATAAGTGCAAATAAATATGGACTTGAAGTTGATCCTTCATGTAACTCAACTGTTAATCGAGAATCATCATACATATCTTTAACTATGTCCTTATATTTACTAGCAACATTTCCTTTATCTAGTAGTTGCCAAATTAACACAATCTAGGGACTATCATAAGCTTCTTCTAGGTCCATAAGACCATTTTAACACTCTTTATACCGTTCCACAAGTCTCCTAATAAGGTAAAAATCTTCCATTGTAGATATTCCTGGCATAAAACATCAAAAAATATCTTAAGTAAATGTACCAATAAATATTAAAACATTAAGTAAGCGACTTGGGGGATAAGTGAGAATTAATAGTACCTCTTCCATATTCCAACTAGGTTTCCTCACGTTTTGATGGGAATCAGTGACACTAATAAGGTTTTTAGGTCAAAACTTTTTGAGATTTGGTCAAAACTGACTGAGTTGGGTCAAAACGTGGGAATTTTTTTCTACACTGCACTGCTGTCTCATCTCAGTTTCTTATGAAAGCCAGATCTCTCCTTCAAATTTCATGCTTCGACCGAGATTTAGAACCATGCTTTCCTTATAAGATTATTTAAGGCACGTGCCTAGCTCTTTGGTGCCTTCGATCTGAATCAAATTACTGACCAGACTAGGACATGCCAAGGTCTTTGTTGAACACGGTCATGTCACCTTAAATGACTTTCTCTAAACTTATCATATATCAGAGTTACTCCCAACTCAGCTCTGACATGATAGTTCCTCACTGAAAACCCTCCTAGCTTTCCTTACATACATATCAAATTTCAGCATCCTCATCTCCGATACCCTGAGTTTATCTATATGGCCTCTCTTAAAAGCCCAACATTCACACCACAAACCATAGCCAATCATATGACAATCCTTCAAAATTTTCCTTTTCTCATTAATGGCATTTCCCTTCTATCAAAAAGCCCCAAAATTCTGGTTTATTTTCATTCCTTAGAATCCTGCGTGAGTGCAGACTCTACTTGTGCAAAAGCCTTCTGCACCAGGATTGCCCTTTTTTACAATCCAGTGTGAGTTTGACTTTTTAAATTCAATTCTCAGGTTCTAGACATGAATAACGATGGTTGCCGATACATCATGTAGGATTTGACCCAGGTCAAAGCTGACTTCTTGAGAGAGGCAGAGGATTCTTCATCCATTCATGGATCATATCCCAAATTTTCTAGTGCACATAACATGACAAAGATGCATATCTATGCAAAAAGTGAGATGCTACACTGGGAGATGATAAATTGATAACAAAAAGGTATTGAAAGCAGCAATCAGCAAGACTACAGAGAAATAATGGAAGTTTCCTGAAAGAGACAAAGACCTAGAAATATTTACTGATTACCATCTTTAGTATGACCTCCACTGCCCCTTTACCATCACCTAGGGCTCCATCAATTTCATCAATAACCTGTAGAAATCTAATTAACTTTACCTGAATAAAGAAAATGAGGTTATGCAAAATAAAAGGAAAATTTACTGCAGGTTTTACCAAATAAAACCCACCAAACACTTAGGTTTTGAGTCAACCATGACAGAGTTCATCTGCACAACGTCAAGAATTTTGGCTTCGATTGTTGATGATGACCGATCGTCGCTAGCATTCATCTGCACAGAATTTACAAAACCTAAATGAGTGTTTCAGTAGTGCCCGAGCAATTTAAAAGTATACTCAAATTCAGACCACAAAATGAAAGAACCTGCATATAAGTGAAGTTGCACAATTGACATCATACACGAAATGTCAAAGCTTCTAACCTCTGTTACTCAAGTAGAGTTCTCACTCTACCAAATTCAGTTGTATAGTGCATAAAAAAGCATGTCATTACTATGCAAAAGTTTGAATTCCTACAAATTAAATATTTTTCTTCCAAATTAGATTCAGTCTGTGGACAACCAAGATGGAAATTTATCATAAATTAAAAAAATAAATAAATAGTGATATGCAACCCAGAAACTTCAAAATAGGTAGTGTTCTTGCCACATGCAACATATACATCAGAGATGGAAATGGCACTGACAGTGATACAGATAGTAATCTTTTTAATGATAATAGATTAATGTTTTAAAAGATTTGAAAATTGTAGATGATTAACATAGACAAAGATGTAAACCACAGAGATGCACTAACAGACGGTTGTAAGCAACTCCTAACTGATACAAGAAAATCCTGTGAATACATCAGATATGATAAGATAAGGATCCTCATTATGAGAAGAAATCCTCAGAGAATCATTCTAGATAAATTCTTTGCCTAAGGATTTGAACCAAGTCAAAAGTAACCATGAGTAACCAAAGATCAATGACCAAGAAACACACAAGGCTGTAAGTGGATACAACAAAGCTTAAAGGCAGTTTACATGAAAAGCATCAAACCTCTACTACACGGTAGCCACAATGTCTAGCAGCCACATGGGCAAGTGTTGTCTTCCCAAGCCCCGGGGGTCCACACAGTAAAAGAACCTGCAAAGTGATGAGATCAATATATGTTTTTTAATTTTCATCACCTGGAAGCCACCTAAAAAATGTGATTGGAGATCAAGAGATAAATAAACCAATCTTTATTGAATCCTGTTCATAATTTCAATTCCACTGCAAGTAACATATTCATTAACCATTGGCTATGACAGAGACAAAGTCCCCCCCCCTTGGGCCTTTTTTCTTTCTTTTTGGGGGGCAGGGGTTGATCAAAATAACCAATAAAATTCTTCTGCAGATTCCAGAATGTACAATGCAAACTTATTGTACACTTCTACTTTATTTTTATTTTAGGAACAACCTGTGCTACTTCAACTCATTTGCAATTGTGCTGATGTACTGTTTTTAGTTTGAATAGAAGACTGCAATCAAAAGATTGCAATTCCCCTTGCTAAAAAATATAGTTGCACATAATTAGTCTAAAATACGAAACAAGCCTAGTCAGAAAGTACATCACTATTTCAATTTTCATGTTATAAGTAAACTTTCCATAATTTATAAAAGGGTAAAGATTTCTGCTGTCATATAATGAGGAAGCATTACCTAAAAATTTCCTAAAACTCAGCCATTTGGAAGATTAAATGGGGCCAATGTTTTGCAGTCAAGTGGAATCATATGTCAGATGTTCACATGTCAAGTTTCAGCCAGGCCAATGTTTTCCATGAAGTAATTTGAAATCCAGGACCATAGGGAAGTGTACGAATTGGTTGGAGCACTATAGACAAACATGGTGATGCATCAAGCATGCCTTACAGGTTCTTTAACTTGCCTACTCTACTTTTCAAGAGTTCTTTCATTCTTTTCTTCTTTTTTGTCTTTTTTTTTTTTTTTGTTTTGTGCTTTAATATGTAAATCTTGCCCAAGGTATTAAATCTTGTGTCGCTATACTGGTACTTGGTGAGACAAAATATGCAACGAAATCAAAAAGTTTGAAAAATCTGATGACACTTTCCGATTTTTACCGCAGTCCTTAAACTTATGACACTTTCTTTAAGATGGGATGGTTGTTTTAAGAGGATGATGCCACCTACATAAGGGTAGTGTCCGACCATAGAGAGCACCATTCGGTGACATAGGCTGAGTATGTCCATCATTCGCAAAGGCAAGCCTATAGGGTTGAGATGATGGAGCCACCATAGCAGAACAACTATTATTAGGTTATTCATAAGTGTGATGTGTAATGTAAATTTATAATTTGTAATTTATTCATATATTGTTATGACATACACTTATTTTGTTTTAACCGTGTACTATTGACTACTGACTTCTACAGTTGTACTTGACTATTTGAATATTTAATTTTAGTTGTTGTCTTTTTTGTTGCATTTTAATGAAGATCTTAGTGTTCTCTTGTATCATATCTATATTTTCATTGGTTAAAATTCATGTTCCAAACTTCCAATTTCACCTATATGCAATCTAACATATGCCAATCAAGAACACCACTTGAGTTAGGTTTTAGGCCTCAAATTAGACTGAATTCGAAAACCAAACTAGGAGGACCCCAAAAACCCACCAAAACTTAAGGTCGAAATGTGAATAAAAGATTCCGGAATTTCGGTCATCTCAGTAGTAACCGAGATGATCAAAATTCCGCACCTTGATATTGCCTTTTAGAGGCTCTACATCTTGAGTGGAAACACTCAATCACTCTTCAAAGAGATTTGGTGGGAGACAAATGAATAAACAATCAATCATCTTCAAAGAGTTTAGTGAGATATTGATGGATTTTCATTGTTGTAAGTGAAAAACTGGATTGTTGACTTGCGAGCCTGAAAAACAACCAAAAGTTCATGGTGAGCCAGGTGGAAAACTGCATTGTAAGGGTTAATTTGTGATCCTGGAAGAAACAATTGTAAGGAGCATAACGGAAAAGTGCAAGTGAGTATTGACTTGGTAGTGGATGTAGACAAGGTAGCTGAACCACTAATAATATTGAATCAACCATCGCCTACTTCATCCTTCCCCCCTTCACCCAACTGTGTCCTGTTTTCCTTGCAACAAATTGCTTTCATCATTTTGATGAGGGTAAAAGTTTTCAGTCATACCATCCTACATAACTAAATTCACCCTCATAAATTTTTCTGATGAAGATCTGTTCATTTTTTTTCGTTAATGATACTTCTAGTAATATTGTTGTTGTTGGAATCCAAATAGTGCTTTATATTTTCTGCAACCTGAATTGTCATGTATTGTCTTAATATTGATGGTTTAAATAAAGGAAGAAAAAAAGAATATTTTACGGTGGGTAATGCAAGGAACTACGATTTACACTAACTAAACACACAATATGAGATTACCATGTAAATTTAACTAAGCCATGTATATGTATAATTTGCATCCATTGCATATAAAAAGAACTACAAGAGTGTAAAATAGATTTCGAGTGTTGTTAATGATGTTACAAACTTTATCACTGACTCACCTTATGCTCTAGGGGACTAGTAGTTCTTGATTTCTTGTTCCATAGTTCCTGAATGCTTTTTGATTTGTCATTTTCTTTTGACATGCCATTTGAATGTCCTAAAGTCTGATAACTCAATGGGAATCCTTTCTTCATTCCAAAAGAACTCATCTCGGATGATTTCTTATTTTGAGAGCGCACACAATGTCTTCTTAGTGCAGACAATACATCATCTCCAGTATTCCTCACTTCAGATCCAAATACACAAGAATCCCACTGTTTCAGCCATAGCAAGACCTGTAGGTCATCGACAAACTATAAATAAATATTGAAGCACAGGACCGACAGGGGTAGATGCTCTAAAGTAAATCAACAACATCCCAGAAAACCACAACTTATTGAGATAACTTGCCTCACGGTTTGTCTGTTCAACACTAAGAAGCTCAGTAAACGACTTTGGTGCATATTTGTCCACCCAAAGTTGTTCAGTAACCACTGGTACTTCAGGAAGCATCGTATTATCAGGAGATTCTGAGCTTATCTTCAAAGCCTTCAATAAAAACAAATGTTTGCATATTCAAATTTCCTTGACAGTTTGCCCTCTAATTTTAATAGGCACATCCTTTCACATTTACAATTTACTAAAATTGATAATATTAGGGGACAAGAAAACAATAAGGAAATAAAACTAGGAAACTGTGAAGTTATCTCTCAATGTTAGAATCAGCCTATCAATTTTAACTTTGTTGCATATAATATATAGTTCCATCAAGACATTATCAGTGAAAATATATACCTTTATCAAAGCCTCTTGTTCCACGTTTTCCATTAGAACACTGATAGGCTTTGAGATAAGATCTGCAAAGAGGTAAGGACTTTTAGTTCAAGAAATCTCTCCAGTAACAAATAATGTTTAGTCTCACCCCTCCACCCCCCCCCAAAGAAAAAAATGTCGGACATTGTTTAGTAATGATCAACCATGACTAGTCCGAAACAGAATTCAGAAATATAGGATTTGTAGGAAACTATTAGGGTTAGGGTTTAAGCACAAGGTTGCTTAAAGCATTACACCTCTAGATTGGAATACCCAGATCGTTGCTTCCAGCAGTATTTAGAGACCAACACTAGGTTCTACGGTTAGTTGGACTCTCCCATAAAGGCCCATTACACCTTTGGATCGTAACTGATCCGATGACCTATATTAGAACATAAGTTGGGTATAACTCAAATACCTCAACTATATTTGAGTATGACTTAGATAACTCAACAGAAACAGCATGATATTGACAATTTAAGGTATATTCATCTCTGTTAACCATTGGAATATAATAACTACGGCAACTATAATGTAGAGTCTGAGCAAAAGAGATATTATAGTAGAAAGAGTTCAACATCTATCAGAACCCTTATAACCTAAGTTTACGCGTTGAGGAATATGTGTTCTACAATCAAAAATGACATGAAATAACGAATTGGAATGGTTCACACTGAAGTTGGACATACCATTTGCGTATCTTTGCACCCTAAGTTTCTTAGAATAATCATTCACCTCAAAACAGCTCATCTTGGCATAAACCCTATCACCAGAAGGTCCAGTTATCGGCATATAAGCTCCTTCAATCTCCGACATAAACCGAGAAATAAACTTTTCTTCTTGAACGACCGGAGGTGCAGAGTCCATATTCTCCTTTGGCGGTGAATTCCCAAGCCAGTCGTCATCAACTTCAGTTTCAGGAGGAGAATCCACTCTATTCCGTTTTCCATCGGAAGATTCATTTCCGGAAGATAACACATCAGCGCGGCACTCATCCGACCGCGGCCTCTTCTTGTCCTTGATCTGGTTTTTAGGTGATAATGATAGATCTGCCGCGGAGGTTGATTTAACATGTGAAGTAGAGATGGATGAACTAGGTTGAGTTGCAGGAGGAGGTTCAAGAACCTTTCGTTGCTGCTGTTCTTGAACTTCTTCTTCCTCCTCTGGATAGTAGTAACCTACTTCATCTTCTTCTTCTGGGATCAGAGCGTTCGATTCAAGCCATTCGAGTTCTTCCGGAAGGGGAATGTCCATGTCCATATTCATCTGAACCGATGGCGGGAAAAAGGGTTCTTCACTCGGCGCGAGGAGCTCAGAATCGTAGAATACAAGCACATTTGCCCCCTATATATTTTTACTGATGGGGGCAATTTTGTAATTTCTTATATCGGGCCAATTGTTAATTGGCGGGAAAAAACTTCAGGATGCATTTTGTGGGTTTTTCTTCGGAAAAGGCAAAATCGATTCGATAAAATAAAGAAAACAATTATTGATTCAAAACCAATTCAACAAATATTTCAATTTCAAATATATAATGTGATATAGTTAAATATAATATATATATATATATATATATATATATATATTTTATTTGCTAATTCTATGTAAAACAATATCGAGACCCGAAATTTCAACTCATTAACTTGGATATTCCCTCTTGAGAATTCAAAACTTTAATTTTGAATAAATGGGTTTTGCAAAGAAAAGACCAAATTTTATGTAAAATAGTAAACAAATCAACTAATTTTTAATTTATTTTTCGTATGAAAATTTTCAATTCCAACCCTGACTTGCCCTACCCCCCTATGTTAACGTCACCTTTGAGTTATTCAATTCAGACCCTTTTATCATTAACATCGTTAGTCTCCATTAGTTTTTATTTATCCATTTTCAATATTGCCTTCACATTCTAACTTAAAAATACTATCCATGATCCAAATCTTTCGAAACCTTGCGAAGATAATAATTGAAAGAAAACAAAAAAAAATAAAAAATAGTAGAGGGAGACAAGAAAACAAGTCGCAAAAATTTATTTTTAAGCCAATGGAGGAGTAGTAGGATGGTTAGAAACCCGCTTCTCAGTGGAGAGGTCATTGGTTCAACAAAAAAAAAAAAATTTATTTTCAAGATTATTCTTGTCCCTTTAGAACATTTAACTTGCTTAAGTCATTACTTGACCCATTAATAGCAAGTTATGTGTTCGATATTTGAAGGGCATAATTTTGAAGGAAATTCCCTAAAACTAAAGCAACAAAAGTACAAAACCTTGTTTCTTTAGGATCTGACTTTTTTTTTATTTTTTTTATTTTATTATTATAACCTTTCTCTGACTATAATCTTATTCTTTTCATTTCACCAATAATTTCTCCCAAAATTCATAAGTCATTCCATTTTTTGACATGCTTTGTCCTGAATTGCGATTTTCTTTCCATCAAGTTAGCCAGCCATTTTGTCTTTCCAAAGAAACGGAATAGAATAGGTTTTTGGCCAAATTGATCAACTAAAGAATCTCCTTTTTAATGGCTGCCTTCTTGATGAGGATTTTCTAGAGAGGACCACCAGTCCCTCTGCCTCCAATCTCCAATGGATTCTGTATGCTGAGGAAACTATATGATTCCAAGAAGCTAGGTGCAATTTCAACAACAGCGGGGATTGTAATGCTATATTCTCCCATGCTACTTCTCAAGTCCATTGTCATCAAAGAAAGTTTGGTTTCCTCTTTAGTGATCAAAAACCTTCTAATCCTAGAGTTATGGTCTTCGAATTTGCATCTTATTTCAAGAATCTTTTTTCTTCCTCAAGTCCCCTTGATGCATACTTTGTGGAGTGTCTTTTCCATTCTTGTGTTTCAGAAGATGATAATAGGAGTCTTTCTGCTTTCCCATCCTTGGATGAAGTAAAGTCTATGGTGTTTTCTTCATAACCTTTCAAAGCTACTGGTATAGATGGCTGTCAAGCCATGTGGGATTTGATTTCTTCTAGCATTTCAACCTATATTAGTAACTTATTTGAATTGAAATCCTACCATTCGGCACTAATCTTCTGTTTCGCAAAGAAACTAATGCATCCAAAGTTGGTGAATTCAATACCATTTGCAACTGAAGACAATATTAAGTCATCAGACATGGACTGGGCAACAGTTAGTCAAGAAAGCTCATTAATTCATTTGGAGTGAATGAACAAACTACTGGTACCAGCAATATTTAGGCTGGAATACAGAATATTATCTTGATCTTCACCATTGAAGGCATCTCAACTTTCATGCCACATTACTTCATTAACATGCTCATTGATTCTAAGAGGCTCGGGTGTCTTTGATAAAGGCTTATTCACTGGCTTGTCAGTTTCAGAAGCAGAGCAAGGTTCAGAATGACTGGAATTCCTTAATTCAACATTTCAACTATCCTGTGATTCTTAAAGGACAACTAGCTTAACAACCATATAGACTCACCTGTGAATGCTGTTCACAACAGAACTGATTATGTGCTTTACAGAGTTCAATAGGGGTCTTAGGACTTGATCATGGACATTCTTAAACTTGTTGAAACGGGTCTAGATAACTGACTGTATGTCGAAAACACCATACAGTTCAGTAGAGACAAGGGGGGTAGTGCATTCCCCAGCCATGGTGACCTAAATTTCAAGAGATCTTCGGGACTTGAGCCGTAACCAAAATGATAAAGTTACTTGTTTTTGCTATACCTTTCAGAGCTACCCATGAAGAAGTAAACTAACG
Organism: Hakea prostrata; assembly: GCF_041222555.1. NCBI lineage: Eukaryota > Viridiplantae > Streptophyta > Magnoliopsida > Proteales > Proteaceae > Hakea > Hakea prostrata. Next base: position 11,993,655 of record NC_142606.1, on the reverse strand, counting down.
ACCAATGATGCAGATGTTCAGTGCATACTGTTGTAGAACCACAAAACTGGGGTACTGGATATTAGAATAGATACGGATTGGAGATTAAAATTCCCTTCAGATGGGAAATAAATACCAAGTCACAATCAAATAATTTAAACGGTAAAATTACAGGGTACGCCATTAATTCTATTTGATATTGAATATGGTAAACAAACATACTCACCTAAAGCTATTCTCAAAACATAATATTAAACTTACATTGAGCATTTCTTTTGAGAATGTCCTAACATAATTACAACGACCACATTGGACAATCCTCTTTGGGCGCTTAAAGGTCTCTATGCGAAGCACTTTCTTTCTGGGTCAGCCAGATGGTCAACGAGTCTTGGGAGGGTGTATTTGTGATGTCAACTTTGGCACCTCCACCATCTGCTCTTTCACCAAGCTCTTTCCATTGGTTTTATTCTCTATAAATAGGCCTCAAGGTAGCTGACAACTCTAAAACAATGCTCAGCAAATAAATGGGCATTATGCCCACAAGAAATCAGTGCAGCAACAGCATGGGCACATGGTAGACCATAGTTCTGCCGCCGACTACATGAACAATGGCAGCAGCATATATCCACGATGTTTGTCCCCCTCGGTCGACAAAATTTCAAACTCCACCTCATTTGCATGAAGAACCTGATAGCAAAAGCATCTGCAATCGCTTCAAGAATGCGCTTCTCAGCAAAAGGCAATAAAATTGAGGTCCAACCCATGCCTCTGTTATGACGTTCATCAAACCAAGATGTCAGCTGATGACAAATATACTCCATCATTTGCACAATTGGGAGCACATGATCCTCAAGTCCCAGTTGTACAACAGCTCTGTGATACCTTAGGTGAAGAGGCCACATATGGCACACCTTCAAAATATGTTACAGCCCAAAGATGAGATGGAAAGCGCTGAAACCATTGTATAACATCCTGTGAAATCTCCACCATACCAGCAATTTTCGCTTCAAACTCAACAGCCGTTAGGGCATAAACAGCATTCCAGAATACGTTCACCAACATTGTGTCCTTGAATTCATAAAAAAATTTCAAAGACATAGCGCAGGCAAAACAAATGGAAAGCAGTTGGAAAATGAGTCTCTGCAGCTTCCACTATGCCTTTTGATCAGTCAGATAGTATTGTAAGTCTGGGCATGCTCTGTGTCGACTCCAAGAAGCATCCGCATCTCAGACCAATTCTCATCAGTCTCCATGTCAACAATGGCAAATGCCAATGGGAATAATGTATCATCAGCATCAATAGCTGCAGCACAAAATAAAGTTCCCCAGTATTTTCCTTTAAAATGTGCTCTGTCAATCTCCAAAAGTGGCCTACACGCATTGATAAAGCCATAGATCAACTCACAGTAAGAAATGAATAGGTGTTGGAAGCAGTTTTCCTGGCCAATGGCAAATACTGATGCAATACTTTACGGGTTTGTCATTCTGATTTGCTCACAGTATGCAGGAAGTAAATGATATCCTCCTTCAAAAGTTCCATGAAACGTACATTCTTTCCCATGCCAAGCCTGCATTGACACAGCGACTCCATGCTGTTTACGTATGTCTTGCAGTAACTCCTTTGGTTTGTATTGTGATTTATCTCGAAGCCGTGCTTCTACAGACCTGGCAACCCAACCTACAGATGCCTGCTGAACTCCTTCACAATTGTGCTCTCCATATAAGTTCTAATAGTAAAGGTTGAAACACCTGGACATTTTTCCACATGGACATCCTTCTTGCGAGCACTTGGCAATTAACCGACTTCAATCTGATTTTACAATTCGAAGATCAGAATGCAAAGAAATAGCAATCTCTTAGCTCTTCTGCAAGTTTCAACATCAGGGAATTCTTGTCCAATAACCAAGGAATTATCAGTTACAACTAGAGAGTTTCCGACTATAGAATTGTCAGACAAACTGGAGTATTGTTGACCGTAAATCCACCAATATGGAAGGATAAAACTAATTACTGACAGTAAAGATTTTTCACAGACGATTGATGGAAATTTTACATTCCCCAAATGTAGGTATTTATGATTTAGGAACAGCATAAAAATCCATTGAGAAACTTTCAACAGTTATAGACTATATTATTGAAATGGCAATCACGATCCCATAAGGCATTTATTGATGTTTGGAGCAACTGCAAATTTCTAAGGAGGTATATATTGGTCTTATGAGTAGATCTCTTTAACAAATGCTGCACCAGCAAGTAAAAGTATAATTAGGAAAATAAAAGTTAATTACTAACACAGACAAGTCAAAGCCATATAGAAGAATGATGCAATAAACATTTACTGATCCAGGTGAAAATTACTGTAGATAGGTTACCAGCATTTTGCACAAGAGAACTCTCTTCTTGGCATAGAATTTACAGACTCACCTATGAATCAAGAGAGAGACTACATTAGCCATGACTGTTAAGGAAGACAAACTCAACAAGCAGTCACCATAATGAGTCACAAACCAAATGAAATGAAAAAGAAAGGGGCAGATATCCTATTAAAAATTAATGTGAATTCTAAGCTCATTCGCCTCAAGCACCCTATCCATGTTGAGCAAGAGTTCAACCTGACACGTTCACTGATGCAGCAGAAAAAAGAAAAAAGATGCACCACAGCAAAGCAAGTCAGATAAGAACATGATCAATCAAAAGACAAACTGAGTGAATCTAATATTCTTTTCAGAATAAGACAAATTTTCCTATTAAAATGAATTTAAAGAAAAGCAAGGAATTCTCCTTTCAGATGGAATACACACATGAATCAAAGCCCAATTATTTTGGTTGCTTAGTCTTCTAAGAATGCTGCCTTCTGAGTGTGAACTAAGCGTTAACAAAGCTATGAAAAGCCAAAAAAAACACTACTATGAAAAGCCAAAAATTACTATCTATTATTACAACAAAGTACCCTCGACTGTCTTATAATTTATAACTTTAAGATTAAAATGGAACTGAAATAAATATCCGTTCTACTAGTGACAAATGATAAAGTTGGAACACAGAAATAGACAGAAGGGTGTCTTAGGGAAAAGAAGAAGAAAAAAATCTGTTAGCCAATTAATTATGAACTTCACATCCAACGTGTCCATTATTAGTTCGAACACATTTTTTTGGTTACAGGCCCACAACCCAAAAATTTAAGATACTCAAACAAAAGGTGAAAAGGGCTGCTCAAAGGCTTGTTGCAAGCAAATAATGGTCAAGATTGCAAAGGATATGAACTTGGTTATTAATGTTTGTAATGGTAGTGAGTCTAGTGACATCACATGGTTCTAGAAACTCCTATGACTGCTCTTTCTCCTAAGCATGGTTTGTTGAGCTTAAACAGCAGTGATGCAACCCATCGTTCTAAAAACCCGGTTTGATTCATTATTGACCCACCCAAAAATAAAATGTCTCAAGAATTTGAAGGCATCAACAAACTTGTAAATGTATCAGAACTTAGAAAGAATGGCAATCGGGTTAATAAAAATAAATTTCGAGGGTTATGAAGATAGAACGTCCCCCCCCCCCCCCCCCACAAAACAAAAGAAAAAAGAAGAAGAAGAAAGGACAGTATAGGAATTACAACTAAAAGTGGATGCTAACTTGAAACAAAATTAAAAGGGAAGAACAAGACTGGAAGAAGAACCAAGATGAGTCTAGCCTCTCAAGAAAATAAATTTCAAGTAAACAACAGTCAAGAACACAAAGTTTCCGCACAAGGTTTCAGAAAAAGCCAAAACAAAGACAAGTCAAAATCGAAATACAAAACGCAGCAAACTCTAAAGGAAAGAAAATTCTTGTTTTCAGAAAAAATCAATTTTAAAATATTTGCAGAAAGTTGATTTACATAGTTACACGCATGTACATGGAGTGAGGTACCATCCGAGGACTTTATAGAAATTACAACTAAAAGTGGACAAAATTAAGGTCAAAACACCATTGGTGCAAAAGCTCCCTGATGTAGCGTCACTTGATTTATTGGATAAACATGCTGGACATTGGAAGCCCAAATGCAACAAGTACCTGGTCCAACAAGGGCTAGAACTAGTTAATTCAGTACTTTAAATATTTCTGCACTCCGTAGGTAGGATTAAGTTAGAGAATCACTTTGTTTTTTATATCATACTTCAACTAGAATATGTTTCATTTTCGCTAAATACATGCTTATAATCCAGCCAATATTAGGATGAATTGAGATAGGAAGTTTTTGAGAGTTATTTGTGAATTCATTTGTGGATTTTCTTTCCCCTTTTCCTGCATATTCCCCTTCTTCCCATTCTACTAGTTCTCCTCTGTCAAGCCCACCATAGCACCCTACTTCTCAGGTCTGCTTTTCCCCAAAAGACCCAAATCAAGACTGACAATCTACACCTTATGGTGTGAAACCCAGTGGTTCCTAGGAAGTGCTACATTGGTGTGATACATTTAAGTTCTGGTTAAGAGGATCTAAAACATCATACATATCTGTTCAAATGTTCTTCGTCACCCTCCAACAAGGATTTCAGTAACTAGACCCAAGCCATTCTTCTTATAACCTCTAAACAAGCCCCACATGTGGATTGATTATCACCTCCCACCCCCCAAAAGAATAGTAGAAAATAAAATCTAGGTCTTCCCCCTTTCTGACCACTCAAACCTTAATCCATCGCTCTCAACCATCATGGAAGAAACCCTAATTCCATGCAACAGTGTGTATTTACTCCTCAGAAAATACTAGCATGTACTCACAAAAACTGTATAAACAGATGAGGAAGAAATAGTCTCCTATGTTCTAAAGTTCTCTCCAGCAGTACACTTCAAGCCTTCAAATAAAGGAGATCAGCCTATCTAATAACCTGCATACCCAGTCACATTTTAAGAATCAATACAGCTGATTCAGCAAAAAGTCAAAGAACTTGGCAAATAAGATATTTGCTGTCAGCTGAAGAAAAAAAGGAGAATCCCTTTTCGAAGCAAAATCAAGCCTATCCATTAACATATAGCAGACTAGGGATGCTGCAATCAAGAAAACACTCGCTTCGACACTATCAGTATATTAAATTGAGGCATAGACAACAATTTGCAAGCGATAAACAAGACAATCATGTTGTAAGGATAATCCATCCCATGCAAGACAAAGTTCAGCTTAGATTTCTTTCAAGGCAAATCCATGGGGAGGCTGCTGATTCAAAATTGAAAACTATACAAAGATAAACTTTGTAACCAAATTCAGTAAACATGAATATTTCAGCCATAACTCCCAACTTATGATCAGACAATTTCTCAGCAAAATGAAGGATGTTAATAGGTTCAGGCATTTTCTGTCCTACAAAAATATTGTAAATTTGACCAGAAAATCACTATTCAATTAGTATTGTGAAGACTCTTACAGGTTGATGAACCAAACTTAAAGAAGTCTTCATGCATTACCAATGAGTTTATCCTGCAAAATGTTAAAAGAGAAATTGCAATGACAGTGTTAATAAGCTATAAGTGACTGATGAATGGGAAGGCCAGCATACCAACATGATATATGGAGAAGAATGACAAATCCTGCAAATGGGATCACCTAGCAAATCGGTGAAAAGAAAATCTTCCCACTTGTGCCAACATCACACTTCTTATCAATCTCTTCGACTTCTCTAATGTCCATCTCTGGGTCACACTCTCTCACCACCACTACAACTCTCTCTCGTCTCCCATCTCTCTCTCTCTGCAGAATCTCTCTTTCTCTAATGCTCCCACAGTATTGTTTGTTCTAATCTACTACTACCTAGAAATGCAATACGGAAGGAAGAAACAGAAGAAGCAGAAGGGAATCAGAAAGAAATGAGAAGAAGCTTGGATAGAGAATGTGAGAAGAAATAATGGGTGATGCTGCCTTTGTATAGGAGAAGATGATGGCGCAGAAAGGAAACATCAATCAGCAGTTGTTAAATTGGAGCCTTTTCAAGACCGAAAAGTCACCTAAATCACGTGTCAAACAAAGCAAAACTCCCTTTGATGATTTAGGTGAGTGTGTAGTAGGGAGTGTTGCTTTGCTGGGCACGTGATTTAGGCGATTTTTCGGCATTGACAAGGCTGCGAAATAACAACTGCTGATGGATAGTTGCCTTTCTGCGCCATCATCTACTCCTATATAAAGGCGGCATCACCCATTATTTCTTTTCGCATTCTCTATCTGAGCTTCCCCTTGTTTCTTTCTGGTTCCCTTCTGCTGCTTCTGTTTCTTCCTTCTGTATCATGTTTCTGGGTAGTGGTAGATGAGAACAACCAATAGTGTGGGAGTGTTAGAGAAAGAGATGTTCAGCAGAGAGAGAGAGATGGGAGATGACAGAGTTGCAGTGTTGGTGAGAGATTATGACCCAGAGACAGACATTAGAGAAGTGGATGAGATTGACAAGAAATGTGATGTTGGCCCAAGTGGAAAGATTTCACCGATTTGCTAGGTGACCCCAGGATTTGTCATTCTCCTTCATATCTCACGTTGATATGCAAATCCTATATCAACTCCTTCATATCTCTCTCCCTGTCACCTGATCCCTCTACTTCTCCCATTAACCAGTGCGCTTACGATCCATAATCCAACACTTCTCTAGTCGATTTCAAGGGACTCCGCGTTTACTCCATGGGCTTCTCTCTTAGCCCACACCCCTTACACAATCATGCCTTTATCGGACCGTAAATTCAAGGGGTTTGCTTGATTGGGGATAACAAATGTGGGGAACAAGTGATTGGGCAGAAGAGATTGGCAGGAACCAAGCTATATTTCTCTAATCCTCTTAGGCTCACAATCGGTAATTCTACCATGAAGATTCACCTCTTATTATGACAGGAACCACTAATATTGGGCTTTAGATGAGGGCACGATCCATCAATTCTTCCTTTCTCTGATCCGATCGCTTCCTTGTCTGCTCTCTTCGATTCTTCCTTTCTTTGATCTGATCGCTTCCTTATCCGCTTCCCTCTCTCTCTCTCTCTCGATGCTTCCTTTTTCTGATCCGATTGCTTCCTTATTTGTCCTATTTTCTCTCTCTCTCGATGCTTCCTTTCTCTGATCCGATTACTTCCTTATTCATCCTCTCTTCTCTCTTGAGTCTTCCTTTCTCTGATCCAATCGCTTCCATCTCTCGATTCTTCCTTTCTCTGATCCAATCGCTTCCTTTCTCTCTCTCTCTCTCTCGATTCTTCCGAGAAGATATTTATGTGAAATTTATAGTTCATAAATGACACATGTAGCACATTCCAATAATTCCGTGGCGATATTTATGTAAAATTTATAGTTTATAAATAAAGAAACTGAACGTTGATATAAGTAGAAAAATATGAGTGAATTTTATGAAAATGATTTAATTGCCCGTGATTCTTGTGACCATGGTTGTCATTCATCTCATTTTGTTCATTCAGGGATAACCATGAAGACTATCAAGACCACGAAATGCTAAACTGGACATCTGAAACATGTGGCACATTCCGATTGTTAGAAAACAAGAATTAAATAATCAAAACAATAGCTGAACTAGAACAAAGAAAAGAAAGAAGAAGAAGAAGAGAAGAGAGATGAAGAACAAGTAGAAAAGGACTGTGATTCTTGCTTAAGAGTCTAAAATCACAGAGCCCTTTTATTTGTAGCTTCTAATGAATATAATACAACTTGAGAGACAAGTAATTGTCCTCTAGAAAAAGGAAACAAAAAATTACAACTTTAGTAACTGCCTAGCTCTAAAAATAGAAAGTTCTGAAAATAGAAACTACCACCAAAATAGAAACTATGCTTTCTAAAAACTCCCAAAACTTATGTAGCAAGACTCCAACATTAGAAATAGAAAGTAGAGTAGCATCACTAGCATATACTGTTCACGTGAACAGTAACACAGATTTTACTGTTCACGTGAACAGTAAAAACAGATTTTTTGCTGTTCACGTAAATAGTGTCGTGAACAGTAAATAGCCCAAGTGTATATACTTCAACACTCCCCCTCAAGCTAGAGTGTACACAAAGAAAACTTCAGCTTGCACAATAAGAATAAACTTGAAAAGTAGCACCAATCTTGAATTGTGTAGCAATGGCAGATGTCGATAAACACTGAGAAAACTTCACCCAGGAGATAATCAGCACCAACTTAAAAAAAAAACTTTAATTCTTCATGTCAATAGAACCATCTAATATTGAGAACAATCGACGATGTTGAAGACGAACAAAGTCCATAAATATAGCAGGATCAAAGACACTATCCATATAATGTCGGTAGTAAGGAGAAATATCCACACTAGATCTTCAAAATTATAACTCCAAAGTCCATATAAATGCTTCATAAGAACACAAGTAGTAGGTAGGCAAAAAACATTATCCACGTAATGCCGGTAGTAGGGAGAAATATCCACGCTAGATCTTCAAAATTATAACTCCAAATTCCATATAAATGCTTCATAAGAATGCAAGTAGTAGGTAGGCAAAAAACATTATGGGTTACTACGGACCAAGTAGGTAGGTAAAGTACAGTATGAGTTACTGTGAACCAAGTAGGTAAAGTAAAAGACAGTATAGGTTACTGCGAACCAAGTAGGTAAGGTAAAAGACAGTATGGGTTACTGCGGACCAAGTAGGTAAGGTAAAAGACAGTATGGGTTACTACAAACCAAGTAGGTAAGGTAAAAGACAGTATGGGTTACTGTGGACCAAGTAGGTAGGTAAAATATAGTATGGGTTACTGCGGATCAAGTAGGTAACGTAAAAGACAATATGGGTTACTGCGGACCAAGTAGGCAAGGCAAAAGACAGTATAGGTTACTGCGGACCAAGTAGGTTGGTAAAAGGGCAATATAGGTAAAGATAGGTAATGATATTATCGTAGAATGCCATAAATTAAGGGCAAAGATCTTCACAAATAATATCCATCAGCACATCTTGAGTAGATATAGAATAAGGTACCATTCTCCCCCTCACGTGTAGCATTACACGTGGACAATTGATGATGACCAATGACAAGCATGTTAAAGTAGCACAAAAGAAACCCAAGAAGGAAAAGTAGCAGCCACAGAGTAGTGAATTATTCACCAAGAAAGCTGATCAAGCAGCAAAAAATCGTCTCACAGGAAAAAGTCTTGTGCACCAAGGGGGAAAAAATTCTGGACCACCGCTAACCCTTAGGCAGGAGCAAATTAGATCAGGAAAAAAAAATATTGAACTAGCTTGGAATCTCAAAATTGCAGTAGTTGCTGCAACAATCCACTCAGAAGAAGTGCAATAACAGTAGTTGCAGTAGCAAATAATATCAGATCTCGGACCATAGCAACAAACTTCTGCTAGATTTGAAACTCTAACAGATCTTGATATGAAGGAAAAGTAGTCTTCTAGGTCTTTGTAGAAGTTTTAGATAAAAAGAAGGCTAAACTTGATTCTGAAATAAACAACGGAAGCCGTAGTAAAGCAAGACGATAGCAGCAGAATTTTTCAGAACAGAGAAATTCATTGAAATAGGGTACTAGTATATGACTTGCAGCAAAACTTATAGCACAAACAATGGAAGACAATACTTAGGTCTTGCAATCCGAATTATGGGCATATCTTCGCAAGAATCAAGAGGAATCCCAAGACATCAGTATAGTGCAGATCGAACTTCAAATTTGCACAAAAAAATAGGGTAGTATCAGCCTCAGTTGAATCAAATAGGTAAACATATCCCCAAAAAGCTTGGGGCCTTTTTGTAGTATTAATACATAGATATTTGGTGCTTCAAAAGTCAAAGAAGAAGGACAGCCATTCACAATTATTGCAGCGAAGGTTGGGGCTACCATAGATAAGAAAAAGGAAAAAAAAACTGGGCAGCCAAGAGAGAGAAAACAATCCCTAGGTTTATTAAACTTGCTCTAATACCATGTTAGAAAACAAGAATTAAATAATCAAAACAACAGCTGAACTAGAACAAAGAAAAGAGAGAAGAGAGATGAAGAACAAGTAGAAGAGGCCTGTGATTCTTGCTTAAGAGTCTAGAATCACAGAGCCCTTTTATTTATAGCTTCTAATGAATCTAAACAACTTGAGAGACAAGTAATTGTCCTCTAGAAAAAGGAAACAAAAAATTACAACTTTAGTAACTGCCTAGCTCTAAAAATAGAAAGTTCTGAAAATAAAAACTACCACCAAAATAGAAACTATGCTTTCTAAAAACTCCCAAAACTTATGTAGCAAGACTCCAACATTAGAAATAGAAAGTAGAGTAGCATCACTAGCATATACTGTTCACATGAACAGTAACACAGATTTTACCGTGAACAGTAAAAACAGATTTTTTTACTGTTCACGTGAATAGTGTCGTGAACAGTAAATAGCCCAAGTGTATATACTTCAACACCGATAATTTCACGGAGATATTTATAGTTATAAATGAAGAAACTGAATGTTGATAAAAGTTTAAAAAACATATATGTGTGAATTTTATGAAAATGACTTAATTGTCCTTGATTGTTGTAACCATTGCTGTTATTCTTTTCATTTTGTTCATTCATAGATAACCATGAAGATTATCAAGACCACACATAGAGATTGTTTCTTAGAAAACCCATAAATATATAATTGTTTTGATCACCAAGAAATATAATCTTCAAACAATAATATCTATGAAACATTAAAGTGATACTTGACATTTGTATCATATACTTTTTCAGTAGGATTTTTCTCTCTCTTACCCTAAGATGAAGGTTGCCATCAATGGTTACATTAGTCTTTAACGCAATTCCACTGTATAGAAAGATGCATCTTGCGGTTGAGTCCTATATGGATAATAACAACACGTAAGAAGAAAAGTACATGTAACAGGAAAACAACAACAACAACAACAATAAGCCTTTTCCCAACTAAATGGGGTCGGCTACATGGATTCTTGCCCTCCAATCGGTTCTGTTCAAGGCCATGCTAGATACAAGGCCTAAGCTATACATATCCTTTCTCACCACTTCTCCTAAGGTTATCTTAGGTCTACCCCTAGCTCTTCTAGTTCCTTCAATATGGATTATATCACTTCTCCGAACAGGAGCATTTATAGGTCTCCGTTGAACGTGGCCGTGCCACCTCAAACGACTTTCTCTAAGCTTATCACTTATGGGAGCAACTCCCAGACCAACTCTAATATGATCGTTTCTTATCTTATCCATCCTAGTTTTGCCACTCATCCATCTTAGCATCCTCATTTCTGCTACACTGAGTTTATCTATATGATTCTTTTTAACAGCCCAACACTCTGCACCGTACATCATAGCTGGTCGGACAACGGTCCTATAAAATTTTCCTTTAAGCTTTAATGGAATACGCCGATCACATAAGACCCCGGATGCACCTCTCCACTTCATCCACCCTATTTTAATTCTTTGGGAAACCTCATCTTCTAAATCACCTCTTTTACTTATGATTGAACCTAGGTACCTAAAACAATCACTCTGAGGAATCTCTTTATCGTCAAGTATCACCACTTCATCATCTGCCCGATCATGACTAAAGTTACAAACTAGATATTCTGTCTTCGATCTACTAAGTTTAAAGCCTTTTGATTCCAAAGCTACTCTCCATGATTCTAATTTGGTATTAATCCCCACTTGGGTCTCATCAATCAACACAATATCATCCGCAAAAAGCATACACCAGGGGACCTCATCTTGAATGTCTTTGGTTAATTCATCCATTACCAGTGCAAATAGATATGGGCTTAAAGTTGACCATTGATGTAGCCCAACTGTTATCGGGAATTCATTACTTTGTCCCCCCACTGTTCTAACACTAGTCACCGAACCATCATACATATCCTTAACTATATCTACATATTTACTTGCAACACTTCTTTTCTCTAGTACTTGCCAAATTAACGCTCTAGGGACTCTATCATAAGCTTTTTCTAGGTCAATAAATACCATATGAAGGTCTTTCCTACGTTCTCTATACCTTTCCATAAGTTAATAGGAAAAACCTCTCTCTCACTTTCTCTCGTGTTCTATTTTAGTTGTTTTTTACTATTTTAGCAACAAAAAAAAAATCACATTAAGATTTATGAAATTTCAAGATGTATAGATGACCCATCGTTAGAAAGTTGAAAATTGTACCAATCGTCAAATTTGAAGTCTTATTCTTAAATTGGGGGTCAAAATTTTCATTCTTTAGAAGTTTGACTTATTACTATTTTTGTTGGATTCAAATGAGGGCATTTAATAAATTATATATGATATCTCAAGTAACAATAAAAACAAGCTTTGTCCTAACTAAACGGCATTGGATACATGATCTTTGCCTCCCAATCAGCTCTATTTAAGACCATACTACATACAAGGCCTAATCTATGCATAACTTTTCTCACCACTTCTATTAAAGTCATCTCAGGTCTACCCCTAATTCTTCTAATTCCTTAATCTTGATTAAAGTGCTTCCGTGTGTAGGGGCATTTGAAGGCCTCCTTGAACATGGTTGTGCCACATCAATTGACTTTTTTTGTAGCTTATCATTTATTGGAGCCATGGTGGGAGATCTCAACGAGATCTCGCGAGATATCTCGGTTTTTTCATAACCGAGACGAGATCAAGGGCGAGGTCTGTGAAATGCGATATCTCGCTTGAGATCTCGCCATATCTCGCTATATCTCACTATATCTCGTCATATCTCGCTGGAACTCTCAATTTTTACCCAATTTTTGGCAGATTTCAGCCGAAGTTTCACTTGCAACTACTCTTAGCACATCTACAACATCAAAGAAAGCTCAATCATCCTCTACTTGTCTTATGAATTTATGCGTTAATGACTTATATAGAACTTCTAACGGTTGTATACTTTTATCATTCTATTCACAAAAGTCAAGATTGTAATACTCATATGAATGTTATCTTGATAACATTTAAGTTATTTAATGTATTTGATACACTTGATTTTCATTTATATGCCTTAATGGTTTTATATTACATGTTATATAACCTTGCATTCTCTAATCCTACAGCATTAATGGTTTTATATTACATGTTATATAACCTTGCATTCTCTAATCCTACAGCATTTCGGTTTCACACTATGGGTAGACTTAGAAATCATAGTTAGGGCTGTTTTCTCACAAATCCAAGGCCACTAGTGTGTTCAAAAGTCATTAAATAGGTTAAATACCAAGTTTTAATCCAATTGGGACCCTAAAACCACCGAGATGGGCCACCAAGTTGACGCCCAAAAAATGGCATATGTCGACCGAGATCTCGCCGAGATGATCGAGATCTCGGTTTTTCATGGTAGCGAGATCTCCCTCGAGAGCGAGATTTCCTACCATGATTGGAGCTACTCCCAAACCAACTCTAGTATGATCATTCCTCAATTACCTTTCCTAGTTTTTCCACCATACATCTTAGCATCCTCATTTATGCTACATTATGTTTATCTTATGATGCTTCTTAACATCACAACACCCTGCACCATAAGTTATAGCTAGTCATACGAACCTTTGAGCTTTAAGGAATACATCGAGTACACAATGCCTAGAACACATCTCTCTAATTTATCTACCATACTTTAATTCTTTAGGAAACATCATCCTCTATATCACTTTTTTTCCTCTCTATTATAATTAAGCCAAGGTACCTAAAATAATCACTTTTTGGAATCTTCTCTTCAAGCTTCAATATTTTTTGTTCTACTTAATTTAAAGCCTTTTGCTTCCAAAGTTTCTCCTCCTTGATTCTAACTTGGTATTAATCACTACTTGAATCTCATCTATCAAAACAACATCAACAACAAAAAACATACACTAAGGAACCTCACCTTGAATGTCCTTGGTAAAGTCGTCCATTATAAGTGCAAACAAATACGGGCTTGAAGTTGATTCTTCATGTAACCCAGCTGTAATAGGGAATTCTATCACTCCCCCCCCCCCCCCGGTTCTTACACATGTCATTGAACTATCATATGTATCTTTAACCATGTCCAAATTTACTTGCAACATTTCTTTTCTATAGTACTTGTCAAATTAAAACTCTTAAGGACTATCATAAGCTTCTTCTAGGTCCATAAGACCATTTGAAGATCATTTTTACTTTAGTTTTCCATAAGTCTCCTAATAAGGTAAAAATCTTCCATTGTAGATATTCCAACATAAAACATTAAATATATTAAGAAAATGTAATAATAAGTATTAAAACATTAAAGAAGTGATTCGGGGGATAAGTGAGACTCAATAGTATCTGTTCTACTTTTCAACTAGGTTTTCTCACGTTTTGATGGGAATCAGTGACACTTATACTAGGTTTTCAGGTCAAAACTGATTGAGTTGGGTTAAAATGTGGGAATTTCTTTCTACTCTGCACTGCAGTCTCATCTCAGTTTCTTGTGAAAGCCAGATATCTCTTCCAAAACTTCATGCTTCGACCGAGATTTAGAACCATGCTTTCCTTGGAAGTTATAAGATTATTTAAGGCATGCGCCTTGCTCTTTGTTTCCTTCAATCTGAATCAAATTACAGACCAGAGTAGGACATGCCAAGGCCTCTGTTGAACACGATCATGTCACCTTAAATGACTTTCTCAAAACTTATCATACATCAGAGTTACTCCCAACTCAGCTCTGACATGATAATTCCTCACTTTGACACTCCTAACTTTCCGTACATACATATCAAGTTCTCAACATCCTCATCTTCAATACCCTGTGTTTATCTATATGGCATCACTTAAATGCCCAACATTTGCACCAGAAACCATAGCCAATAAAATGACAGTCCTTCAAAATCTTCCTTTTCTCTTTAATGGCATTTCCTTCGATTAAACTACCCCAAAATTCTGGTTTATTTTCATTCCTTAGAATCCTGTGTGAGTGTGGCTCTACTTGTGCAAAAGCCTTCGGCACCGGGTTTGCCCTTTTTACAATCCAGTGTGAGTTTGACTTTTTAAATTCAATTCTCAGGTTCTAGAAATGAAGCACGATGGTTGCCGATCTATCAGTAGGGTTTTGACCCAGGCCAAAGCTGACTTCTTGTCCCTTGGGAGAGGCAGAGGACACTTCATCCATTCGTGGACCATATTCCAAATTTTCTAGTGCATGTAACATTTCAAAGATGCACAACTATGCAAAAGGTGAGATGCTCCAATGAGAGAAGAGAACAAAAGGTATTGAAAGCAGCAATCAGCAAGACTGCCCAGGAATAATGAAAATTTCCTTAAAGAGACAAAGATCTAGAAATATTTACTGATTACCATCTTTAGTATGACCTCCACTGCCCCTTTACCATCACCTAGGACTCCATCAATTTCATCAATTACCTGTATAGATCTAATTATGTTTACTTGAAAAAAGAAAATGAGGTTATGCAAAACAAAAGGAAAATTTACTGCAGGTTTTACCAAATAAAACCCACCAAACACTTAGGTTTTGAGTCAGCCATGACAAGGTTCATCTGCACAATGTCATGAATTTTGGCTTCGATTGTTGATGATGACTGATTGTCACTAGCATTGATCTGCAAAATATTTACAAAACCTAAATCAGTGTTTTCAGTAGTGTCCAAGGAATTTAAAATTATATTCAAATTCAGACCACAAAATGAAACAACGTGCATATTGGCGAAGTTCCACAATTAACACCATACATGACATGTTAAAATTCTTACCAAAAACAAAAGAAAAAAGAAAAAAGACATGTTAAAGCTTCTTTAGAAGAAACATCTGGCACTGAAGTAGAGTTCTCACTCTACCAAATTCAGGTGTATAGTGCACAAAAAGCATATCATTATTCATTACTATACAAAAGTTTGAAGTCCTACAACTTAAATATTTTTCTTCTAAATTAGATTCAGTCTAAGGACAACCAAGATGGGAATTTACCATAAATAAAAATTATATTAAAAAAAAGGTAAATAGTGATACGCAACCCAGAAACTTTAAACTAGGTAGCGTTCTTGCCACATCCAACATATACATCAGAGATGGACATGTCACTGACAGTGACACAGATAGTAAATTTGTTAAGGATAATAGATTAATGTGTTAAAAGATCTGAGAAAAAAAATTTGGGTAAGAAAAAGATCTGAAATTTGTAGATAATTAACATAGAAAGAGATGTAAACCATAGAGATGCATTAGAAGATCGTTGTAAGCAAATCCAACATGGTAGAAGAAAATCCCGTGAATGTATCAGATATGATAAGATGAGTCCTAACTATGAGAAGAAATTTTCAAAGAATCATTCTAGATAAAATCTTGCCTTCAGAAACGAACCTAGGTAAAAGTAACTAAGAGTACTCAAAGATCAATGACCAAGAAACACACAAGGCTGTAAGTGGATATGACAAAGCTCAAGGACATTCTACATGAAAAGCTTCAAAGAGATAAATAAAGCAATCTTTAATGAATCTCACTCGTAATCAATTCCACTGCAAGTTGCATAATCATTAACCAAGGGCTGCGACCAGAGAAAAAGTTCTTTCATTTTTTTTTTTTTTTGGGGGGGGGGGGGGTGTTTGATCAAAATAATCAATCAAATTCTTCCGATTCCAGAATGTACCATCCATTAGGCATGGCAACCTTATTTTACACTCCTAACTTTATTTTTATTTCAGACACAATCTGTGCTACTTCAATTCATTAGATCTACTCCAAGTTTTCAGTTTGAATAGAAGACTGCAATTCCCCTTGATACAGGTGCACATAATTAGGCTCATATGTGGAGAACACACTAAATTTCCTATGACCTGTAGGTCATCAACAAACTAGAAATAAATATTGAAGCACAAGACCGACATGGGCAGATGCTATAAAAGTAAATCAACAACATCCCAGAAAACCACAACTAATTAAGAGAACTAGCCTCACGGTTTTGTCTGTTCAACGCTAAGAAGCTCAGTAAACGACTTTGGTGCATATTTATCGACCCAATGTTGTTCAGTAACCACTGGAACTTCAGGAAGCATCGGATCATGAGGAGATTCTGCAAAGCCTTCGATTTAATTTAATGTTTGCATATTCAGAAATCGTTGACAGTTTGGTATTTTAATAGGCACATCGTTTCACATTTACAATTTACTGAAATTGATAAGGTCAATGCGAATACATGCTGAATTAGCAGACAAGAAAACAATAAGGAAATTAAACTAGGAAACTCTGAAGTTACCTCTCAAAGCTCGAATCAGGCTATCAATTTTAACCTTGTTGCGTACTTTTATCAACGTGGAGAGAGACGACTAAACGAATCGAACGTAGGGTTTTTCAAGGTTATTGTTATTTTTTAAAATATTTAACTTGATTGCTTCAACACTTCACTCTCATTTCTTAATGACATAAAGCTGTCTTTGATATATTTTTAACGAATTAGAGTCTCATTGATAAATTGGATAATTCAAGAGGCCAGACTAATTTTAAAAAATAAATTATACCAGCACTCCAAATTAGAAGCTTTAAAGCACTACATCCCACTCTATACTTAAAAAACACACGTCTTAATTTATTAAACACACTAGTCCATTCTATAAGTGAAACAGTTAATTCATTATTATTTTTTCTTTAATTCAAAAAATGCCCTTATCAAAATCTAAGTAAAAAAAAAAATCAACAACAATATCTTCATCAAATAACAGGGAAATTTTTTTTTTTAATGAGAATAAGATTTATTTGAACGTATAATAGTCTTTGCGATAATATAACTAATCATTCTAACATAATGGGACCTATGCGTTTTTTAAACAGAAAGCGGAGTGTCAGTGCTTCAAAGCCTCAATTTTGGAGTGCCAGTGCAATTTACTCTAAATATTCTTAGTTAAATAACAAACTAATTTGAAGACTATTCAAATGGATTTTGAGCGGTCAAACTTGTAAAAGTAAATTTTTGCCATTTCAACAACACTAAGGATCAAAGGAATCAACTCAACCTTGCGTTTGCAACCGCTGTTTGGTAGATGGGCTTCGCATTTTGGATGGTAAGCATAGCTGTTCCAAAAACCTTGACAAGCAATGTTACACTGGTTGCGTTTGTGGATGGAGCAAGTTTAGTGATAATTTGTCTAATTGCATGCTCAAGCATCAAGTCTTGGGACATGTGGATACGGTGCTACTATATATTTTTATACCTTAACCAACAAATATTTCAATTCGAGCCTGGATCTGAGGCAGATCTGCAGTCCCAGTGCAGCCCAACAAAATCCCCAATGCTAATTAAATTTTCAACGGAGGAAAATAAATACTAATTACAATCAAATGATTTAAACAACACTAAAATTACACACTAAAATTACAGGGTACACCATTAATTCTATTTGACTTGATCATGGACGTGATCTTAAACTTTTTGAAACCGATCCGTAGAACTGATTGTATGCCTTCTTATAGTTCTATAGGGAATACCTGCATTCATCTGCCACTAATTTCTTAAAATTTTCCAGAACTCAATAGCAATGGTATAGTTGCTTCATTGTAGTGTTCGTTTCAGAGCTAGCTAGCCATGAAGAATTACACTAACAGAGGAATTCAAATGTTTAGTGCGTACTGTTGTAGAACCACAACACTGGGGGTGATGGATATTAGAACAGATATGGACTGGAGATCAAAATTGCTTACAGAGGGAAAATAAATACTAAGCTACGGTCGAATAATTAAACAACACTAAAAATTACAGGGTACACCATTAATTCTATTCGATATTGAATATGGTAAATAAAAGGACTCACCTAAAGCTATTTTCAAAATATAATATCAAACTTGCATTGTGCATTTCTTTTGAGAATGTCCTAACATATGACAACGCCCACATTGGACAATCCTCTTTGGGCGCTTAAAGCTCTCTATACGAAGCACTTTCTTTTTCGGTCGGCCAGGTGGTCGACGAGTCTTGGGAGGCCGTATCGTGATATCGACTTTGGCACCTCCACCATCTGCTCCTTCACCAAGTTCATTCCAATGGCTTTTATCTGGGATTGGATTTATTCCCTGTAAATAGGCCTCACGGTAGCTGCCCACTGTAAAACAATGCTCAGCAAATAAATGGGCATTATGCCCACAAGAAATCAGTGCAGCAACAGCATGTGCACATGGTAGACCATAGATCTGCCACCGCCGACATGAACAATGGCGGCTGCGTATGTCCACGATGTTTGTCCGCTCAGTTGACACAATTTCAAACTCCACCTCATTTGCACGAAGAACCTGATAGCAACGAGCATCTGCAATTGCTTCAAGAATGCGCTTCTCAGCAGAAGGCACTAAAATTGAGGCCCACCCCATGCCTCTGTTACGACGTTCATCAAACCAAGATGTCAGCTGATGACGAATATACTCCATCATTTGCACAATTGGGAGCTCATGACCCTCAAGTGCCCAGTTGTACAACAGCTCCGTGATACCCAAGGTAAAGTGGCCATATCGCACACCCTCAAAGTATGCTACAGCCCAAAGACGAGGTGGAAAGCGCTGAAACCATTGTATAACATCCTGGGAAATCTCCACCATCTCAGCAATTTTTGCTTCAAATTCAACAGCTGTGAGGGCATAAACAGCATTCCAGAATATGTTCACTAACTTTGTGTTCTTGAATTCATCACGAAAATTTTCACTGACATAACGCAGACAAAACCCATGGAAAGCACTTGGAAAATGAGTTTCCACAGCTTCCACTATGCCTTTTGATCGGTCAGATAGTATTGTAAGTCTGGGCATGTTCTCTGTGTTGACTCCAAGAAGCTTCCGCAACTCAGACAAGAACCACATCCAATTCTCATCAGTCTCCATGTCAACAATGGCAAATGCCAATGGGAATAATGTGTCATCAGCATCAATAGCTGCAGCACAAAATAAAGTTCCCAGGTATTTTCCCTTCAAATGTGCTCTGTCAATCTCCAAAAGTGGCCTACATGCATTGATAAAGCCATAGATCGACGCACGATAGGAAACAAATAGGCGTTGGAAGCAATTTTCCTGGCCAGTGGCAAATACTGAAGCAATACTTCCTGGGTTTGTCTTTCTGATTTGCTCACAGTATGCAGGAAGTAGGCGATATCCTTCTTCAAAAGTTCCATGAACTGCAGCCATGCTACGTTCTTTCCCACGCCAAGCCTGCATATATGACACAGCAACTCCATGCTGTTCACGTATGTCTTGCAATATCTCCTTTGGTTTGTATTGTGGATTATCTCGAAGCCGTGCTTCTACAGACCTGGCAACCCAACCTACAGATGCCTGCTGATGGTGAAGGTTGCGAACTCCTTCACAAGTGTGCTCTCCATGTAAAGTTCTAATAGTAAAGGTTGAAACACCTGGACATTTTGCCACATGGACACGCCATGGACATCCTTCTTTCGAGCACTTGGCAATAAACCGACTTCGATCTGATTTTACAATTCGAAGATCAAAATGCAAAGAAATAGCAATCTCTTTTAAAGCTCTTCTGCAACTTTCAACATCAGGGAATTCTTGTCCAATAACCAAGGAATTATCAGTCACAACCAGAGAGTTTCCGACTAGAGAATTGTCAGACAGAACTAGAGTATTGTTGGCCATAAATCCCCCAATAAGGATAAATCTAATTACTGACAGTAAAGATTTTTCTCAGACCATTGATGGAAATTTTAAACTCCCCAAATGTAGGAATCTATGATATAGGAACAGCATAAAAATCCATTTGAGAATCTTTCAACAGATATAGACTGTGTTGTTGTGATGACAATCATGTTCCCAGAAGGCACTTATTGATGTTTGGAGCAACCGCAAATTTCTAAGGAGGTGCATACCAGTCTTATAAGCAGAGATCTCTCTTGATGACTCTGAACAAATGCTGCATCAGCAGGTAAAGATGAAATTAGGAAAATACTAATTACTAACACCGACATGTCAAAGCCATCCAGAAGAATGATGCGACAAACATTAACTGATCCATGTGAAAAATTACTGTAGATAGGTTACTAGCATTTTTCCCAAGATAACTCTCTTTTTGGCATAGAATTTCCAGAGACTCATTTATGAACCAAGAAAGAGACTACACTAGCCATGACTGTTGAGGAAGACAAAGTAAATAAGCAGTCACCAAAATGAATCACAAACCAGATGAAATATAAAAAGGGGCAGATATCCTATTAACAGTTAATGTGAATTCTAAGATCCTTTACCTCAAGCACCCTATCCACGTTGAACAAGAGTTCAACCTGAAACATTCACTGACACAGCACGGGGAAAAAAAAAGAATAAAAGAAAAGAAAAGATGCACCACAGCAAAGCAAGTCAG
Organism: Hakea prostrata; assembly: GCF_041222555.1. NCBI lineage: Eukaryota > Viridiplantae > Streptophyta > Magnoliopsida > Proteales > Proteaceae > Hakea > Hakea prostrata. The sequence goes on along the minus strand of NC_142606.1, from coordinate 11,972,456 downwards.
ATAAGAACATGATCAACATTCAAAAAGACAAACTGAATGAATTTAATATTCTTTTCAGGAATAAGACAAATTTTCCTATTAAAAGGAATTTTAAGAAAAGGACTTCTCTTTTCAGATGGCAGACACATTGGAATCAAAGCCCAACTATTTTGGTTATCTCTTATTCTTCTAAGAATACTGCCTCCTGAGTGTGAACTAAGTGTTAACAAAGCTATGAAAAGCCAAACCTTACCATCTATTATTACAATGAAGTACCATTGACTGTCTTAAATTTATAACTTAAGATTAAAAAGGAACAGATATCAGTTCTACTAGTGACTCAAATGATAAAGTTGGATCACTGAACTGCATAAAATGAACAAAGAAAATAGACTGAAGAGTGTCAAAAAAAAAAAAATGTTGAAGAGTTATTTCAAACCTAGCCAATCAATTCTAAAGCTTCATACCCAATGTGCTCATTATTAATTTTAACACATTTATTTGGTTACAGTCCCACAACCCAAAAATTAAGACACTCAAACAAAAGGTGAAAAGGGCTGGCTCAAAGGCTTGAAACAAGCAAATTATGGTCAAGACTGCAAAGAATATGATTATTGGTTATTTATGCTTGTAATGCTAGTGACATTACATGGTTCTAGGAACTCCTGTTACTTTTCTTTCTACTCAGCATGGTTTGATGAGCTTAAACAACAGTGATGCAACCCATGGTTCTAAAAACCCTGTTTGATTCATTATTGACCTACCCAAGAAGAAAGAATGACAATCTGGTTAGTAAAAAGAAATTTCAATGGTTATTAAGATGGAATAGTTTATTCATCCCCCCCCCCCCCCCCCAGCGCCAAAAAAAAAGGTAAGGTAGAAGAAGAAAGGAAAGAATAGGAATTACAACTAAAAGTGGATGGTACTTTGAAACAAAGTTAAAACGGAAGGACAAGACTAGAAGAAGAACCAAGATGGTGAAGAAAAGATGAGTCGAGCCTCTCAAGACCAGAAACTCAATTTCCTTTGAGATAAATAGGAATTGCTAGTTCTACCTCGTGAAAAGAACTTTTTTCATGGAATTAACTATTCCATTTCTTTTAGAAAGAAATTTTGTTCAACTAAAACACAAGTCAAGGATAACATAAAGTTTCAACACAAGGTTTCCGAAAAAGCCAAAACAAAGACAAGTCAAAATCGAAGTACAAGACACAAAAACTCATTAGGAAAGAAAATGCTTGTTGTCAGAAAAAGAAAAAAAAAAATCAATTTTAGAACATTTGCACAAAGTTAATTTGCATGGCTACATGCATGAGCATGGAGTGAGGTACCATCCGAGGACCCATAAAAGGATGAAATTAGTTCGAAACAACATTAGAGCAGAAGCTCCCTGATGAAGCATCACTTGGTTTACTGGATAAGCATGCTAGATCAATACAACTTAGTCTACTGATCATCACTTGGTTTTCCCAGTCACATTCTAAAAATCAATACAACTGATTAGCAAAAAGTCAAAGAACTTATGGCTGAAGAGAAAAAAGAGAATCCCTCGTCCAAGCAAAATCAAGCTTATCCATTACAGCTTGCACGTAAGCAATTACCATCCTATAAGTAAGGAACACATAGCAGACTAGGGATGCTGCAATCAAGAAAACACTCACATTCAACACCATCAGGATATTTGATTGACAACAAATTACCAAGTGATAAACAATACAATCATGTTGCAAGAACAATCTATCCCAGGCTAGACAAAGTTCAGTTTAGATCTCTTTCAAGGTAAATCCATGAGGAGGCTGCTGATTCAAAATTGAGAACCATAAAAAGATAACATTTGTAAGCCAAAGCCAGTAAAACATGACTATTTTTAGCCACACTCCCAACTTATGATCAGAACATTTGATGTGGCCAAGGTTGACCCCCCCCCCCCCATAATTGGCCCAAAACTTGGCCCAAAGGGCCCAATTCAGAGCTGGGCGAATACCCCAAGGGTATTTTGGTCATTTTCTTTCCCTTTTAGGGCTCAAAATGTATCTGGTTAGAACCCCCTCAATCCAAGGGTTATGAATCTAAATTTTTTCTTTTTTATTTGGGATATGGATCTAACTTTATTTTTACTTGGCACAAGAATATAGTATCCTATAACATGCCATGTAATCCAGACTTTGAAGAACAAATTAGCAATCCATTGCTTAAGACCAATCAAGAGTATCAACAATGGACTAACAACAATCTCATTACACATGGTATGCATATGTCATGTCATCTCTCCAACATACTAACATTCTTCTCACAATACAAAAAGGAAAATATAATGAATCATAATTCATATTTCTTTCAGCAAGTAAGTTTACGTATATTATCAGTAAAAATATATGACAGTTCAAAAGTAGAAACTCAAGTTCCGTGAGCTTTCAATGTGTAGGAATTAATTTGTTAATGAGATTAAGTACAGGCTTAATATGAATAACAGCATGACTATTATGGTAACCCTAATTGATCTTCTCACTGAGTTAAGTGACTTCTAAACAAAGGAACTGCTAAGTCACTTTCACAACAACACAGATTCCAAATCAAACGAAGACTAGTAGGTACATGGTTTTAGTATACAAACCCTAACTCAACGTCAGAATCATGGGGGAGATAAGCAACAAATTTCTAATTACAAATTAATGGATAAAGAAGAAATAAATTCATGACCACAATGTGATAACCTCAACCACCAAAAAACATATGCATTCGTATTCAGCACGAACTGCTCCTTATAAACCCAATTTTACTGAAAAAAGCAGGTCCAGAGACAATCCATTTACACTACCATCAAATAAATGGATTAAACAGTCACTCTTAAGTTAACATCCCGTCCAACACAATGTCCCAATAAATCAGAGTCAGCAAAACCCTAGAAATAAACATGCATCTATATGAAATAACCAATAAATAACTCTTCAAAAGAAAAAGAAAGCTACCTTCAGCTGAAAGGATGATCACGGAAGGAGAAAAATAAAATAGCCTACAGCCGAAAATCCGAATTCTCGCAAACGAGATACCAAATTCAGATCACAGATCCGATCGAATCTAGAGAACCGTGAATTTTATGTTTATCTGTCTAAGAGATTCAAAAAAAACACTATGGTTGATTGAAACCCTCGCATCTTTTACTTCGCCAAATACGAAAAAAAGAGAGAAAACAGTGACCAGGGATTTGCAGTGACGAAGAGATGGAAACCATATCCAGATCATCACCTATTTACGGAATTGCCCCTGCTCCCTCCTTTGTTGCTTAGTTAAATTCTGTTCGCAACTTCGCATGGCTAGTTGGCGCGTGTAGAGAAACTGTGTTTACAGACGAGTGTATATCCAGGTGTGACGACAGCGTAGGTTAACTGGCGACTGAAGCGGTTCAAGTTGGTTGAACCAGAATCATATAAACCAACCCAATCACGAGGAAGATTTGTGGGCCACTGGGCCTAGTCGCTGGCATAGGGCCCACAGGCTGATCCGAACAAAATGACGTCTAAATTCTCATTTAATTCGCCATCGTTGACGAGACACGACACACAGAGAGAAATCATGAGTTGGATTTTGGCTTCGGTACCTTCACCGTCTCTGCAACTGAAAATGAAAGCTTATAGCTATTGTTCTTCTTCTACTTCTGTTTTTCACTATGCTTGTTCTCGAAGCCCTTTTTATTCCTCAGATTCTGAATTTAAGAGCATTAGCCTTGGAGCTGGGTTCCCCAAGCTCAGTTTACAGTGTCGCAGCAGCAGCACAAGATCTGGAGCTCCTGGACCAGGTGAAATACGCTTTTTTTGGTTTTCTTAAGCTTCCTGAACTTCATTTCGTGTCAAGATATTCAACGATGAAAATTGGTACTATAAATTTCATAATTCTGCCATGAGACAAGCGTTGGTTTGATATAAGGAAATGGGTTACTTTTCTTTGTATTAGGGTGGTCCTGAGCTACAATTTTTTCACCTTGTTTGTTGGTGCAAGGATATTTAAAATATCATTTAAAAGTTTTAGATACCCAAAATTCGAATTCTGACTTTTGAACGAGCCTCTATCCTGATAAGGTTTATTGCATTCGATTCAAACAAATTCAAGATAACGTTTGTTGTAATGTTTGAGTTATATGCAATCTCTATCTCATGTAATCGAATGTAATGTTCAAATTTGTTTAAAATCTTTATAAAATTTTCACTCCTATCAACTAAAAGCTATGGTTATACAATTCCAGCAAGAGTCGTCCTTTAACTGAGAGCTAGCTACCACAGTCCTATTTTTTTTTAAGGGTTGAACCCACGACCTTTCTACTGAGAAGTGAGGTTCTCATCCATTCTACTAACCCTCCATTGGCAAAATAAATAAACAAATATATAAATTGATTCCCCTAGAAGTCCCAGTTTATTCCCCTCCTACATGCCCACACTGTCTATGGGTATGTTGACGGATCCCTCTCCTCCACCCCAAACTCTCCCTCTTGACACTCTCTATGAGTACAGCAGCAATGCCAAATTTTGCATATGCAATCTGGCATAATCAAGATTTGGTAATCTTTAACTGGATTATTTCCTCTCTAACAGAAAGTGTGTTAGCTCGTATCATGGACCTCTCCTCCTCTAAGGCTGCATGGGCAGCCCTTGAAAGCGCCTATGCATGACTTAAGTACCAGCTTCTTCAAATAAAGAAAGGCAATCAACCTATGGCTGACTACATCCAACATGTTAAAGGCATTGTTGACAACCATGCAGCAGCAGCACTTCTTGTTTATGAACCTGGCATGATTCTCAATATCCTTCGAGGCTTGAGTTCTGATGATGACAACTTCGCAACCTTCATCACTACATGCGTTAGAGCCACTCCCTCTGGATGATTTCATTGGCATATTTCTCAGCCAAGAAATTCTCAAAGACCAATGGAGTACACTTCTTGATTTGCCTGTAGTTGAGGCATATGAAGTCACTAAACTGCAAGGTACTCCCTCTCCTCACTCTTATTCCAGTGCACATGGCAGAGGGCGATCCCAATTCAAAGGCTGTGGACAATTTGAACAAAATTCCAGTACCCGCAGGTGTGGTTTTGTCAATATCCAACAGAAAGGCCCCCTCCTTGGTCCTCCCTACCCCTACGATATGTCAAATATGCAATTGGCCATACCGCAGTGCAGCTTCTTGCAACAGGATCAATCAGACTTCTAAATACTCAGCTGCAAGTAACAATCCAGAAGCATGTATTGCTGCTCCCACTACTTCCTTTGATCCTGCATGGTATCCAAACTCTGGAGCTACTCCCGCATCACATTTGACATTGGCAATCTGAATATTAGCACCATTATGATGGCAATGATCAATCAAAGTTTGTAAGGGGCCAGGTTTGAAAATCTGCCACATTGGCACCTCTACTATTTCCACTTAAACAAGTACACCATTGCTACCTCAAATAAAAGCTCATATTGGGGAGAAATTTCCAAAGTCTACTTGACATGACAGGTTGATTGCCTCTAACACACTGGATATAGTCAGCCATAGGTTGATTGCCTTCTTTATCTAAAGAAGTTGGTACTTGAGTTGCATGACACGTGCTTGAGACTGGGAGACAGAGATCGTTGAAGGAGCTGCCTGTGCAGCCTTAAAGGAGGAGATGCCAACGATATGAGCTAATACAGTTTCAGTTAAAGAGGAAATAATCTAACCGAGGATTATCTGGTTTTGTTTACACCAGATTGCACATGCAGGATTTGGCATGGCTGCGGTACTCACCGATGTTGAATCAGGAGTGAGGGTTTAGGGTGGAGGAGAGAGACATCCATCAACATACCCATAGAGATCTTGGGTATGCATGAGGGGAATAAATTGGGACTTCCAAAGGGGATAGTTATTTTTGTCAAGCTTGACAGGTAAAGGGAAAGATGATTTACCCTTATCAAATGTTGTGGTAACTATTGACTCTGGCAGGTAACTTTGTGTATTGGTGCAGTCATATTTGTCCTTTTTGTTCCTGCTAGTGTTTGAAATTTTGAGAGGTGGGAACTTTTCTCTTTTCTCTTTTCTCTTTTAATATAGTAGACTTGTGGCTGTTGGCTAATGTTGTACTGTTAGAGTGCTAGAGAATTGTTGCCAAGATTGCCTTGTTGTCTTTCAGTATTTCATTGGAAGTTAACAGCACAAGATATGTAGAATGTTGGGCAATTAAGAAGCTTCATGTAGGTCCATTCAATGTAATGGTGACAGGGATGTTGAGACGGATAGTGACAAAACTAGGAAGGATAGAATAAGGAATGATCACATTAGAGATATTTAGGAGTAGTTTTGATACATGAACATTGAAAAAGTCATGTAAGGTGACACATCCATGTTCAGAGGAGGCTTTTGGATGCTTCAGTGTATAGGAGTAATTTGGTCTAAATTGAAAGAACTGAAGGAGCTTGGGCTAGGTCTGGAATGACCATGGGAGAACTGGAGAAGTGGTGATAAAAGATGTGCAGGGTATTGGCCTTTTATCAAGTATGATATCAAACAGAGCTGATTCGAGGGTAAGCATCAATATAGTCGACTTAATTTAGTTGGATAAGTCTAAGTTACCATTTGTTTGTTATTTGTCTAGGAGTCAGTTGCTTTATTCAAGTGGTTTTGTCCTTGGTTATGAATGCCTAACATGTTGATATTTTGTCTGTAACTAAAAGAAAACATGTTGGGGAGAAAAAATTTCTGCTGGGATTTGATTACCATAGCTCTTATCTTCTCCACTTGTTTTCAGTTCATTAGATACCTGGCATCGTGTTATTTCTCAGTCTCTACTAATTGTTTTTGGTAATTGATTGGAAGAAGTTTTTTTTTTTTTGTTGGGGGGGGGGGGGGAGTTGGATGAGAAAAGAGGATAGGATGAAGAAAGAGATGGAATCTCCATATTTGAGATGCAAATGAGAATAATTGTAAATGGAAAGAAAGTCATTGAATACTAGGCATAAACGGCTAACTAATCTAAAGGATTTGATCAATGGATGTCATGGCAATTCCTTTCAATACCAAAATGCCATTGCTTTAGTTGCGGTCATTATTCTTATTCTGTTGTATACTCTTCCCTTTGCTCTTTTCTATATATGGTGAACTTTCTTAATTGTGTTCCTCCTCAACAGTACATATTTCTTATGACTACCAAAGAAAAGGACAACAATATTGCTGAAAGGGAAATATATATTAGAAAATTTTATTTTCTTAATTGTTCTCAAAATGAAGGCAATCTAATGTTGATGGGGAATTGGTATCACCTCTGGTGGGCTGGTGGTGTTAATGCCAAAGATGATAGAAAAAAGGTTAAGGATGAGAATTTTAGCAGCTTCTACCTGAGGAAACTTCCCATGTGGATTTCCGTAACTTCCATTATATTGCCAGAGTGAGTTGCTCCTTATTTATGAAAGAATTATTACTCCGACCTTGTTATTTCTATCACTATTTCTATATGACTTTTATCTTTCCCAACCATGTAGTCAGGATGTGTGCAAAGTTCTATTAGGATACTAGTCTGTACTAAATCTTTTCAGGTTGAGTGAATTCTGTTTTCTAGCATTTTTTTTTTAACTAATGTTGTTTTCTATTGGGCTGATGTTCTCTTTTTTTAATTTTTTATTCTATTTTTTTTATTATATGTTCCTCATGTTCTTCAGTGTTTAGTTGCAACTGGTAAGAACCTGGACTTTAACAAATGTCTCTTGGTTAGGGCAGGGCATCTTTATGGGAGCACTTTGTGAAGTTCAGATTTAATAATACATGGTATTTTAACGAAATAAATGACATCCATATAAAAGCTCAGTATCTTGAAACATGAAATGATTTATGAAGTGAATTTTTCGGTTTGAAGGTAAGCATATCAAATACAAATATTGTAGATTCACATTTACCAACTAATTAGCTTGGTCCTTCAATTCTGTTGTTATAGTGAAACTCAGTTGACCCTGCAGCAGCAGGAAACTCTCACAATGCATGCAATTTCTTTTCCAATTAAACTTGGGTGGCTGATTTTCCAAATGCTTAAAATTTTACTGCTTCCCACCGGTGCCATGTACTTTAGTAGACATTAGGCATATGCTGTCACAAAGTCTTTCCCATACCTGGCAAACCTCAACTCAATACACAGTGCCAAACCAACCTTAATTGTGGTAGTCTTCACACATTGGTTGATGTGCAGCTGGAGGGCAGGCTTTGTGCAATGGTAAAAGTTGCCTCCAAAAGACATTATGACCAAGTTTGTTATGGGTTTGAGTCCGGAACGGTCTCTCTGTGCAAGCAGGGGTAAGGTGCACATTTTGACTCTTCTCGGACTGGACAGTGGCAGGAACCTTGCACATTTGGTGCACCCTTAATGAAGAGCAGCTGCTTTTCCTTGCATTTTAATGTTCCATCAGTAACATGCTTGACATGTGTCATTTGTTTGCCTTGATGCTTTGTGCTTGTTTTCTCCTGGATTGGGGCTTTTGTTTTCTTGTTTGGTCACCACATGTGCCCACACAAGCCGGGAAGAGGATGATGATCAGCTGCGTATTTATTGTTATTTGTTCCATTAGTCATGCCTGTTCTGTGATCATTTTAGTAATTGTCTGCTGGTTGAAGCTTCCTGTCTTTTTTTGTTGGGATCATGCTGTTGATCTTGTCCAACATTTGTGATTTTAGCGATGATTTTTTCATGCATTCTGCTTTAATATGCTGTTTCTGAAGATGTTGGAATTTGTATCTTGCAGGTGATAACGATAACCAGACCCTTCTGGATGCTTTTTTCTTAGGTAAGGCAGTGGCGGAAGTAATTAATCAACGCATAGAATCTACACTAGGGGGGTTCTTGAGTGCAATTGGCAATCTACAGGCCGAGCAACAAAAGCAAGTCCAAGGGTTCCAAGTAATTCACATTCAATTTCTAAATAACTTACTGCATTGTTATTCACATTGTTTTTTGTTGATCTTCCTGTGATACATGGAAATGAACATGGTTTTATACCATGCAGAATTTCTAAGAGCCGGAATTACCAAATTTTGGAAACAGATTTACTGGAGACGTTTTTATTTCTGGGTGTATGTACCAGAAGGGGCAAATCCCTAAAGTCATAGCCACACTCTTTACACTAACCGTAAGGCACCGTTTGTTTGCATCCTACCCTAGTAAACCAAACAAGCCACACTTTGAGATTTCATGGGAAAGTTTATTTTTTCCAACTTTTCCCCACCCCACTTCAGATTCAACTGACAAACGGTGCCTTAGTGAATAGTACAGCATGTCCTAGAAAATTCTGTTGCTTTTATACAAAGTTAAATATGTTTTTTAAAAAAAAAGAAAAGGAAAGAACAGAAGGAAAAATGATGAAATGGTGGTAGCCTTACTCTTTATCCTTCTATTGACATTACTAATGGCATCGATCTACATTCCCCCCCCTCCCTTTGGGGTACATGCTGTGCAGGAAGAGGTGCTGAAGAGAGCAAAGCACGCTAAGGAGAAAGCAGCTGGGGAAGCCATGGAAGCCCAAGGGAATTTACCAAATTCGACAACAATGGCGACATCAGTATCCTCCACTGATTTTTCCATGTTCACTTCACCTTCATCATCTGGTTCAACCTCCACAACAATTCCAGAGAATCCGATTGACTAAAATCTTCTTGAGATGTTAAATGATGATTGAGTGCTCCTCTAGGGTTATGTTGTTGATCTACTTTTGGATTAGAGCTTAACACTCATCAGCATCAGTAGAAAAATCTGCCCCTATCCATCTCTAACAACTAGTTATAGACGTGTAGCATGTGCTTGATGAATCTTAATAAAACAGTGAATTCTATAGCTTGGTTGGAATTTTCACCCACCATTATACTAAAAGCTTAAGGTGAGGGCCCTGAATCTGTGATGCTGGTTTGATAATTATCAAGATTCACCCAATTAGGGTTTATGGAGCATCTTATTGATTTTCATTCAAATTGCTCACCTTTTTTATGAATTATCCAGATCATGCATTGTGTGCCACAGGAATGTTGTTGGATCACGCCTAAAGGAGAATCGGGTTTGCATCGACATATCATTTTTTTTCAAATGAATGCAACTGAACTGAAAATAGCTATACATTGTGTCTGTACGCGTGGCTTATTTTACATTTAATTGTGTCTCCTTGCGACTCTGTTCAATTCCAAGAAATAGGAGGCCAGACGCTGCTCATCTCCATCATTATTTGCACTCTCATTGAAGAAATCAAACATGTCAATCTACAACTATGTATGTACTCTGTGTGGTCAAGATGTTGATGTCAGCATCCAGCCTCTTATGTGAATAGCCTCCTTAAACTGCTCCCTTGAAGCTCTGTGTTGCCTATAATCTGCTTCCTTTGGGATCAAAGCCACATTGTAAGGTCCACAATTTGTTCTGTGGAACAGCATTCTTGTCTGCATCTTCCCATGGATTTCATAGCGTGACTGAGGAGCTCTGACGCTTCTGAGAATCTTGAATGTCAAGCATATGAATTGTCATATGCAAAACGTGATCCAAGGAATGACTTGAAAGGCCAGAAAAGGGCGTCTATGGATAGAATGAGGACTTTTGGAAAATGATAGACATAGAAAACCCTCTCATGCTATCACACAAAAATTTTTTCCAACCCCATCTGAAATAGTGCTCCATTTCTTCAGGTTTGCTGTACGCGTCAAAAGGGAAACTCTAGGTTTTGGACTACCATTGTCAGATTTAAGAACAGAGGATTTCATCTTTTAGCTCAAGCTCTGGGTTACTTTTACCCTCTCTTGGAAATCACCAAACACTTTGAACACGTGGGCCCTCTGGGTTGAACTTCTGGCTTAACCTCACAGAGAAACTGGTTTTCAAATGATAAATTTATTATTTTTGCTCATGCTACGTACAAGAGGGATGGAGGTTTTTCAACACCTCTGGAGTTGATCGTCACACCTTTCGCCTTATGACATATATAAGAAAGGTGATGTTCTTCAAACACCGAGTTGAATAAAGAGTGAATAGGGATCCGAAAGAAAAGTTGTGTGGCTCAAAAACATCAGGAGAGCACATGATTCTCCTCTAACGAAAATGTGATCTGCTATCAACTGTCTTCTGCTGTGTTCTTCTTTTCAAAGATTGAAACACAACAAGCTATTATGTCTGCGTTCTGCTGTGTTCTTCTTTCTGTCAAAAATAATTGAAACTCTTGGTTTTCAAAACTCACTAACAGTGTCTAAACTACCTTTACAAAATAGCTTCTGTCGGCGGGTTTGTTTCTCTCTTGTTTTGTCTTCTATTCCTTCTGCAGGTGTGATGGCTGGCTGGCTAGTGGATTCACCTGGGAGTCATGGGGCTGGAGGGAAGATTCAATCTTGGTTGACTATGGAGTATCGGTGATCTACTGAGTATTTAAAGCTGGTGGTGCGTGTCCATCTTGTACACCAGAACTGCTACCCATCCTCCTTTTGGCCCAACAAATTAGCCCATCACATTTACTTACCATTTATGGCAAAAACAACAACAAACCATCCACCATATTCTCAATACCACAGCAACTCCCTCTCATCTCTTTCAGTCGAAGCTCACTCAACATCTCAACCGCATCACCCATTCTGCAACCCCACCCTTCCCACCCTCTACCCTGTATGTATTGGTGAAAATGAATCGATAGAGTGGGCGTGTGTCCCCCAATCACCCCTCACTTCGGGCCTCACCAACTCAAGGACCCCATGCTGGAGGAAGCCATCGGTACTCTAGAAATTCTGATGCAAAAAGAGGCGTTGATGCAGACTCCTGGAAGGCAGTGGAACCTTTAGGAGGTCTTGCTCGCCACTCGTTGGTGCAACACCATGAAGAACTGAATTCCAGCTTTGTTGTGTATCGATACGCACTGGGATTCCCAAGAGAAGTAATTTCTGTTACAAGAAAGAAGCTCATGGACCTTTGGTTCCCATTGGGAGCCAGCTCCATTGTGAGCACTGGAAGAGAGAATTTCAAGGCCACTTTTATTTTAGAGGAACACCGAAACCATGTTGTGTCACTGTCACCATGGTCATGGTGGGTTGGCCAATACATTCTGCATTTGGCACTAGAACCAATCCCAGAATGTCGGAAAAATAAGGAGCTACCACCAATCGTAATTTGGATTCAACTGAGAGGGATATGATCTGATTGCCTTACTTATGAAGGAATCTTACTTGCAGCTTCAAAGCTGGGGAGAGTGATGGAGGTTCAGTTGAACTCCAGAGAAATTGGTCTCCCTAACAATTCAGCCAGAGTGAAGCTAGTGTTTGACATTAACAAAAGTGTCCAAACAAAGATTTCGATTAGGACCTATAAGAATGAATGGGTGCCTATAGAAGTGAAAATCTTATGCCTTAGATGTGGAAAATTATCACATCAAACGGGGTACTGTAAGAGGTATGAAACTGAGGAGATGACTCCTCACACTATTGTCCAACTAAAGCAGTTTGAAGGAGCCACAATAGAGCCACGATCAGGTGGGCTGCCGAAGATTTTATCAACTGCTGGTATTTGTAGTATGTTGTCTCCTCCGCTGATGAATCAAGAAAAAATTAGCTTGGATGATGAAGAAGATTCAGGCATTCAAGTTGTACCTGACTGTCTCAATGTGAATGAGGTACTTTGTCAATCTCCGGGTGAAGCAACTTCAAAAAGTGGATCGAAACCAAGTCTAAAAGCAGGGAATGATACAACTCTGCGTGCTCAAGAAATCACAGAGGAAGGAATCAATCATAGAGGAACAACTTTGAAAACAAAGGAAGGTATGTACCTCAAAAAGACAACAGGACAAGGTAATAGGAAGCAGAAAATTCACCATTGAAAAAGGCAAACAAATTTTATGTGAAGAGGAAGAAGAGGAAGCAGGGTAAATCGATGAATTGCAGCTAATTTTGGAAAAACAAGAAAAAATTGAAGCAATGCTCAGCAACCATGTTTCGGCTCAGCAGAAGTTGAATAATGAAGATAGAGAGAGTGAACTCCAGGTATGCAACAACCTTCTTCTGAAGCTGATGGAGCGTGTTGACAAATTAGAAAAGAAATATCCAACACCAGCCAACATTGTTGAAGTCAATACAAAAGAAGGCTATGAAGATTCTGGATTTCTAAACACCAATGAGGAACTGAAAGCACAGGAAGGTGGCTTCTATCAAGCCATGGGGGGGGGGGGGCTGAAGGGACTGGTAATGGTATGGGTACTTCCTTGCACCTGTTGGTTATGAGTATAATACACAAAAATGCAAAAGGCTGAACGAAATGACTCCTACTGAAAGTGCGGTTGCATCACTTAGCATCAACATTGACACCACTCTCAAACACTGCATTGAGCCTCTAACAGTTTTCTACCAGTTCAAGAGCGAGATGGACGCTCGCCACCAGTTTTTTGAACACCTCAATAATCTTAACAACATGAACTTTCAAAAGCCCATGGAGGTGTCAACATCTACGAAAGCAACACTGACACTCAGCCATATGCAAGCCAAATTGAGAATCTAAACCAATCACCGGTGCCCTGGAGATTATTGACGGCCGATAAAAAACAAAGGAGCTAAAATTTGTAATTAACAAAATGCAGAAAAAAATGTCCAACTGGAAAGCATCAACATTGTCTTTTGCAATGCGAGGAGTCTTGCTGCAGACCGTTCTCCAACCGCAATCATTGTACCAAATGCAATGCTTTAAATTCCCAAGAATGCTATGTAAAAAAACCGATTCTCTTTGCCAAAATTTTGGTTAGGGTATCCGACAAAGGACAGCTTACACTTATCTCTTAGGACAGATGTTACCAACCAAAAGAAAATGGAGGATTGGGGTTCAAGAAAATGGAGGAGATCAATACAGCCCTATTACTCAAGCAAGGATGGAGAATGCTGAAACATCCCGGGTCATTATGGGAAAAAACACTGAAGGCAAGATATTTCCCAAACACAACACCTTTTGATCCAAAGGTTAAAAAAGAAAAAGAGATCATGGACTTGGAACAACATCTGCGGAATCCTACCAAAACTAGAAAATATGGCATGGAGAAGGATTGGAAGTGGAAGGAGCACTTCGTTGTGGTTTGATCCATGGATTAAAAAACCAGAAGATAGATTAAATCTACAAATCGATTCCAAGATGTGGGGAAGAAACACAACAGTGGCTCAAGTGACAAATTCAATCAATCTTCTCAACAGGGAGTCATCTTTAACTCAAAATTATTGATTTCACACCTTTCCAACATAAACCTCACTAATGAATGTGATGCATGGATGTCTCTTATTTCAAGTAATGGGGACTTCACTGTCAAACTGGAAAGGAAAACCCTCTCAGAAATAAGTTTGACATCACATTCCAATATTCTTGGCACATGGTGGAAGTTTTTCTGAAAATTACCCATACATTCTAAATTTAAGATGTTTTTTTGGCGTCTATTAAATGCAAGATTACCAGTTAAGGCAACACTTGTCCAATGGGTATCTATATTTCCAGCGTGCGAACTTTGTGGGAATTGTGTGGAAACTCCATGGCATGTCTTTCTATCATGCGAATGGACGAAAAGGATTTGGGCGGTAGGTCCTTTGGGACTTAGAACGGAAAGACTTTCACATACATCCATCTGTGATCTTTCCAATTCTTTTGCCCTAGACTCTGGCCTAGACAAATCATCAAGAAGATGGATGATGTTCGTATTCATTATCACTTGCTATTTTGTTTGGAAAGAGTGGACTAGCAAGCTATTTGAAAAAACAAACCCTAGCCCAATGAGAGTTTTAAAAAACATCTAAATTTGGATCGATGATCTAAATCTCAAACCACATGATACGGCTGAATGTTCAAATCACATAACACATAACACATGTAGAGGTATCTAGACCGGATACTTGTTTTTGTAAAAGTTTTACTAACTCAAATCTGTGTTCAACTTTGCTATGTGCAGGGGTACATAATCCAGAACTAGACAGCTCAGGATGGAGTGTGGGATTAATATGGAAAGGCCAGTTAAAATATCTAAGAACAGGAGGACTAGGGAAGGAAAACATCAGTGAAGCATTCTTGGTTGGATTAAAGGATGGAATAGCCCAAGTACAAATTAACAACATTCAAATACAGGACATATGGTGTAATGAAAAGGAAGTGTTCGAATTACTTCAAGCACCAAATCATAAGAAGTGGCCAATAACTCATGTCCCAATTTTGATTGATATTGTTAGTATCACTAAGAACTTTTTGGGAGAACACACTCCATTGGTTTAACCACCTAGCTTTCAAAGTCCTCCATAAATTATAATAAGATATTAAATATAATAGCTAGATCCCACAACTCTTTGTACTTGCTATTCTAAGTAATATTAAGTTCTTATTTACTACCAAAAAAAAAATGATAAATTTATTCATGCATTATTCTTCTTCTTCCTTCATATATATATTTTCTTCTTTCTGGTAGAGATTTATTTATGAATTTAGTATAGTACTACTAGTATATAAAAAGTATTAACCAAAAAAAAAAAAAGTACATAAAAAGTAGATAAGACAAAAAAATCTCATCTAAGCACCAATGCTAACTAACATACGCAAAAAGACCAAATTAAACATGCACGTTCAGATCGATTCAATGAAACAAGCAAATTCAGATCGATTCATTGGTTCTTTCTGGGCCTGAGTTCGATGCCTTGTATAATTAGACCAGATTTCCAGCGACCACCCTTGACCTCCAAGAGACTCATCTCCACCTCTCCATCTTCACCG
This sequence comes from Hakea prostrata, assembly GCF_041222555.1. Lineage (NCBI taxonomy): Eukaryota > Viridiplantae > Streptophyta > Magnoliopsida > Proteales > Proteaceae > Hakea > Hakea prostrata. The sequence continues at coordinate 11,956,748 of NC_142606.1, read as the reverse complement.
CTTTCATTGAAGAACTCGCCCATGTCTATCTCCATCCACCCATCTTCTCTCTCCTTGGGTACTTCTCCCTGCTGTTGTGGATCCGCAGTACCAGACCTCACGTTGAACGGAAACAGCCGAAATATTCCTCGATTGATTCCACGATGCACCATCGGTCTTCCTCCAGTAATCGAATGGGCAGTTTGAGCAGGATTCAGACACACAGATTTCACCTCTCGCTCTTCTTCACCGTGACCGTTAACACCACTGGCCAATCTGACTGAGACTTCTGCAGGAACCCCTAATCCGCGGGAGTTTTCAGTTAACTTGAACACCACATAAGCTCCATACCTTGTGTTTGGAGATAGCAGTCGTGTCTCCATCTTGCCGCGGACTTCAAGCCAGCACACATCCAAGAGCTCACCCACCTCTGGAAACCTGTATAACATGTAGAAATGAATCATGAATTAGGAAACCCTAAAAAACAATTCAAGGCAAATGTCGAGGTATGAGAAATAGAGAGAAACCTGGACTCAGGGTCGGCTCTCCATTGCCAGTACTCCGGCGTATCACCCCAGATGATGAAAAGCTCTCTCGCTGCAATCATATAACACTTCTTCCCACTGCATCTCTCCAATGAGAAGCTCTGCGATAACAATAACAGTAGCGGTTAGGGTTGCCTATTGAAGCTATTAAACGAAATTGAATGAGAAATCATCGAGTTTGATGTGGTTTTACCTTGGAACCGTTATCAATGAGAAGGGGATTATCGGATAGATGGAGAAAAAGCTCCTTCTTAGACGAGAATTCGGGCAGCGGCGGCGAAACCGCTGAGGATAGGATCTGGCGAATATCGGAAGGTAAGAACCTCATCCAAACCGAATCAGAACCGGCTGCCGATCGGAAAATCGAAGACACAACCGACGATCTGCACGCATCTGGAGGAGATGTGAGTGATAGAATGTTTGAGATACAACCTTCGGGAAGGATTTGATCCATTTCGTGCTATTTTCTTTCCTTTCTTCTTCTACTTATTCGTAGTAATCTGTTCTAGAGGAAAGAACGAAAACTTTCTCTCGATAAACTGTTCTCGCTTTTTGTAAAGTAAATTCTTCGTGGCTAAGAGTTCTTCAGTTTTTTTTGGGTGTCGGTGAGTTGATATTATGGGGTGTAAATATTATTAATATATATATCGACAGATGACTGCGAACCAAAGAACTCGTTCCCCAGTGTTTTGTCCGATTACCTCACTCGGAGTGACTATGCCATATCGATATGAACACGTGTTATTCGAACCCAATAGAAAGAACACCTGTCTTTTATTTTTCAATTTTTTTAATGATTTAAAATTTTAAATAATTTTCTTACCAAAAAATGAAAAGCATTATCTTTCCTTTAGCCGTTTGGATAAATGGAGAATTATCGAGAATGGGAATAAAGGTTATCTATGTATAGAGGATGCTCTTGCATGTAAGAATTATACCTACAAAAGAAAACGGGTATAGTGGGGTATATGTTTATATAGTGCAACAAAACTAGAACTCTTTAAAAATGAAAGAAAAAGGAGGACAAATTTTATGAACATTTCAACATTTATATCAAAAAATCATAGAGATTCTAAAAATTTATCACATTGGCAGACATCTCAAAATGTATCAAATTGAATATTATATTAAATAATCGTGTAAATATAAGGGAGTTAAATACCCAACAACCACGGAATGGAATTTGACCAAACAGGCATACACGGTATAGATTGGGCATTCCTTGCTAGAGTGTCTACAAAGTAATTGGACACTCTTGGTACATGATAAACACCAAGCACATAAGGTTTTATCATATCCCAAAATGTCTCTTAAAATGGCACAATGGTACACTTTGTTAGTAGATTTCGTTAAGATATGATTAAATAATTTATTATTTATAAATTGTCTTTAATGTCTTGTAACTTTATAGTAATACTTTTAATCACTTGGCTTTAATTTTTTTATTTTATTTTATTATATTGCCTTTACTAGAATTTTAGTTTTAATTCAATAAATCCCAATTAATAGCTCTTGCTTTTTGTCTTGAAGAGTTTCCTGCCCTTAATTACTCTTCGAATTATCTCCCTTGTGTTCTTCTGTGTTTGTTGAATGCTCGTCGTTGAGTATTCAATCATTGGTGTCTTGTACCTTGCAGAGGCGGTTTTTCCTCACCAATCGCAAAGGCGAAGCCTTTTTGCCCATTTGGTTCTTTTTTTTCTTGAAATTTTGACCTACAAGAGAGGGGGGGGGGGGGAATGCTTGTTCCAATCTTACTTTTAGAAGTTGGATAAAAAAAGAAGGGATTACAGAAAAAACAAAAAGCAATAGCTTGCTCTATTTTTACTTATGTTTTAGTTTGTTCGTTCTTAGATTTATTTTTTTTCCAATGAAAATGATTGATTTTGTTATAAATAATATTTATTATGGATGTACATCACTCTCAAAAATATTATACTAAAATGTGTTTTCAAATAAAGATTTCAGCCACCACGTATAATCTTAGAGATTCACGTTCTAATATTAACTAAAAATCCCAGTGATGCATCATTTCATATCAAAACCATTTTATTGTGTGCAAAAATCATATATTGTACTTTCTTGTAAATTATAATATTTTTATATAAAATAAAGATGTTACTTCTACTATAAATAGGTAATGTATATAACTCAATAGTAGAGTTCAATTAATCATTGTCATAATTTTCTTTTTGGTATTTAATATATATTTTTTATTTTATAACACGTTATCAGCACGACTTCATTCAAGTAATTGCGTTTTGAGAAAAATACGATAGACTATATACCATTATACTTTCTTTTCCAAGGTGAAAAGGATGATCGACTTCCCCGTGCTTGAAATTAATGGTTTCTATCTTTACTTGTGTTGGTACTTGTGGGTTGCAAGAAACGGAAAGATTTTTAGTTGAAAGGATCTAACTACAATGGATGTGATTGCAACGATAAGGAGAGCCTTGAATGAATATTTAGAGGGTAATGAAACTGCCCTAGGGAGAAAGGATTGAGCTCTTGTTAATGAATTTTGGAAATTGCCACTTGTTGGTTTCTTTAAAATCAACACAAATGTTGCTTTGAAGTTGAAAAGTTCAAAAGGAGGTCTAAACATTGCTATTTGAGACTCTTCAGGTAAACCGATCTTAGCTACTTCGAAGAAAACGGAGTTCAAGAAAATTTTGGCTGCATAAGTGTTCGCGCTTAGGAGAGGTATGCTATATGCACTAGGGGAAAGTCTGGATTATGTGTTGTTTGAACCAAATAACTTGCAATTGATCCAACATCTCCGTGGGCATCTTGAGGTTGTCTCGAACTCCATTAGATGGATTGTGGAGGGACACCTTCAGCTTAAAGGGATACTTCATTTCTTTTTCTTTTTTAATTTTTTATCATATTTCTAGAAAATTTTACGGTGTTTCAGATTTCCTAACCAAGAAAGTACAATACTTGATAGGGGAGATTCGGTGGGATACTTCCACTATTTAATTACAAGACTTGTGTATTGTAACCTGGCTTTACCTGTTCTATGAATGAACTTAATTATCAAAATAATAATAATAATAATAATAATAATTAGAGTTGTGCTTTTCAGTTCCATGGACCGGGTGATGGAATATTGCTAGATTTTTCAAAGTGTAAACAATAATTTTCTTCTAATGGCAGATAAACTGTTTGGTTTTATTTGGTAGTGGTATTTTTGTCCTTTTCTTTAAGGATTGTTTTAATATATTTAGGCAGCTTTTGGCATGATTTGCATTTTTTATTTTTACCTAAATAAATAGAAATGGTAGCGCGTAATATTTATATAGCCTATTTTTATTTAAAAAAGGTTGGAAAAAAAATCAAATGTTAAAAACAGGTGTTAACTTATTTTTGATTTTTTTATGAAAAAAATTAAATGTTTGGTTGTGGAATGAAATCTGTGGATTCATTCTACCAAATTGTGTGGTTGACGTGATTTTTGTGAATGCGCAAATGTTTGACGCTTTTATAGTAGCAATGATATCTCTGGATTTCACCCTAAACCCATAAATCTACAAATCTACGTATTCACGTTTTTACTGTAAAAAGATGAATTTCTATATTTCTAGACTCCAAAGATTTTCACACCCAAATTGATAAAATTTCAGATTTATGAATCTAGAGATTTAACGATAGAGGCCATAATAGAACTTGAATTTCTTGTTTTACTCCTAATTCTCGACTGAAATTATTTTTCCCTCTGAAACGAAATCGCTGGAAGTTTGGACGTTAGGACGAATTTAGGAAGAAGGAGAAGTAGCTTCATTCCTCCTTCGATAGGTTCGTCCAGGGATTTTAGGCCATCTGATGCTTCCTTTTCTCTTTCATTATCTTTCTCTGTACCTGATTGATCTGCTACGGCCAAGCACTCTGGGAAAGTTCAGCATTTCCTATGGTTCTGTTCACTTTTATTCTTTCTTCTTTCTTTTTCCTAAAAAGATTGTAAATTAAATGAGTGGTGAGGACTGGAGAATGCTTCGTGTTTCCCACCTTAGTCTCAAGTTTCTCTGGGTCTCCTTATTGAATTCGTTTTAGGGTTTCATTAAACCGTTGTAATGTAGTTCTGCAAATAACTCAAATCTGTAAGTGATCCTGCAGATTCACTTTTCGTAGAGTTGTCAATGTAACATATCTAGCATAGATGCCCATGCTTGAAATGGTCATCATATGCCACCAAATTATTTGTTGGATTTCATTGTAGGAATGCCTGTTGAAGTGCGACGGAGGAAAATTATTTGTTTGTTTTCTAGGAGATCATCATGGGAAGCTTTGAATATTACAAAATTTTCTCCTTTCTAACATTACACTGGATAAGTTTAAATTTTCTTGTGACATTCTTTCTTGAGTTTTACTTTTCTTCTGATAAATCTTATTTAGAATAGCTTGTGAGTTACATATATATTGATCCTTTGTGAGAGGTTGTATAATTTGCATGATATGCATTTTGAAAAGTAGGTAACTACCAAACACCATGGACTTTGTTACTGCAACAGTAGCAGCATGATATATAAATAATCATAACAACCCTTCCTCCAAAAAAAATTAGAATTTACTATCAAATATCATATTCAAAGTACTTTTGCTCAAAAAAACAAAGTCTTCTATCAATAAATAGAACTCTAAAATTTTACGAAACTAAACTAGAATAACAAAAAAATTATACAAATTAAAAAAAAAAAAAAACCATCAATATCCTAAATGAAAGACTTAAGTCTAAAAACCTATACAAACAATAATAATCCAGAACAAAGGTGGAATACCCCCACCAATTTCTATTCAAAGAGAATCTGCGAGCACCCCTAGCAAGAAAATCAACAAAACCATTGTCAACCCTAAGAAGATGATTGAAAGAAACCCTATTAAATAAATAACAAATCCTCAAAATATCTATGATTAAACTACGACACATCCAATCCAAAGATCCTGTAAAGCATTAATAACAAGTAAACAATTTGAATGGATATGTAAATCAATACATTACTTTGATTATGTTATATCTCAAGATAAAATGACTAAAATACCTCTAATATCAATTCATCTACTTAAGGGTTAAGTATAAGAGGATAATTTATTAAATTGAATTTGGAGAGTGTTTTAGTTATTATTTTATTATGGAACTTAGTAAAATCTAAGTAAAGTTTATTAAGTGTGACTGTACGAGTAACCAATAATTTTGAGGTGAGCTATCAATATTATTGCACTTAAAAGAAGGTGTCTTTAGTTTCACCCCAATTTAAGAGAACCAACATTTGAAAAAAAACTCTTTTTTTTATTATTATTTTTATTATATTTTTTAGTACCAAATTGAAGATTATATTAAAATCTATAGCCCGAGATTTGTATGGGTAGATGTTTATGCTCCAAACACATTTTTTTCACTACATATTATAAGGGGATCCACATGAAGCCGAGTCTGGATCACCTCTCCGATAGGGTAAGGGATCTAGAGTCGTTACAAAGCTCTATTGCTTTTATTTTTTGGGGGTTAAATTTTAGGGCTACACAAAACCCAGTGGGAAAAACAAGGTAGGTAGATTGTGATGTACCAACAAGGTTTATTGCTAAAATCAGGGATGCAATCATGCAACTCGCAAGTTTTTTTTTTTGGGACTTTTAATGGAACTTTTTGGCAGCGCAATCAACCACAGACCATGGTCTTTCAGCTCAAATGTTGGAAATGGGGGCAGTTCGAGATGGTTTAAATGTAGCTCTTTCTCTACAGGTCTCTCACCTCATAGTCCATTGTAATTGTCAAGCAATAGTTCAAGCCTTTCATGTTATCCAAACTATCTCCACTGGGCTTCTTTGGGTTTCTTTCTGGAAGATCAAAAGTTATGTTTAAATTTTTCTGTTATACATTTTCGGTTTGTTACCCAGAATTTATGCCACATTCATAGATTGGTAATTGTAAAAACGAGTGATTTAGCTTGATTGAAATTTCAAATTGATTTAGCTGAGCCTATATGACTGATCACTAGAACCTCAGATTTGAAGCCATGTTTCAAGTCCCTGTAATCTTTGGCAATGATAACTAAACTTGACGAAGCACCCTACTAAATGCTAGGCTTTTTTTCGGTTAAAATATGCTAGGCTAATATTATCATATTCATGATTTGAATAATTGTAGTCGTTTCATATGGTTGGTTATAATGTTTTTCTTGGAGGAAATTGCTTCTATTGTTTTAGGGGTTGCTTAATCGTTGTGGTTAGGAGAAGGTTAGGGACAAGTCCAAGACTCAACAATGAAATAGGATTAAGGTCAATAATTGTGCTTACGCTTTATTTACGAACACCTCATCTAATACTGAAATCTCAATCAGGAGATTTAGGGTGCATTTGGTAATGTTCTTAGAAAATATTTTTGACATTTTTTTAATCTTTCATAATGGAAGAACGGGTTAGAGAAGTTTAACGGTTCGCTCTTCTGTTATCTAAGAAAAGTCCGATTAGAAAAGTGACATGAAAAACGCTTTTTGCAAAACATCAAAAAGATGTTTTTACCAAAGAATATAAACAAAAGTGAAAAAAATTGACCTCCATTGAAACTTTAAAACGAGTTTATCAAACACCAACTTATTTTAATAGTGTTTTAAAAATATTTTCATAATGGATTACAATTGCCCATTTCCACCAATCAAGTCTTTTTTTTCAGAAATGCTAAAAAATGGTTTTGCATGAGAACTAGTAATATAATATGACAGTATGGTTGTGCTGGGTCCTTTGAGTTGAACTTATGGCTTGCCGCAGAGAGAACCGGGTTTTTAAATGAGAAATTTATTTATGTATACATTTTCCTTTTTTTTTTTTTTTTTTTTCCTTTTTCTTGTAGGATGTTTACTCAGTATGTTAGTATAAAAATGAAGGAAGAGAAAATGTCATTAAGTATCAATCCACATAAGCAAGGCCAAACCAAACTATTATGAATGTAACGAAGAGGGAAAGTCATATTAGAATTTAACTTCGTGTGTAGAATTATTATTTTTTTATATTATATTTTATTTAAAGATAATGAAATTTCACACCAGAAATAAGTTTGATTGGGATTTTCTTGCTGTGATGTAGGCTTCTCAATGAATGACACATTTTATTCTATTGATTCTTTTTGGGCCTGAGTTCAATGCCTTCTATGGGGAAACCAGGTTTCCAGTAAAGACGCTTGACCACCATGAGACTCGTCTCCACCTGCCCATCTTCACCACCTTCATTGAAGAACTCACCCATCTCTATCTCCAACCGCCCATCTTCTCTCTCCTTTGGTATTTGTCCCTGCTGTCGTGGATCTGCATCACGGCGGGCAATTTGCGCAGGAGTCAGACGGACAGTCTTCCACTCTCTCACCTCACCGTGACCCCTAACACCAGTGATCAATTTGACTGAGACTTCTGCATGAAGCCCTGCACGAAGCCTTAGTCCGTCGGACGCGCCACCAAACTGGAACATCAAATAAGCTCCGTACCTTGTGTTTGGAGACAGCAGTCGTGCTTCCATCCTCCCACGGAATTCAAGCCAATAAACATCCAAGCGCTCAGCCACTTCTGGAACCCTGTATTATATTAACATGTAGAGATATGAATCACATGAGTTACAAAACCCTATAGATATTTCGGTAAATTTCAATTCAAATAGGATAATTTTGAAGGTGTGAGAGAAAGAAACCTGGATTCAGGGTCGGTTCTCCATACCCAATACGCCGGCTCATCACCCCAGAGAGCGGAAAGCTCTTTTACGGGAATCAGATAACACTTCTTCCCACTGCATTTCTCTAATGAGAAGCTCTGCGATAACACAACCAACAGTAGCGTGTAGGGTTACCTATATATAGAAGCTATTAAACAAAATTGAATGAGAAATCATCGAGTGTGAGTGTGATGTGGTTAATTTTTACCCTGGGACCGTTATCGATGAGAAGGGGATTATCGGATAGATGGAGAAAAAGCTCCTTCTTTGACGCGGAATCAGGCACCGGCGGCGAAACAGCTGAGGATAGGATCTGGCCGATATCGGAAGGTAAGAACCTCTGCCAAACCCAATTAGAATCGGCCGCCGATCGGAAAATCTTACACACAACCGACGATCTGCACGCATCTGGAGGAGATGTGAGGGATAGAATGTTCGCGATACAACCTTCGGGAAGCTGGTCCAAGGTAAACCCTTGATCCATCGCGAACTCCTTTTTTTTCTTCTTCTTCTTCTTCGAAATCTGTCTCGACGTCACTTTTGTATCCACAGTAATGGAAGTGGAAAGAAAGAAACTTTCTTGCTTTGGACAACTGTTCTTCAGTTCTCGGCTGGTTAAGTAAATTAAATTCCACTAATGATATGATGTCAACTATTCAATAATAAAGGATTCAGGTAATTGAATCACAAGAATCGTTACTTTCTTATGCCTACTTGAAGTGTTTATATAGTTCTAATATCATAGTTAGATTTGAAATATAACTCTAAGAAGAGTTGTTTACGTGTTTCATCCTTAATAGAAGTTTTATCTTGATTGGACTCCCTTGGCATGATGGTCGGACTAGACTATGGTCAAACCGGACTGTAATACTATGATCAGGGTAATTGTTTCGAACTCGTTGGTCGGACCGGTCAAGATAGAATCACCATTTTAGTTATTAACATTGTCTGTTATGGTCAAATCAGAATGAGTAATGGTCGAACAGGCATTCATTCTGGGTTGAACACCGGTCTGACCAGACCACCATGACTCAAGCCGAACCCGGGTCAACTCGGATGATAAGACTAGAAATCACAATATTTAAGAGATGGAGTCCTTGTCAATCTCTCTCAAATACTGTTTGAGTAGAGTTCAATTAACGAAAGAGAGATATACTCCTGATACGACTCTAGACAAGGACTCCGCAGGCTATCGACCTATGAGAACTATTTCAAGACATATTATCACTGTCATAAGGTATGCGCTCTTAACTTATTCTATTAACTGAAATACTGAGGGATAGAGAAGTTGGTTTTTTTGTTCTGAGTGAACTAAGTTGTTCGTCGGAGACGATACTCGACCACACTGGTCGAGCATGTTTTTGCAAGTTCTAGCGATCGACCAGGAGAGACAGAATTCTGCAACAGCACTGTCTTTCATTTCTATTTTTTATTTTTTTTAAGATTTAAAAATTTTAATGACTTTCCTACTTAAAAATGAAAATTATTATTTTATTACAAAATTAAAGGGGAAAAAATTAACAGCATGGCGGTGACGAGAAACTGAGAATAACATTTATAAAATTCATAAATTCATTTGAGTAGATTAAATTTTAACTGTTGAATATTGTGAACGTTTCATTTTTATTTTTTTTTACTCATTCATATTACCTGTGTTAATTTTCAACTATCGCTCCAATTTAATTTTTTTTTTCAAGTTTTCTGCATTTCTATCTAAAATAAATTTTATCCTAAACATGTGTGTTCATACTCAAATCTAATTCAGAAGATAGAAAATTTTTTATTTGAATTTAATAAAAACGTTTAGATTTAACTTATGAATACATGTTGTTGTCTATAAAGAAATAGATAATTCATTTCCTTCTCAGAAATGGGGAGGATGAAAATTCTATTTAAAATGAATTTCAATTAAAAAAAAATTAACATAAACAAGATTAATAAAAATTAAGATAAATCTTTAATTTAATAATAAACAAGAGCTCACTAAGAGATTTCAATATAATGGCAAAATAAAGGTAGAAAAATTTATAATTGGTAATAACTAATAAAAGTGATGAATAGAAGAGATAAGGAAAGAGATAAGAACCGGATGCAATTGTAAAAGAATAGGTAAGAGAAAAAAAGAGGAAGAACAAGACATAGAGGAAGTGCTACCAAAATAAAATAAAATAAAAATATGTTGAAGAAGTAAGAGGAAAAAGAGAGTGATAAAGAGTAAAATCTAGCATGTGAAAGGAAAGAATGTAGGGGAGAAATAGTAGGAGGGAACGTAGGTTTAAAGCCCACTAAAAATGGGAAAATATTGTTAATGCAGGGTTGGTAGAGTGGTAAGATCCATATTTCTCAGTGGAAAGGTCATGGGCTCAACCCTTGTGGATGACAAACATCCCCCTGAGGATGTAAACAAGGTGCACGCAAGCTGGCCCGGATGAACCTTAGATAGATACCAAAAAAAAAAAAAAAAAAGGAAAAATATTGAACTTTCATTAATTATGTGTGAAAAAAATTCAGCAGTTGTGATTAATTCTAATAAAATCAGTGCTTGAAATGCAATACATCCAGAGTCCAATCAATTAATTATTAGTGATGTCTATCAGGGTTGGGACTTGGATTTGGCTTTGGTTTTTTGTCTTTTTGGTTGACCCTAAGCCTCAACACCTTCCTATTACGTCCTAGGTCAGTCTAGTGACATGATATGCACATAATTATATACAATTATATTTGGGTGTAGATGGAAGTGTGCTAAGTCTTGATCATTGAAGTTCTTAAGTATTCTTGTACTCTATTCTTCATGATCATCTTCATGTGCATCTTGGCATGGTCTTCATGTCCATCTTAGTATGGTCATCTTGACTTAGACTTCATGTCCATCTTTGCATGATCTTAGCTTAGGCTTGACTTAAGCATATGGCTTTGAATTGAAATTGATCCATTTGTTCTCATTTTGAAATAAAACAACACAACTTAATATAGCCATTAGTAATTCATTGTTTGTTATCATCAAAATCAATGGAGGCCGATGTGACAAATGCTGACATGACATTTTCCAACAATCTCCCCCTTTTTGATGATGACAAACACATGAATGATGGAAAGTATGAATGATCATTAATACCATTAGACATTCATTCATATGCATGTTATTTACATTTTTTTTTATTGTGAATTCTAATTCATGTTTGTTATCATCAAAACATATTGAACTCTAATTCATGTTTGTTATTCATAAAAACCTGGTGAAATAAAGGAAGTTGTTGCTCTCCTCGACCCTTGTAGGCAAGCACAAGGGAGTGTTGTTCGCTTCATTGAGGAAATAAAAACCATTTCCGGCGTTAATGGAAGGGTGATGTTTGTTCATCTTAGTAGAGAAGCAAACAAAGCTGCTAATTGGATGTCTAGGGTGCAACTTTGTCCCTTAGACCCATGGGCTTTCTTCCCAGATCCTCCAGCTGAATTAGAAAGAGTTCTCATGGTGGATAGAGTCTTGTTTAAGTTAAGTTTTTTGTTTGTTCCTTTGGGTTGTTTAGGGGGTCTTTGTACTGAAAAAAAGAAGAAAAAAAAAACAAAACTGGTAAACTCTAATTCGTGTTTAATATCATAAAAACCAATGGAGGCTATATGGCAAATGCTGACATAGCATTTTCCAACAATCTCTTTACCAAAAGATGTTTAGGGTGGCTCAGTTGGCAAAAGTCCAACGCTTCCATGTAGGAGGTCAGAGTTCGAATCCTCTCAGGATGGTGTGCGTAAACTGGTCTGGATGAAACTCATTTCCAAAAACAAGATGTTGGGCTTACTAATTAAACGATTGGCCTTTTTGAATACTAAAACCTCTAGGAGTTGGCCTTTTTTTTATTTCTTTTAAGTAAGAGTAGTTGGCGTTGCAATTGCTGTTGGAGATTATCAAACCGGCCGGTTCAACTGGTAGTTGGATAAGAGTGTGATCTAATCTTCAGTGCGGTCAATTTGACGACAAGGATAAAGAAGACACCATGTTGGATTAGGCTGATTTCGATATCCCTATTGTCTCACCAAATCTTCAAAACCTGAATTTTTGAATCTTAAGGTTAACCAAACAAGGGGTATGGACCGTTCGGTTAGGAAAAGCAAAACCTCATTTCCTAACTTACTTTCACCCCAAGAAAAACTCATTTCCTAACAGTCATTGTTTGAATATATTGATAGAAAACAATATTTTTTTACACGAGCTCCCCTTGTTTTTATTTCTGGAAATAAAACCCGACTTCTTGAACTGCTCCTTCCCCTCCCCCACAACTAAAGACCCTTCTACTTTAAAGTAGAACTTGGGTCTCAATAAGCATTTCATATCTTAGATCTGTTTTGGAGGATTGTTCCTTCTTTTATATTCCTAGGTCGATTAACTCTGTTGTAGACCACCTAGTAAGGAGGGCTTTGTCGCTTTCGAATGCGACTCAATGGCCTTTATCCACTCCTTGGTTGCAGAATTTATGTAACTCTGTATCCTTGGCTCAATCGTTTCAATAAATTAGACTTCACTACCAAAAAAAAAAAAAAAAACATTTCACATCAGAACGACGAAAATGTCCACTTCACGAATCATTTCACTACGGAATGAATGGGAACAAGGCAACAGTGTGACGCCAACTCCTATCATGTATTCATCAATGTAAATCATACACATTTTTGAAAAAAAAATCATCTCCATCAAATTTCTTAATCTCTAAAGCCTCAATTAAATAAATACACAAAACTTACCCACTAAAATAATCAACATATTTATCAAAATTAGAGTTATTATCTCCATTGTTTCCTAACTTCCTAATTAAGATAACCTCCTAATTCTAATAAAACAAAACACTTTCTTGCAATGCATTGGACATTGGAAGTGCAATCAATCGTTATTACTAACATAATTAAAACTCAATACCCAAACAGAGGATATAAACATTAACTGACTTGTGTGCCCCAACTTAGATTAGATTGACTCAACATGACCAATGCAAACAAACCAAACAAACATTTTCAGTGAATATTTTTGGGCCTAAGTTCAATGCCTTGTATAATGAGACCAGATTTCCAGTTCAGACGGTTGCCCTCCATGAGAGTCATCTCCACCTGGCGATCTTCACCGCTTTCATTGAAGAAGTCACCCATCTCTATCTCCAACCACCCATATTCTCTCTCCTGTGGTATTTGTTCCGGCTGTAGTGGTGGATGTTCAGGATTTGCTTGCGCAGGATTCAGATAGACAGTCCTCCTCCTGTCTTCATTATTCTCACCGGCCAAGTTGACTGAGACGTCTGCAGGAGACTCTAGTCCGTGGGATTCGTCAGTTAACTTGAACACCAAATAAGCTCCGTACCTTGTGTCTGGAGACAGCAGTCGTGCTTCCATCCTCCCGCGGATTTGAAGCAGATTCACACTCAAGAGCTCAGCCACTTGTGGAAACCTGCATATATATAACATGTAGAGATGAACATGTCATATATGAGAGTAGTTACAAATTAGACCACCCTATCCTTGTTTGAATTGTCTGCAACATCAAAAAAAACGCAGTAAAAAACAAGAGTAGTATTGAACTCGATGCCTGTCCTGTTTAAGTTGGGCCGAAAGTGCCCACCATTAGCTAACTAACTAACTAATGATGAGTGATGATCGAGCTTATACAATTTTGACATCTAGAAATTAACTGATCTCGATTCTTGGAGTCCAATGTACCAATCAAAACAACTAAAAGGATAAGATTTATTCGAGATAGATAAATTGAATCCGTCCTCGATCTCCCTCAAACTGCAACTAAAACGATAAGCTTTACAGATCTATCTGTCAAGGCAGATCCGAAACCCTGCAACTCAGAGACGACGATGACCAGGAGGTTTTTAGCTAATTAAGTAGATTTTTCCTTTTCCTTTTCCTTTTGAGGTGTGAGAGAGAGAAACCTGGATTCAGGGTAGGCTCTCCATCTCCAACATTGAGGCGTATCACCCCTCTCAATGGTAAGCGCTCCGGCGGCAACCATATAACACTTTTTCCCACTGCATTTGTCCAACCAGAAGCACTGCGACAACACAACACAACAAACAGTAGCGTGCAGGGTTGTTACCTATAGAATAGGAAAGCTATTAAACAAAATTGAATGAGAAATCATCCAGTGTGAGTGTGAGTGTGAGTGTGAGTGTGAGTGTGATGTGGTTAAATTATTACCTTGGAACGGTTATCGATGAGAAGGGGATAATCGGATAGATGGAGAAAAAGTGCCTTCTTAGACAAGAATTCGAGCACCGGCGGCGGCGGAACAGCTGAGGATAGGATCTGGTCGATATTGGAAGGTAAGAAACTCAGCCAAAGCCAATTAGAATCGGCCGCCGATTGGAAATTCGAAGAGACAAGAGACGATCTGCATGCATCTGGAGGAGATGTGAATGATAGAATCACCGAGATACAATCATAGGGAAGCTGGTCCAAGGTAGAGACTTCATCCATCTCGAACTCCATTTTTTTCTTCTTCTTCTTCTTCGAAATCTGTCTCGACCGCACTTTTGTTTCCACCGGAATGGGAATGGTAATGGTAATGGTAATGGGAAGAAAGAAAGCTGCTTTCTCGCTTTATATTAAGTGAGTGTTCTTCAGTTCTCGGCAGCTGCTACCCAATGTTGAGTTTCTTCGTAACTTCGTTGCTATTGGCTAAGGGAAGGTTCCTTCCTTTTTCCTGTTTTCGTTTTTTTCTTGTTTCTTCGTGGCCAAGGGGTTAGACGCGTCAAAAGTACAAAGAAAAAGAAGAAGAAGACAAGAAGAAGACTAGGACTTTACAAGACACTTCCCTCGAGGTCTTTTTTTAAATTTCCTCTAAAATGCTCACTCGGGTTTTTGTGTTTTTGTTGCAATTTCTTTCTAATAGTAGAATAATTTTCCCAGAGACGAACCCTTTCCTTATTTGTGTTTAGCTCATGTTTCCTAAAGAGATCATTTTTTTTTCTTCTTCCGGGAGAAAACAAAAGCTTCTGGTAAGGGTAGTTGAGATGCTTGAGAAGCTAACATCTCTGAAATGCTCACAGATTAATGAGTCAATGACCATGTCCGATAATAAAAATCTTTCTTTTATGTTTTTAAGGGCCCAGAAAACAGAAAGGAACATAAAAGAAGCTTTTGCAAAGAAACAAGTGAGGGTATGCTTAAATTTAATAACTAAGTTAAAACTAGTGCATTGCCAGTTCAAGTTGTTCATACCTCATGAACTTTAATCTAACAAAACTAAATAAATAAATAAAACCCTTCAAAAGGTCTCTTTGTGTATACCTTGTAGCCAACATTGCCAATATGGTGAAATCCCATCAAAGGAAGGAAAGAATAAAGTCATGATTTTCCAATTTTATTCTCAACCTTCAACATTGGAGGTAGAATTGATCAATGGGTTTCTCTTCTTTTCTTTTACTTTTCTGCCGCTTGCCTTTGAACAAATGGTGGTGTCCCTCCAACCATGCTAAAGAGCATTGTTGAAAAGGTAAAAGAAAAGCCAAATAAGTCATATCTATAGAGTTTAATGATGTTTTGATCTAGATCATTATCATAACGACGCTTTCTGTAGTAAAATATATAGTCTCTCTAATCACCCCTCAACAAAAGAACAAAAGAACAAAAGACTTAGGCTTTGATGTGAGAACACAATATGTAGGCTTCTTGTCCAATTCAGTGATTTGGAAAGTTCAATTGGCACATTATTTCTTATATATAAAGTTAGAGCTGACTCTGCAGCTGCGGATCCAATCAGTTCTTGAATGGCTATGATCATCAATATGTTGCTATCTAGATGTCACACTTAAAGGTTAGTATCATATATTCTTCCAAGAAAAATTAATTGGACTCTTTTCATGATGGAACTGGTGGTTAACTTCACATTTGGGAAACTGTTTCTGCTATCTAGCTTACCTATTTGAATGGAACCACGCAAGAACTCAACTCTCCCCTTTTTTCAATATCCCTATGAAATTCTATGCTATGCGGATGATTGTTGATTACTGTTGGGTTATGAAAAACCACCGAATAGAACAATCAGCAAATAAGAGAAAATAAGAACACAAGAATTTATGTGGAAAATTCTTAAAGAAAAAAACCACAGACAAGAGATGTGAAGAATTAGGGGTTTTTTCAACATTTGAAAGATAAAATTATAGTTTGGAATATTTAAATGTAAGGTATGGTTTTCTAAAGAGGGTTGCCTCGTGTTTAGCATATCTTTTTTGAACGTTAAAAAAAGCTCATAAGTCTAGTTATTAATTGATGCCTGATATATCATTTCACAATGACTTTGAAATGATCTTTAATAGAAACTTCAAAGCTGTAGGAAGATGTAAAGATAATTCACACAAAGAAAAAAAAAAAAAGTAAAGATATGGTGCGATAATTAGCTATAAATCTTATTCAGATAATAAACAAGGTTTTTTTTTGTCTTTTTTTAATGATACTCAACAAATATACTGTCAGATGAGAGGTGTTAAGGTTAAATATTTATAGCACAGTAACCTTCTTTTGCATCATTCTCTAGAAATCTTATCTTCTTCCCTTTTACTTCTTTTCAAATCTTTCCTAGCATTAAGAACCAGTTTCCCAAGATGGCAAGTCTCATGGAATGACAACAGTTACTAATTTAGATCCATTTTTTTGGTTAAAAATGAATAATCCATTTTCTCCTTGATGAAAGAAATATGTCTATCAGTCACATCCAAATATTGAATTAAGATTTAAAAAATAATTATTTTATTTTATATTATATTATTATCTCTTATGACTTCATGTTTTATAATAATAATATAATAAGATAGTATGGTTGTGCTGGGCCCTCTGAGTTGAACTTATGGCTTGGCGAAAGAAAGAACCTGGTTTTCAAATGAGAAATTTATTTATGTATTCTTTTTTCTTCCTCTGGTAGATATTTACTCAGTATGCTACTACAGACAATAGGAAAGAGAAAATGTCATCTAAGCACCAATGCACCATAAGCAATAGACCAAACCAAACAAACATGTTCAAAACCTACTTGTATTAACATGTAGAGATGAATCATGAGTTACAAAACCCTATACTTCTTTTCTTTGTTTGCATGATAAAAAAGGAAGTAAAAACAAGAATCTTTAACTCGAACCTTATTTAAGTTGGACTGAAACTCTTGTCTGCTAATTCAAGGAGAACATAACACACCAAGCCCTAACATAACCTGTTAGCAAAAATAACGGTTTGTGCTAACGGCGTAGATTTGAATTGATGCGATTTTGAAACCATTACTTACTCAATATCGAACCGTCATAGCACATTTACAAAATATTGTTATTCACTCTAAACAATAGATTTTGAGTAGAAAATAGATAGTATTTGAAACAAAAGATATTTTGATGACATTGAATGTAAGTTAAATTTGAAATATATTAAAAAACTAAAGCTAAAAAATGAACCTATGGATGTTTGATGATGTCAATGTTATTGAATAGAAAACTAAGACCTCTAAGAAAAAGAAAAAGAAAAAAACAAAATCAAAACTCGTCTGCTAAAACCTCTCCAAAACTAGATCTTTGTAAAATTAACTGATCGCACACATGCTGGGTTTATCTCAGGAAACTTATATTGACAATGTCTTGACAAGATACCAGATGCACAACTGTAAACCAATTGATACTCCAGTGAAGAAGGGTTTTCATTTGAGCCTTGATATAGGTCCTAAGACTCCAGAAGAGAGAACTAAGATGGAAAGAGTTTCATATTCCAGTGCAGTAGGTAGCCTTATGTACGCTATGATGTGTACTAGGCCGGATATTTGTTATGCAGTGGGTTTGGTTAATCGGCATCAATCAAACTCAAGCATAGAGCACTGGAAACAGTATCAAGAGGATATTGAGATATCTTAGAGAAATGAGTAACTACATGCTGTGTTACCAAGGATCGCATTTGAGGTTAGTTGGTTATAGCGATGCTCTGGAGACATTAATGAATGCAAATTGACCTCTGGATATGCATTCTTGCTGAATGGAGGGGCTATTTCGTGGTGTAGCAAGAAGCAAACTTGTATATCCCTCTTGACCATAGAAGCAGAGTATATGGCATGCTCAGCTGCGGTTCAAGAGATTGTTTGGTTGAAGAAATTTCTTCGACATACTAGATTTGTAGAAATTGTTTGATGAAGGACATGATGGTCGGACAATTACAATTTGGTTAAGCTATTTTATTCTATCTTTTTAAGGGTTTTGAGATTTTTATTTGCAACAGCTACAGTGGTGATCGTGCCAAATACCATTATTCCATTATTCAAGCTCTTGAGATTTTTGTTAAAGATCCATCGAGAGCTTTTTTTTTTTTTTTTTTTTTATTCTTTGAAATGAAATTGTAGTGGAAAGAAGGCCAAGATTTATTTTTCAAAACAGACTAAGCTAGTTAATTTGACTTTGACAAAAGTCATTCGGACAGCTGTCTTCCATTTTTTTTATTTAAAAATTTAAATAATTTTCTTACGAACCCTAATATTGTAAAAAAAAACTGAAGCCACTCAAAAGTTCTCATCATTGATTTTGGTTTTAGTTGAATACATAGATAATTAATGGATGCTCTTCCATGAGATGATGTTGGAGCATGTAAAAATTATATCAAATATTATAAAAATCTTTTAGTTCTTTTTTTTTTACAAGAGATCTATTTTATATATAGGGGAACTTACTTTACTCGAAATCACTCTGTTGGCTGTGTGGCATATCAATATGAACAAGTATTATCCGAACCCTAATATAAAAAAGAAAGAAACAAATGTCTTTCATTTTTTTAATGATTAGAAGTCAATAAAATAGTTATCTCTCATATAAAGTTAAAATAATTTAAAAATTGTAGGACTGAAAAACACGAAACCACTGGAGATTTGTCATCACTGGACATGTTCATTGGTCACATTTATAAAATTAATGATGAAATGGAATCACAACTTTAAATAATCTACTAATTCAGTTGTTAATCAATAATCAGCGTGACTTCATATGTGTTTCTAAATTAATATATATATCTTGTCATTGGATTAGACATGTTTGAATTAACAAAACCGATTCTAAACTTTTGGCTATTAATAATATATAATATTATATAGAGTTTTTTTACATGAGTTCCCTCCATTTTCATGGGAAACAAGTTGCACCTCTTCTAAAATAAAAAACCTTACAAATGCCCCCTCCATCGGAAGAACATTTGACGAGAAGCAATGCGTACCTCACTTGCATTTTAAATTCCTAATCTAACAATAAACAAGAGCGCGTTATCTATCTTCCAAGTTCAAGAGATTTCAAAGTAGAAACATACAATAAATAGCATAGTGAAGATAGAAAAAATTCATAATAGGTAATTAGTGTAAGTGATGAATAAAATGTACAAGAACAAGTAAGGGGAAAAACCCCTTTGTCCACAAAAAACTTGTAATCAAGCGCCTTTGTACCCCAAAAAAAAAAAAAAAAAAAAACTTGTAATCACGATGGTAATCATAAAGAATTAATGATGGTGGTAATCTATGTGTAGAAGATGCTCCCTAACTAAGAGTCAGGATCAGCTTCCCGTCGGGGGAGCACAACCGACGGCTTCTCAACCATAAAAACAGTGGGGCCCACAGGTGAAAAAACACATTTTGAAAAAGAAAAAAAAAAAAAAAAACCATATTTTTCACTTGTGGGCCCCAGAGTGTTTCTGTGGTTTGGGAAGCTGTCGGGAAGTACTCTGTGCTCCTGGGGAGATGATCCTGATTCCCTAACATGATGATCAAGCTAGTAAGAAACATGTCAAATACAAAAAAAAAAAATTTTAAAAACAAATTCAATCATACAGTATCTTTTTTCAATTGCAAATGAGCTTTTTATATACAAAGGGGATTTGCCTCGATTGAAATAAATCTGTGGGCTTTATGGCATATTAGTATGAACAAGTGTTATTCGAACCCTAAAATAAATAAAATCTGAGTCCCTATCTATCACTAGGAGAAAAACTCTAAGGATTTGAAAAATAATCTCGTTATTTATTCCCAATGCCTTTTTATTCATGTAACTTGAAGAAGTTGCAGGGAATCACTCCACGGGCTGTGGCATGTCGATATGAATAGGTGTTATTCGAACCCTAATATAAAAAATAAAAAAAACAAATGTCTTTCATTTCTTTTAATGATTATTAGTCAAAATTAATTTTTTACCCAAAAATTTAAAATCATTATTATTACACGAAATTAATATAATTTAAAATATGTAGACTTATAAGACTGAAACCACTGGATATTTTTCGTTATGCCATAATTGAACACATGGAGAATTAATGCGGATGCTAATTTTGGTAATCTATGTGTAAAGGATGCTCCCTAAGATGATGAACAAACTCATAAGAAGTATATATATAATATATAGTATTTATTTTTCGTTACAAGGGACCTTTTTATATATAAGGGAATTTGCCTCATACAATGTAAGTTTGTGAGCTGTGGTGTCACTGTGTGGCATTTCAGAATGAATTAGTGTTATTCGAACCCTAACTAAAAAAACAGGAATAGTTTTTTTTTTTGGTAAGAAAAAAGAAAGACAGTTGACTCTTATCTTTTCTAATGACTTAAAAATTAAAATCAGGTTTACCCAAAAGAAATTCGTTTATTTTTGGGAGAGAGTGGTATTAAACTCAAAATCTTAAGCCAACTATGTAGAGCCGAAAAATGATTAAATCAAATGAAAGGAGAAAGTGAGCCATCAACTAGGTCGTTGATTAGGCATTCAAATTCTCCGCAGCACCCAAGTGAGCGGTCATCCAGCAGGTAGATCTCAATGAGTGCCATATGTCTCCCATGAATTTCTAACCCTTGTGATTATTCCTAATTTGATTTGATTGATGAACCATACTGGTTAGCTTAGTTTTAAAATATTATAATCTAAGAATTGGAAATTCATGAGGATGGATGATGCTTATTGAGACCTGACTGCTAAATAGCTGCTCACTTGGGCACTGCAGATAGTTTAATTTGGGTGTTCTTTCTAATGTATTAAAATCAACATAGTGAAATCCAAATTGCAAAAGCGTACGCAAATGTCCATTAAAAGTCATAAACGAGAGACCAAATGAAATAACCTCTCACATTAATATCATGCCTCCAAATAGCACACATATGTAAGTGAACCAAATTTTCCTTAAGCCACTGACATTCAAGGATTTTGGGTGGTTTGATGAAACTTTATGGTGCATGAAGGAAATATCTCTCTTGAATGGACTTTATATATTGCAAAATTCAAAATTTGGAGCAATGAACTGTGGAAGAAAATTTGTGGAAGTGGTTATTGATTATTTTACAAATGGATTGAGGTAGAAGCTTTGGCCACCATACAGAGAAGAAAATGGAAGAACTCTTTAGGTATACCGTAATCTTTCATTTTGGGTGGAAAAGTCACCTGGCAAGTCATGCCACGGTGGAATCCTATCTGGGACTTGTTTTTCCCACCCTATTTATTCTCAAAATCCCATTGATTTTAATTTTTTTTTAATATTTTGCAAAAAGGTAATGCAAAATGTTTTTTTTTTGTTAGTGAAAAAACTATTTTACAGATTAGCTACCAAACCATTTTCGTATTTTGATCCAAAATGAATTTCAATACTAATTTTAAAATATAGATTAAAATAAAATAGAATAAAAATCATGTCACACAGCCTTAGAAATATGGGTTCTAAGCATTAATATTAAGAACCATTTAATTTGGATTTTAGTAGAAAGGATTAATTACGGTAAATACTGGTGTAAAATATAAAAAAAATCAATGAGACCTCAGATTTTATAAGAAATGAATAATCCATTTTTCCCTAAATGAAGGAGACGAGTCTGTCATCCCGTCCAAAAATTGAGGTAAGATTTAGAAAATAAATTTTTTTATTTTACCATTTAGGCATAAATGTGGCTGAAAGGACATGTGAATCGGTTGGTTAAACAGCTTTAAATATTCACGGTTATATTTGCTAAACTAAATCTAAATCATTAGCCAATGCAGAGCTGTTCTAGTGGTTGAAACCAATACCTCCTTTTTTTTTTTTTTGGGCGAGGTTCATCAGGACCAGCTTGCGCGCACCACAATTACATCCTCAAATTAATGCCGAAAGGGTGCGAACCAAAGAGGTAGAGTCTTTAATTGCTTTACTAACCCATCATTGGCACCAATACCTCTTAGTTAAGTTTAACACATCCCGACTAAATAAAGCCCCTCGATACCCCCCAAAAAAAAAAAAAATCTAAAATATTCAATAAAATATCTATTTTCACTCTTATTATTTATTGATTAGTAAAACATTGATCTCAGTCGAAACCTCTGGAAATAATTTTTCCAATGGTTAGGACTTGGATGTTGAAGGAAAAGATCCTTTTTAGCAATCTCTTTCTTTTTTCTTCTTTCTTTTTTCTTTTTTCTTTTTTTGTTTTCTTTTTCTGTTTTTTCTTTTCTTTTTTCTGCAGAAAGAGACAGAGGGTTGGGAGGGGTTGTAGGGCAGCAGGGACGGGTGGGGAGGGGCATTGGTGTTGCCGCAAGGGTGGGGCAGGGTTTCTTGGCTGCTGCCAAGGTGCGGCAGGGGCTTTGGAGGGGGGGGGGGGAAGTAGGGATTTTCTTGGACTGCGAATGGGACAGAGGGTTCTTTAAGATTCTTGGGGGTTCTTAAAGATTCTTGGGGATTTTGTTGATGTATCTTGGTCTGAAACAGCAAGTAAAAGGAGCCGCAGGGTATTGGGAGAAAAGGAGAAGGAAGAGAGATGAGGGCTGGGTTGGGATTTGGGAAGGTGTTCAACTTCCTTGTTTACAGAGTTTGGAAGAAGCAGGTTGCTGGATTTGTTGGAATCGCAGGACAGAACTTGAAAGCTTGAAAGAACTGTGGAAGGAAGAAGAAGAAATAGTGAACGAACAGCGAAAAATAAAAAACTGTCAACCTAACTGCCAACCCTTAGAACTCAAGGATACAGAGGTACGAGCCTATAGAACAGATCCTGTTAAAGAAAACTAGAATTTTTAATGAACAACCTGTTAACAAATCTAGCTGTATAACCGTTCAGCTAACATTTTTACACGTCCGATCAGCTACTACCACCTTCCCTACCTACTCAGTATGCTAGTATAGAAATTAGGGAAGAGAAAATGTCATCTAAGCACTAAAGCACCACCATAAGGAAGACCAAACCAAACGAACATGTTCAGTGATTATTTTTGGGCCTAAGTTCAATGCCTTGTACGATGAGACCAGATTTCCAGTGACCACCCCTGACCCTCCAGAAATTCATCCCCACTTGTCTATCTTCACCGCTTTCATTGAAGAACTCACCCATCTCTATCTCCACCCACCCATCTTCTCTCTCCTTTGGTATCTGTTCCTGCTGTAGTGGTAGATGTTCAGGATTCAGTTCAGCTTCAGCTTCCGCAGGATTCAGACAGACAGTCTTCCCCTCTGAATCTCCCTCCTCACCGGCCAAGTTGACTGAGACGTCTGCAAGAGACCCTAGTCCGTAGGATTCGTCAGTTAACCTGAACACCAAATAAGCTCCGTACCTTGTGTTTGGAGACAGCAGTCGTGCTTCCATTCTCCCGCGGATTTCAAGCCAACACACATTCAAGAGCTCAGCCACTTCTGGAAACCTGTATAACATGTGGAGATGAATCAATCATGAGTTACAAAACCCTATCCTTGTTTGTCTGCAACATCAAAAAATTCAGCTTAAGTAGTTTTTTTCTGAAAATTTCAACAAAGAAAAACCTAGATGGATTTAATTAACTTTTGAGCAACGGTGGCGGTGGATTAATCTACGCGCAGGCGTGAAAAAATATTCAAAGGCATGAGAGAGAAACCTGGATTCAGGGTCGGCTCTCCATATCCAATATCGAGGCGTACTACCCCACACAATGGTAAGCTCTCTGGCGGCAACCATATAACACTTCTTCCCACTGTATTTCTCCAACGAAAAGCACTGCGATAACAAAACAGCAGCGTGCAGGGTTAGCAATAGAAACTATTAATTAGACAAAATTGAAAGAGAAATCATCGAGTGTGAGTTTGAGTGTGAGTGTAAGTGTGATGTGGTTAATTTATTACCTTGGAACCCTTATCGATGAGAATGGGATTATCGGATAGATGGAGAAAAAGCTCCTTCTTAGACGCGAAATCAGGCAGAGGCGGCGGCGAAACAGCTGAGGATAGGATCTGGCCGATATCGAAAGGTAAGAACCTCTCCCAAACCCAATCAGAAACGGCCGCCGATCGAAAATTTGAAGACACAGCCGACGATCTCAACGCATCTAGAGGAGATGTGAGGGATAGAATGTTCGAGATACAACCTTCGGGAAGGTGATCCAAGGTAAACTCTCGATCCATCGCAGAGCTCCTTTTTTCTTCTTTCTTCTTTCTTCTTCTTCTTCTTCTTCTTCGAAATCTCTCTCACTCTCTCTCTGTCTCGAGTACTGCACTTTTGTTTCCACCGAAATGGAAGTGGAAAGAAAGAAACCTTTCTGGCTTTGTATAAAAGTGTTCTTCAGTTCTCGGCTGGCCAGTAAATTAAATTCTTCGTGGCTAAGCAAGCTTCTTTGCTAAGCTGTCTTTCATTTTCTTTTAATTTTTTCATTTTCTCCTTTTTTTTTTCTTCTTCGAAATCTGTCTCGACTGCACTTTTGTTGCAGATTTTTTGTTTTTGTTTGTTTTTGGGTAGAAACATAAAGGGGTTAGATGAGTCAAAAGTAAAAAAAAAAAAAGAAGAATACAAGAAGACCAGGACTCTACGAGACACCACCCTCGAGGTCTTCTTTTAAAATTTCTCGGGCTTCAATAATGATTATCAGTCCATGTTTTACATTTATTTACATTTTTGTGAATCAATCTGCTGTTATGGTCGGTTGAAATTGTTTCTCACTCACATGTTGTCCATTTGTTTTTTCTATAAAATTAAGCAAAATGTTGTCCATTTATTACATCTATTAAAGCATTAAGACAAAATTAGCATTTTCACTGAATATATTTATTAAAATGTAGTATTAAAAATACTTACATTATTGTTTATGTCTAAAAAGCACAAAGATTCAAAATTAGATTTTCATTGAATATATTTATCAAAATTTATTACTAAAAATAGTTAAATTATTGTTTATTTTTATAAATATCTTTATAATAAACACTGTTTGAAAGATTTTTAGTAATAAATTAAACAAATATATCCAATAAAAATCTAATTTTGATGTCATTATATTTTTTAAACATAAAGTGGGGAGTTGGTGCTTTAACGCCTCCATTTTGAGGTGCTAATTCAATTTGCTTTAAAATTAATTAATGATGAAAACTAATCACAACCTTAAATATCTATTAATTCAAGCTTTTTTTTTTTTGTATCAAATTTTGTTCTCTATTATGTTTATTTAAAAGAAATAAGTACAAGAATTCATTATTGGTCAAAAACTAAAAAATGGTTTGACGAATTTTGTCGAAAATAAATTATAGAATAAAAAAAGTTAGAAAATATTAATAAACAAGTGAAAAAAGAGGGAATAAGTCTGATTTTTATAAAAGAATATGTATCCACTATTAGCTATAAAATTTTAAGTAAATTTACACATAAATAAAGAGAATGAAAATTTAAAATAATGAAAAATTTTCAAAATTGATAAAAAAAAAAACCTTAATATGTGTTTCTAAATTAATATATATCTCTTGTCATTGGATTTGACATGTTTAAATTAACAGAACAGATTAACTTATCGTCAAGTGAAATGAAAGTGGCCGACAAAATTATCAAAATTATCAAAATTGATTAAATTTTATTAAAGATCGGGAGCTCCTTTTTCATCTTCTTCTTCTTCGTCAGTCACACTAGTGAAAAGAAGGCTAAGATTTATTCTCCAAAATGCCTAAAATTTCTACCGTCCTTGTCTTGTCAATTTGACTTTAACAAAAGTTATTTGAACAGCTGTCTTTCATATTTTTTATTTAAAAATTTAAATAATTTTCTTACGAACTGTAATATCATACTATCATAACATATTATTTCAACGTTGAATTCCCTTACGTTTAAGCTTAAAGAATTCGTATTGACCATGAATAACAATATTATCAAAGAGAAGAATTATTATAATCATATTTTTAATATAATCATACAGAGTAATTTTTATCTATAAAAGTACCATAAACAAGAAATTTAGTTATTTTATGAGGTAAATATGTCTATTTGCCTATTCAATTAATTAATTAGTAATAAACCTTTTATTTAAATTGAAAGCAATTAATAAATAGGTCTATGTTTTTAAAGTAGACGTTAACATGTGGAAACACAAATCAATATTTCTCTATTCTTCGAAAATCCAATGATTTTTTTCTTCCTGTTTAAGATTTCTTTTCTTTTCCAAACGGTTGCCATTCATTTTTGCTAATGACCCCTTCATCTTACCCTTGATTATAGATTTTAATCTATTGATAACCTTTGTATGAAATACAAACTAATATTTATCGAAAATCAGAGTTTTTTTTTATTCCTTTTCAAGATTCCTTTCTAAAAACAAATATTATTTATTTATTTATTTTCACATACTAACGCTTCATTTCATATGTAAATATTTATTCTCATCTATTAATCTTCTTTGAAATATAAACCAATATCTCCCTATTTCTTGAAAATTCAAGGGTTTTTTCTTCTTTTCAGAGATTTCTCTCAAAAACAATTGTCATATTTTCTCTTGGAAGCTAATTGCTACTATTATTCACAACAATGGACACTCTTGGAGGTAAGACTCAACACTCTCTTCTTCTCGAATAGCTTTCTGCTATTAGCCATGGTTGTCTCAATAACGGCTTCAAAGCACTCAAATATTGTCTTTAGAGGGGTAAAAAAAACCTTCCCACGTTGTCTTATGTGATGTGATGATTATTTCATTTACTCTCGCAAACCTCTCCCAATCCCCTCCTCTATTGAATTCATGACAAGTCATTCTTTATTAGATGTTGGTACATAAAGATGCCAAGAGATGCTTGCAAGGTTAGGGAGATAGACATTGCAATTGCAAATTTGCAACACAACTGTTGGATACCAAGGGCCTGTCTGTCACTTCAATTGCTCCAGTACAGAAGGTCTTCCAAAAAAAAATGAGGATAATTGTCAACCATTTTTTCTTTAATTAATTATTTCTTCAATGAAAGTTTCTACCATGGGTTCTGAAAATCTCTAAACTATATGGCCTTTGAAACAATTATCCTCATTTTTTTTGGAAAACAAAAAAAAAAAGTATTTTTATGGCATTCATTGTAAGTTAAACTTGAAATATATTAGAGAACTAAAGCTCAAAAATGACCTTACCGATTCTATTGAATGGAAAACTTTATCTTCAAAACTATATCTTAGTAGAAAACTAAGACCTCTAAAAACAATAAAATAAAATAAAATAAAATAGCGAACTTAGTATAGCTAGTCTACTAAAACTTCTCCAAAAACTATGTCTTAATTGAATTAATAGATCGCACACAAACAGACCCAAAAACTATGTCTCTAGCCATATGTCCAGCCAGTTAATTTACGACTATCTTTTTACCGCTTTTCCAAAATTTAAATAATTTAAAATTGTATATTAAAAAACCCAAAGCCATTGGAGATTTTTTATCATTGACTTCGAATAATCATGGTAATCTAAGTGTAAAGATGCTCCTCCCTGAGTTGTTTACTCATTATGCTAGTATAGACATCCAAGCACCAGTGCACCATAAGCAAGACCAGACCAAACCAAACAAACATGTTCAGATCGATTTCCAGTTCAGACGCTTTGTATAATGAGACTCTTTTTGGGCCTGAGTTCAATGCCTTGTATAATGAGACCAGATTTCCAGTTCAGACGCTCGACCTCCTTGAGACTCATCTCCAGCTGCTCATCTTCACCGGTTTCATTGAAGAAGTCACCCATCTCTATCTCCATCCACCCATCTTCTCTCTCCTTTGGTATTTGTTCCTGCTGCTGTAGTGGATGCACCGCTTGCGCAGGATTCAGACAGACAGTCTTCCTCTCTACCGTCACACCGGCCAAGTTGACTGAGACGTATGCAGTAGACTCTAGTCCGTAGGATTCTTCAGTTAAACTGAACACCAAATAAGCTCCGTACTTTGTGTTTGGAGACAGCAGCAGTGGTGCTTCCCTCCTCCAGCAGATTTCAAGCCAACAAACATTCAAGAGCTCAGCCACTTCTGGAAACCTGTATAACATGTAGAGATGAATGAATCATGATTTACAAAACCCTAACCATCCTTGTTTGTCTGCATGCAAAGATAAAACAATGCAAGAGTTAATTCGTTTTTAACTTGAAGCCTGTCCTGTTTAAGTTGGCTCGATCGAAAGTGCCCACCTAACTAACTAATGACGATGAGCTTATACAATTCTGACATATAGAAAACTGATCTCGGAGTCTAATGTACCAAAACAACTAAAAGGATAAGATTTATTGGAGAAATGAATTCATGATCATCTCCTTCAAACTGCAACTAAAAGGACAAGCTAGGTTTTTTTTTCTTCTTCTTTTTTTCCCTCCAATTACTCAAGCATAAGAAGACGCTTCACAGATCTGTCAAGGCAGATCCGAAACGCTGCAACTCAGACGATGACCAGGTTTTCAGCTAAGTAGATTTTTTTTCCCCTTTTGAGGGTGTGCTACTTTATATTACATAATTCCTGGGATGGTTTTTCTGAAAATTTCAACAAAGAAAAACCTAGATCGATTTAGTTAACTTTTGAGCACCGGTGGCGGTGGATTAATCTGTGCTTGCGTGGAGAGAAACCTGGATTGAGGGTCGGCTATCCATATCCAATACATCGGCGTATCACCCCACGAAATGGCAAGCTCTCTGGCGGCAACCATATAACACTTCTTCCCACTGCATCTCTCCAATGAGAAGCTCTGCGATAACAATAACAGTAGCGTTTAGGGTTGCCTATAGAAGCTATTAAACAAATTTGAATGAGAAATCATCGAGTTTGATATGGTTTCTACCTTGGAACCATTATCAATGAGAATGGGATTATCGGATAGATGGAGAAAAAACTCCTTCTTAGACAAGAATTCGGGCAGCGGCGGCGGAACAGCTGAGGATCGGATCTGGGCGATATCAGAAGGTAAGAACCTCTCCCAAACCTGATCAGAAACTGCCGCCGATCGAAAATTTGAAGACACAGCCGACGATCTCAACGCATCTAGAGGAGATGTGAGGGACAGAATGTTCGAGATACAACCTTCGGGAAGCTCGTCCAAGGTAAACCCTCGATCCATCGCAGATCTCCTTTTTTTTCTTCGTCTTCGAAATCTGTCTCGACTGCACTTTTGTTGCAGATTTTTTTATATTTTTGTTTGGTAGAAACATAAAGGGGTTAGATGAGTCAAAAGTAAAAAAGAAAAAGAAGAATTGAAGAAGAATACAACATTTGACCAAAAAAAAAAAAAGAAGAAGAATACAAGAAGACCAGGACTCTACGAGACACCACCCTCGAGGTCTTCTTTTAAAATTTCTCGGGCTTCAATAATGATTGTCAGTTCATGTTTTACATTTATCTACTTTTTTGTGAATCAATCTGATCTCCTGTCGGGAAACGAGCTGTGGACGGTTTCCCGGCCGTCGGATCGGCTGGGCCGTCTTCTCCGGTCGTCTGGTCGGCCCTCCGTTGGGGCCTGCTTGGGGCGGTGGGGCGTTGGTCTGTTTTGGGTGGTCCTTTGGGTTCTGTGTTGTGGTTTTTTGGTTTGTTGGTTTTTTTTTGGGTTGCTTTTCGAGAAACAAAAAAAAAAAAAATCTGATCTCCTGTTGAAATTGTTTCTCAGTCACATGTCTAAACAGACATGTCCATGGCTTACATCTATAAAATTAAGAGCAAAATGAATGCATTGATATTTTAAAATTGAAGTCTTAAAGTACTGACACCTTGCTTTATGTCTGTCTAAAAAATAGAAAGATCTAAAATTAGTTTTTCATTAAATATATTTATCAAAATTTATTACTATAAATAATTAAATTACTGTTTATTTTTATAAAATATCTCTATAATAAACAATGTTTGAAAGATTTTCAATGATAAATTAAATAAATATATCCAATAAAAATTTAATTTTGGGGCCTCTATGTTTTTTAAACATAAAGTAGGGCTTTAACGCCTCTATTTTGAGGTGCCAGTGCAATTTGCTTTAAAATTAAGGGTAATTTTCATATGGACCCCCTGAAGTTTGGTCTATGTCATTTTTAGTCCAAAGAAATTGAAACTTTGCATATGCCTCCCCTGTGCTATAGGAAAAGTCAATTTAAGGACAAATTATCGTTTCTATGACCAATTTGCCCTTTTTTTTTTTTTTTTTTTACAACTTTCATTTGAACCCCCTGAGGTTTGGTTTATGTCATTTTTAGTCCAAAAAAGCTGAGATTTTGCATTTGCTTTCCCTGTACTATAGAAAATGTCAAGAAAAAAACAAAGCTCTTTGTAGCTTTGCTCATTGTGATTCATTCTTAGTTGAGTCTTTATGTACCTTGGTAGAGTGGCAAGATCCATACTTATCAGTAAAGAGGTCATGGGTTCGACCCTTGCGGACGATAAGCATATTCCCCTGATGATGTAATCAAGGTGCGTGCAAGCTGGCTCGGATGAACCTTATATACCAAAAACAGATAATTCAAATTATGTGAGTAAAATTAAAAAAAAAAAAATGCTACTTTATCCTAATTGAGTTTTCTATATTTTTACTAAATAAAAGAAAGCTACATTACTAAATACATGCGTCATCTAGGTTAATGTCCACCCATATTGTATATGTTATCCAGTTGGAAGAATTCTTCGCCACATTCGTCATCCACGCATTGATTTATTTTATACTTTTCATATATAATAAATAATAGAACGTTGTAAGTCAGTAGGAATGATATTTTTTTAATACCCTCTTGATAGATCTTAGGTCTTACTAAAAACAAAGATTATAGATCTTAGGGAATCCTTTATTAAAATTTTTTATTTAAATTATTAGATTCTTGGTAGAATTTCTGGATAGTTTTTAATACAAGCTATTTTAAAAATTAAAAAAATTTATTAAATTCTCATTTCAGTATAAATTTATTAAAATAAAATTTTTTCTATCCAAATCTCTTTTTGTTTAGTATGTTCAACCATATGATGGGTGATGCATGGATCGAGAGGCTAACGACTATCAAATGCAAAGGAGGAAACATTGAGCACAAAGACACTTTTTATATATTAAGAATGGGGCCACTAAGAGCTTTTTTCGTTATAAAGATGTTTTATATATTTATATAAATTGGGAATAGGGAAATACATATGCCACCAACAAGGGTTGAACTTACCACCTCTCCATTAAGAAGTGAGATTCTCAACCATTCTGTAAAAATTAAATCTATGATCTCTTCACCAAATGTTGGGCTTACTAATCAAATGACCCTGTATTGGCCTTTTTGCATGGTAGTTACTTTGGGAGTTTGCCGGTTCAACTGTTAGATGGACAAGAATGTGATTTGATCTTCAGTGCGGGAGAATGTGATCTGATCTTTAGTGCGGGTTAGATGGATAAGAATGTGATCTGATCTTCAGTGTGGTCGGTTTGAGAATAAGAATAAAGAAGACACAGTGGAAAAGAAATTGCAGGAAAAAGAATAAAGAAGACACCATGTTGGATTAGGAAAGTGCAAAAACTAAAGCTAAACTTAGCAAAATCAGCTTAGTTGATGAATTGCTTTCCATCCATCCTTTTCAGGCGAAGCTGACAGCTTTTTGCTTGAAAAAGAATCGAGGAGAGAGAGAGAAAAGATAATGTTAGGAGATTAGGGGAGGACTAAGAAGAGCAAGTTAATGATGGAATTTCAAGTTTCACCAATGGACAATAGATCTTACCCCTCTATCAACCCTGTATTGATCAGACAATTTTAAATCTTTATTTCTGCGTAATTGATAACAGAGAAGGACGAATCATTTCAGCCTTAGTTACTTTGAATTTGAGATTGTATTAGGAAAATGATTGTTTTATTATTATATATTTTATGGAGAATTTTTTTTTTTTGGGGGGGGGGAGGAAATAAGACTTTTATCTGTAAAGGGCTAACTGTGTACATTAAAAAAAAGGGCTAACTATTTTATACTTATTCCCATTAGCAAAGTTGAACATCTACCTATAAAATAAAGCTATCCATTCCAAGAAAAATTATTTATATATATATTTTTTAAGATTGATAAATAACTGCTAGGTATTCTAAGCATGACAAGCCTGCCCGTGGTACACGAGTAGGCCCATATGTGAGGACGGACAGGTGAATAGAGAGGATTTGCACAATTTTATCAATGACTTGATGCCAATGGGACACACGTTGTCATTTGATCTTCCAATTTTGAAAGTGTTTATTGCCTCTTCTTCGACAACTGCATCCTCCATTAAAAATAATCCTTTTATCCTCCTTGAGATGGCCTTCTCCTATTTGAGCCGTAGCAATTGGAGAGCACAACGAAATTAGGTTGAGTGAGGCGGTTGAATAGATTAAATCGATTGGTTCGAACTTTGAACCATCTGTTAAATTGATTCATATGAAATGGTTACTCACTGTTCCAAGCAGTCAACGGTTGAATTTTATTAAATTAAATCTTTACTGTCCATAACGAACATGTGCATTAAACACCAACTTAAGTGAAATAAACCGTTCTTGTTTCAAGAACCATTGAAACTCAATTCAAACCAAATTTCTTTAATTTTAATTGCATTAGAACGGATCTCCTATTTCGGCCCAAACTTCATTGCTCCGACAACTGTGATGAACCAAGCTGCTCCAGCAGCCTGCACAACGAACACCGGAAATGGCTCTCCATCTTTTCAAACCCAACTGAAACGCCTTTGTCCTCTCTTTTTATCCCCTCTCTCTCTCTCTCTCTCTGATTTGCAACTCTGCTGAAAGCTTCTTGGGTTGTTTGTTAATCAATCAATTGAGATTGCAAAGAAGGAGAAGAAGAAGAAGAAGGAAATATAAAAAATATAACATTAATAGTAAGTGAAAGATTGGTAAATTAATATAAAAAATATAACATTTGGACAAAAGTAAAAGATATAATAGTAAGTGAAAGATTTGCTTACTACATACTTTTATACTAGTAGTATAATATATATTGCGATCATTTCCACTCTAATCACTTTCACCGTTTACATTCCTTTTTAGAATGACAACTTCCTTTCTAGTGTATGAAATCGTCATCATCTCATCCTTCGCCTTACTCATCTGCTTACCCTGCTAAATTGTCATCATACATTTTACCCATGTGCAATAAAATGATTTTAAGTGAAAACAGACTCGGTTTAGTTCACACGATTCACAACGAACCATTACAAAACCCAAACCCTATTAAAAAAATAATATAAAAAAAAAAAAAGGAAAAAGCGTTAAAATGACTGGTAAATTAAGTCTTGAAAGAAAAATTATCAGGAATCATGTCAGTTCGGTGTCTATCGCTTCTTTCGGAGGTTAAATAATCATAGTGGGAAATTGAGATTTCATATGACTCCTCAGCTCTGTTCCAGAGACCCCCCGTGGTTTGAGTCCGATAAGCTCCATACGTTGTGGGAGTGGAGTGGGCCCACGCGCCCCTGAGCCCAGCCAAAAAACCGTTAAAGGCCCCCCCCCCCCCCCAAACCCCGAAATTTGCAAAGATGAGTCATTAGGGTGGCGATGAGAATTTTCAATTTGGCAAATCGGATCCTGGGAGGCATCGCCAGTTCCAATACATTGGGTTGTCGCCCCAGACAATTGAAAGCCGTTTTGCTCCGATCATAAAACACTTCTTCCCACTCCATTTTTCCACTGCAAAGGTCTGAGAAAAATTTGTCTCAATCGTTTTGCTATTCAATTTGTGGAATGAGGAATTCTAGGAAGGTGTTACGACTCTACCTTGGAGCCGTTATCAATGAGAAGGGGATTGTTGCAGAGATAGAGAAAAAGCTCCTTCTTGGATGGAAAACTGGGTAGAGATGGAGACACCGATGAGGAGAGGATTTGGTATAAGTCAGAGGGAAAGAATCTCTCCCACACCGAATCAGAATCAGCTGCCGATCGGAAAACCGAAGACACAACCGACGATCTGCAGGCATCTCGAGGGGTTGTGAAGGATAAAATGTTGGAAATACAAGCTTCAGGAAGCTCCAATAGATCGAAGGTACTTCCTTGTTCCATTTCTCCTCTCGTCTTCTTCTTTCTTCTCCATTTGAACTTCAACTCATATCCTTTATATAGAATTAGGAACGATTTTCTCTGATAGACGTATTTCTTCATTCCGAAAGGGTAATGAAAAGGGTTTCCGTCACGCAACTTATCATTGATTGTTAATTATGACTCAAAACCATTCTAAGTCGTTTTCAAGTTTCCAATATTTAGCAGACTCAAAACTCAGGAAAAAAAATTATACATGTTCTCCCCAAAACGAAACCAAATTGAATCAAACTGAAGCACTCCATATTAGTTGGATTTCACATTCAACTTCCCCAGGAAAAGACCAATCCAATTCCAACCTAAAATCAGGTATTCGGGTACATGATTTATTTATGTACCTAATTAAAGGAGTAATCAGGTCTTGTACATTTTAACCAAAAAAAAACCAGGTCTTGTACATATGAACATGACAAGAACGGTTGAGATTTCTGCACCTGATTATGTGTTAACTTTTGTTTGGAATTTGGAACATAAGACTGGTTCTTCTCTCTAACTCTTGTTCAGAGGAAGTGAATAGATAATTAAGAACCCTGACCGTCTCTGTCACCGTTATGTTGACTTGGGTTTCCCTCGTGGAGGATGGCCCATTACTCGGCCCATATGTTTTATAAAAGGACATTTTAGTCTTTTTCTGTTTAAAAGTCAAAATATGGACTAATTGTATGTTTGTTGAAACCAAACTGGGGAAGAAATTCCCAAAATAGAGAGAAATGAGCTCCAATTCTGTTTTTGAGTGTGCCTTGTCCAATGTTGATCTAACCCTTCAGGGGTCATCTGGTGTCCAATTGAGTTGAATTTTGGATTGGAAATTGGTAACTTCTCATTCTTCAAATCCAAAAGTGGAATTGTGAATATGAGCTTGTGAAGTCAGTGCAGTGCAGGTTTGTATGTTTTTGGGAGATCCATCTAAAACTTATTAATTCATTCATTACTGAAATTCATACATTTAATGGTGTATGCTAAGAACTCTCTCTTTTTTTTTTTTTTTTTTTTTTTTTAATGATTGTTGATTATTGTTGATGTTTAGCTCTGTTTTAAATAGAGAAGATCTTTTTAATTTATTTGTTCACAACTTCAGTATTTATTTTGGTTACCATGTATGATAGTAGTCATCATCTGCAACATCTCCACTGCTTTCACCTGCTATTTTCCTTTAATAAAAATGGGAAAGACAAATAGTTCTTTATCAGTCAAAATATTTTTTTCTTTCCTTTCCTTTTATGTGGCTTAAATCCAGTTAAAATAATAGACCATAAAAATAAAAATAGAAAACCTGATAAGTGAGTGAAGACATTCCAGTTACTGAGGCTTTTGTTACCTGCTAAGTAAGCAAGCTCTATCTGATAACAAGAAGTTATTAAAGATGAGACGAAGAAACTACTAATTTTATTACCTGCAGTGACACTTTCTCATTACCCGCTAAACTTACAAAATGAAGTCCCTTGACTCTACCCCACTCCACCCAAAAAAAAAAAAAAAAAAAAAACACACACCCCAATTTTTTTTTTTTTGGGGGGGAAAAAATTTTATTTGGGGGGGGGACCCCCCCCCCGGCGCCCCCACCCCCCCCTCGTGCCCAACACCCCCCCCCAACCCCCCCCCCACCCCCCCCCCCACACACCTCCCTTTTTTTCCCCCCCCCCCCCCCCCGGGTTTTTTGGGTTTGTCGGGCACAATTTGGTTTGCCCCCCCAAAAGGGCCCAAAATTGTTAGACTCCCTGGGGCGGGGGGGGGGGGGGGAATTTCCCAAATCCTAGGGGCGGATAACCATGACTGTGAGAGGTGTTGAGGGTCCGGTTTTCGGGGGGGGGGTTTTTTTTTTTTAATGGGGGGGGGGCAAGCGAGGTTTTAACACACAACCCCTGTGTTTTTTTATTTGCTTCTGCATCGTGGGAGTATACTCGTATTTGGCCCCCCCCCCTGTGCTTATATGTATTCTTGTATTATACATCTCAATCTTGTATTCTCATGTAACTATAAATACTGTACTTTTTACTTCACATAATGTACAAAACTCAATTCATCATAAGAGGGAGCCAAGGTAAGTGCAAAGGTGTCTGTAAAGCATGTTCCCAAATCCTGATGAGATTAGAAGAAAATCTTGAAAGCAGGAGAGCACCCCATCACGGTGACGAAGAAGCATGAACAAAAATGGGGAAGGCATTTCAACTTTTCAGGGATCTTTGTGTCTGGGACACAGGAGCGACCCCGCTGGACTGGGTCTCTTCCTAATTTGAAATTTGGATCTTGGATTCACTGTTGATCACCTTTTCTGCTTTCTCCTCATGAGACTTAGAACTAGTTACTGTTTTTTACAACTTTCAAATTCCTCAATGAGGATCCCAATATCAAAGAGAATGCCAGCCACGACTATTGGGGGTTGGGGTTATGATTATTCAGAATATTGATGAGGGCTTCGCAATCAGAAACAATCTCCATCTCCCGGAATCCATGATGGTGACACTCAACTAAGTGGCTTCACACTCCATGGGCTCTGAGACTAAGTGGCATGCTTGACCCTGGAGTTTAGTATGGGAAAACCACTCATGCAAGGGAGAGCTGCATCACAAAACACTACATGGGCTCTAGTAGAAGATTGAATCAACTGTTAACCTCTAAGCTGCTTTGGGCTGCATCAATTAGATTAAGTGGTTTTGTAATAGTCCAGAATTCTGCCCAAGCTCTTTGGGCCTACTGTAATATAATGCTTTCGTGCTCATTTAAAATTAACCACATATATAATATGCCCTCTCTCTTCTCTAAGATTTTTGTTACTGAATTCTAAGGGATTTTTCATGCATCGTTGTGCTGTTGTCTCTCGTTAACATTTTGTTTCTATGGGTTCTACTAGTGTTGCCATATGCATATAATTACCTAACTCTACCTAACAAAGCCTTGGCAACATGGAAATCAGAGCCTGTCATAGCTTCCCCTTTTTCTCACAATAAAACCCTTCTCCCCTTTCGGCTTCTTTATTCCATCATCACTTGCTAGAAATCCCCTTCACCTTTGTCTCTCCTCTCGCCGTCACGGTTATTCACACCTAGGGTTTGGGAAATTGGAGGATTGAGTTGGGTAGAGTAGGGCTTCATTTTGTAAATTTAGAAAATATTAAGCCTTAAAATGTAAAAATAAAACTTAATTATATGTGTGTGTGTGTGTGTGTGTTTTCTTTCACAACCATTAGATCTATTTTTGCACAAATGGCAAGATCCTATGGCTCGCAATGCAGCCACTGCAACAGATAAACATCATAAACACTCCTTTAATGTATATACACATATTTGACATGGCAAATCATATTTTTCAGCGTCAAGGTGACACAATACCGTTCATGGTATGCCACGAGGAATTACTTTTGCTCATTTGGCATTTTTTTAGGAACTAGATGGAAAGTGGAGGATAACCTAACTTGATGATCCTTCTACTACATATTCTATAGGGAAGTTTACCTTTAAATACTAACAAGGTAGATTCCCCTAAAAATATAGTGCCAAAAGTCAAAATAGGGTTATCCTTTAGGGATGAAACAATGGGCTATTAACCCAAAAAATATATATATAATTTCTTAGTTCAACGTTTTCATTTCAGTAGTTAGACTCTTTAAAATAGTACACCTTGCTTTTTTACCCGAATGGTAAGTTTTCTATTTAAAATGTACTCATTTTCATTATTTACTAGTACAACAATTATCAAAATAACATAAATAGCACATCTATGTGGCTATGAAGGTAGATACATCGCACTTCTAAGACTTGCTTTCTGTTTTGATGCCTTCTCTCCATCAAGAAATTGCTTGTACCATATTGCAGATAATTTTGGTGTTCTCTCTAATGTATTAAAATCAACATAATAAATTCCAAACCTCAAAGTATACCCATATAGCCATTCAAAGTTATCGAGAAGAGACCATATGAAATAACCTCTCACGTCAGCCCCATGCCTGCAAATATACACAAACACACATATATAGATGGATCAAATCTTCCTCAAGCTATAGTGATTGTGAATCTATTCATTCCAAGGCTTTAGATGAATACAAGAAGATATTTTAAAAAGCATACCAAAATCCTGTAAGAGTTTGTGAATACTAGAATGATACAGTGAACCTTCACCACATTACGAAAGGAAAAACTTTATACATAAATTCTAACTGTATAAGTTAAAAAAAATATTAACAAAACTACCAATCCATGAATATCTAGTTCATGTGGGATTAGACCAAGTTTGGCTGATGGGGTTTTGAAATCTAGACAAGGCTGAATCATCTAAAGGAAAATCAAGGAAAGGGGGTGTAATGTGCATTATATAGGTTTTGATAAAATTATACCTCATTGCTGTAGTAAGAGAAGCTAGGTAGCAACTCAAGAACTCTACCCTTGCTGTGTCATTCAAAAAATCCGTCATGGGATCATCTTCACTGCTTGCTTGTGAATATCCTGCATTGCATGTAATACTTTATATAATCAAACACATACATATGAGCAAATTCATATACTTCTTGAAAAGTATCTATGTCAGGAAACAAAAAAAAAATATCAATCTATGAAGCTTATACCATTTTCTGTGATAAATATTGGAGTGTTGTTATATCTTTCTTTGAAGTACATAACGATCTCTTCCAAGCCATAAGGAACTACGTAGAAATCTGACATTGCAGTCTGGAAGCAGGAAAAAGTAAACAGATGTATGTCAATAATAACAATAATAATTTCAAAAGTACACACCAGGTTTTTCTTCCTTACCAAGTTTCCAATAAGAATGCCATCTCTCTCCCCTGTGGTTTGCACAAAGGAATCCTCTTGAGAAGCAGTAAAGTTGCATTCAGAGAAAAAACAGTCTTGTGCATATTTGGTTGTATAATGGTTAATTCCAATGAAATCCAACTTGGTTTTTAATTTTTCCTTGTCATCTTCTGAAAATATTGGCAGCCTTGACCCCAATATTTGGCGCATTTCAGGTGGGTAATCACCATAGATTATCGGATCTATGAACCTAATTAACACATCAAGGGTATCTATTTTAATGAGAGAGATAAACAAAATTACAATAGCTTCAGATGACAATCAAGGCTAGCTCATCAGGATAGAGGATCAGGACTTGAATTCCTTACCATGCACTTTCAAAAGCAAGAGCCCGTTGCACTGCTGAACGATCTGCAGGAATATCTCTGAACGGTACGTACCAAGTAGTGCTCATCACCATTCCAATCATACCACGTTGATTAACCTTGCAATTTAAGGAAGAAACAATGCAGATCATTATTTGCTTAGTTTAATTTAGGGGGAAAAAAACTATCTTTTGGGACTCTAAGTTTCTGAAGAGAGATCCTCCTCCTCCTCACCATAGAGATCTAATTAAACCCTTAGATCATGTAAAATAAGAGGCTTGGGTTAGTGATGACAAGTGGGTCGGTCACACTTTGTCTTTGGTTAAGTGATTCTCTCTTCTCCATAGATATAAAAAAGTTATCCCAACAGAATGAACTCGGAGTTTGAATCCACAGCTCATGAAGGTAGAGGTCTGTGCTCTCCTCATACCTATTCACCATACATTTAGAGGGCAGAGCCCACTGAGGTCCCATCTCTGATTCATTTTACCATAACTCAAAGGTGGATCCCTCCTAATTTATGGTGGAGAGATACAAAGGAAGCACATATCTTAAAGCATAGTGGGGGGATAAAGTAATGAATTCCCAATTACAGTTGGACTACATTAAGGATAAACTTTAAGCCCATATCTTTTTGCACTTTTAATAGATGAATTAAGCAAAGACATCCAAGATGAGGTCCCCTAGTGTATGTTTTTTGTTGATGATATTGTGTTGATTGATGAGACTCGAGTGAGAATTAATACCAAATTAGAATCATGGAGAGCAGCTTTGGAATCAAAAAGCTTTAAACTAAGTAGAACAAAGACATAATTTCTAGTTTGTAACTTTAGTCATGATCAGATAGACGATAAGGTGGTGATACTTGATGATAAGGAGATTCCCAGATCGAGTGAATGTTTTAGGTACTTAAATTCAATCATAAGCAAAAGAAGTGATTTAGAGAGTGAT
This sequence comes from Hakea prostrata, assembly GCF_041222555.1. NCBI lineage: Eukaryota > Viridiplantae > Streptophyta > Magnoliopsida > Proteales > Proteaceae > Hakea > Hakea prostrata. The sequence goes on along the minus strand of NC_142606.1, from coordinate 11,916,238 downwards.
GTTTCCCAAAGAATTAAAATAGGATGGATGAAGTGGAGAGTGCGTTCGGGGTCTTGTGTGATCGGCATATTCCATTAAAACTTAAAGGAAAATTCTATAGGACTGTTGTTCTACCAGCTATGATGTATAGTGTAAAGTGTTGGGCTGTTAAAAAGAATCATATAGATAAACTCATGCAGTGTGACAAAAATGAGGATACTAAGATGGATGAGTGGCAAAACTAGGATGGATAAGATAAATTAAAAAATGATCATTTTTGGGAGTTGGTTCATAAGTGATAAGCTTCGAGAAAGTCGTTTGAGGTGGCACGACCACGTTCAACAGAGACCTATAAATGCTCCTGTACAGAGAAGTGATATAATCCAAATTGAAGGAATTAGAAAAGCTCGGGGTAGACCTAAGACAACCTTAAGAGAAGTGCTGAGAAAAGATATGCATATCTTAGGCCTAGTATCTAGCATGGTCTCAAACAGAACTGATTGAAAGGCAAGAATCCACATAGCCAACCCAATTTAGTTGAGAAAAGGTTTATTATTGTTGTTGTTGTAGTTGTAGATACAAAGGAAGCAAAGACTTTTACCCTTACGGATAGAGCAGACTCATAAACTTGTACCTGATAACTTTTCCTGTAGATGCTGACTGCAGTAGCATGTGATAATATTATGTTGTGTGCAGCAAAGTATGGCTCAATAGCTGAGTCCCCAGATTGGCAGCCATCAGCTGGATATGAGCAGTGGTTGGGCGGATAAGTTCCAGTACGGTAACCTTTACTGACCACAACATTTGGCTCATTGAACGTGGTCCAGTATTTCACCCTATCTCCAAAAGCTTTGAAACACACTTCTGCGAAATACCCAAAATCTTGCCTGCAATTAAACAATTTTCCTGAGAAAAAGAACCTGCTTGTTCATGCCTTGATCAAACCAGAAACTAGTTATCAGGAAGACCTACTGTATTTGTGGGCTCAACCATGAGCCGTATCGATCTTCAAGTTCTTGAGGAATATCATAATGGTTCAGTGTAACAAATGGTTCTATTCCTGATTCAATAACACAAGATAACTACAAGTTCACATAAATCAAATTAACTGAGGGATTAAGATTTGGAGTTTCAAAACAAGGACTAAAACTGTAGATATGATCAAAGTTAAGAGTTAATTAACCTTTATGCAGGAGTTCATCTATCAGCTTGTTGTAAAAGTCAACTCCAACAGGATCAACTTCTCCAAATCTTCCCCCTGAGATTGAGGTGCATATGATTTTTAAGTCTATAGCTTTATACACAAGTTTTGCTGAAGAGATAACAATAAAAACGACCAACTACTGTAGTAACTTACTGGGAAGGATTCTGGACCATGAAATGGAGAATCTATAAGAATTTACTCCCAAGGAAGTCATCAACTTCACATCTTCCTGAAAAAATTTATGGTCAAAACCAAGAGAGAGCCTTTTTCTCCTTAAACTTGTCTGAGATGGGCAGGATAGAATGAAAATCTATTTCCAGTAACTATCTTACCGTATACAGATAGTAGTGATCATCTGCAACATCTCCAGTGCTTCCATCCTTTATTTTCCCTTGAAAATTGAAGAAAATAAAATAAAAACAAACAGGTCTGTATCAGTTTAACATCTTCTTTACCTTACCTTCTCGAGTAACTATCCAGTTTTTTTTAATGAAAAACAGAAAAACACCTTGCTGGTGAGTGAACACATCCCAGTTGCTAAGGCTTTTGTTACCTGCTAAGTAGGCACCCTCTATCTGGGAAACAAGACTTGGAAAAAATGAGATCAAAAAAATTCAATCTTGACACTGCTCCTGAAAAAGACAGCAACCACAGTTTTTGGTCGTTTTATGAATTTTTAATCCCACAAACAGTAAATATCCAAATGAAATTCCACTGTAACTGTTTCTGAAAATTGTTTGGATGTTGCAATCAGCAAAACTGATTTGATTATTAAGAAATTTAGAATTACATGATGGAATGCCACTAACACCATCTTATCTACCCAGATGTAGACTTAAACCTATTTGGCTTTTGGCCACCAGTTCTAGCTCTCCAGTTCTGAAAGGTAATGATAACTTTTAAAGATGAATTCTATCTCAAGTTCCTAGTAAGTAATACTACAAAATCTTCATTTGAAGCTTTTGAACTCTGGGCATTAAGATGATAGAAATGATCTATATACTTGCAGTGAAAAGTAAAAACTGAAGAAACCATGTATATTTCTATTACCTGATAAGAAGATGTCGTTGTTCCAAAAAGAAAAGAGGAAGGGAACTGGCTGCGATTCAATGCACAGCTAATGACAGACGAGATCAGTTGAAGAAACCCAACAGACACCAGCAAGAAGGTAATCAGCTTCATCTTGCAATGCTTCTATAAGATGAGTATGGAAAGTTTTCACTACATTATAGGCCTTTATATAGATGGAAAGCCTTTGAAAAAAGCTCTCCTTGATTAGAGAGAATGTGAAAAATGGTAGTTTTCAACCCAATTGTCACGAGTTTAGTTAATTTGACAGCATCCAATTGTTTCTTTTTGTGTGAGGGTGACAAGTAAAATATTTAAATTCATATCGTGTGAATTAGAAGAAAAAAAACATGGCTACTTTATCCAAATTGATCCTTCTATATTTTTCTTGTATAATTAACAATGGGTTTTTTTTTGTTTTGAGATGGAAAATAATGGCGTTGATGATGTCATTCCAACAATAGCCAGAAGTGTTGGTCGGGCCCACAAATAAATATGTGCAACAATATTTGTAGACGTATATAGCATGCCCCATGAGTTGTTGGGCCGTCAGCATCACAAAGATTATTGGGCCGCCCATAAAGGGAGAAAACCCAACCGTCGAGATGTTTGAATATTTGGTGATAGAAACACGGGGGTCGGAAACGGAGACCTCTGCTTTTTGAATGGTAGTTATTTTGGCAGTTGCCATCGCCGTTAGACGGTTACACATTGTCAAACTGGCCGGTTCAACCGGTGATCAGATAAGCGTGTGTGATTTTTACCGTTAAAACTCAGTAAAAGAAATTATATGTTGTTTTTTAGCATTTTTTTTTCGAATAATTTTCATATGGACTCATGAGATTTGACGTAAGTTATTTTTAACTCAAAAAAATTGACTACTTGCATTTATCTTCCTTAGTGATATCCAAAAAAACACAATTAACATGAAAAAAAATTATTTTTACGACTTAAATATCCTTATGCCCTTTTAATAAATAAAAAAAAAGTTTTTTACATGTAAGTTCTTTTAATGGACCATAAACTAATGTTGGGTTTCCTTGATGTAATATGATACGTGTGGATCTTGAGCAAACAAACACCGTTAGTCACCGTTAAATATATTTAAATTTCAAATGTGAAGTGACCAAAGTGCTTTTAAGTTATTTACTACATTGTGTTAACATATAGTTTAAAAATAAAAAATAAAACTGCCTTGATATTTTAACCTAAATGAAATATTAGTCGAACTTCCCCCTCTCCACCCACAATCCCCATTTATGTAAATATTCAAGGACGTCCTTTTTGGATCATTCTCACTTGTGCAGTCATGCTTGGACCATCTGGTCCGTCCAACAATTTTAATACATATCCTTCCCAACCACCATAGACGACCACACCCAAATCATCCTCCCAACCATTGATTCCTTCTTCTGTAGAAAATTTTCTTTTTAATATGGGTAAATGAGGAAGATGGACTCGCCAATATGATTTTAAGAATAAGATATTGGGATAAAATAGTAATTTTATTTTTTGGGACTTCAACATGCGCACCTCAACTACTTCCTAAGGGGAGTTTTTATATAATTAATATAGGCGGAGCTCATCCCTTGCTCTAAGGGATTCGAATTCTAATCTCCTACATAGAAGTGTTAGTGTTTTGCCAATTAAGCCGCCTCATATAGAATTAGGAACATATTCTCTGATAGATGTATTTCTTCATTCGGAATGCGTAATGAAATCCAAAAGGAGGGTTCTTACCAAGAAAGAAGGAAGAAATTCAAAAGGGTTTCCGTCACGCAACTTATTGATTGATTGTTAATAAAACTCAAAAGCAATCTAAGTCGTTATCAAGTTTCCAATATTTGCCAAAGGTGGTATGTTAAAGCGGTTAAAGATCCAACTTCCCTAGCCTTGAGGATGTAAATCGTGATGCGTGCAAGCTGGCCCAGATGAACCTCATATCTATAAAATAAAATAAAATAAAAAAAAATTCCAATATTTAGTAAACTCCAAACTCAAGAAAATAAATTATACATGTTCTCCCCAAAACGAAACCAAATTGAATCAAATTGAAACACTCCATATTAGTTGGATTTCACATTCACTTTCAATTCCCAGGAAAAAGATCAATTCAATCCGAACCTAAAATCAGGTACGTGATTTATTTATGTACCTAATTAAAGGAGTGATCAGGTCTTGTACATATGAACATGACAAGAACGGATAAGTTTTCTGCACATGATTATGTGTTTACTTTCATTTGGAATTTGGAAGATAAGCCTGGTTCTTCTCTCTAACTCTTCATCAGTGGGAGTGTAAAGATAAGAACCCTTACCGTCTCTATCGCCATTATGTAGGGTTGGGTTGGGTTTCCCTTCATGTGGTGGATGGTCCATTATTTGAGTCAGTCCAAATGTTTTATATATAGGCATTTTAATCTTTTTTTTCTTTGAAAGTCAAAAGATGGATTAATTGCATGTTTGTTGAACAACAAACTGAGGAGGAAGAAATTCCCAAGAAATGAGCTCTAATTCAGTTTTTCAGTGTGCCCCCCTGTCCAATGTCGATCATACCCTTCATCGGACAGTCATTAGGTGTCCCATCAAGTTGAAATTTGGACTAGAGATTGGTAACTTTTCATTCTCCAAATCCAACATGGAATTGTGAAGATGAGCTCTTGAAGTTAGTGCGATTTGTATGTTTTTGTGCCTCTGTTTTGTTGAGATTCATCTAAAACTTTTTAATTTATTCATTACTGAAGTCTGAAGTTCATACATTTAATAGTGTATGCCAAGAAGTGTCACTTTTTTATGATTGTTGATTATTGTTCATGTTTAGCTCTAGTTTTAACTAGAAAAGATCGTTTTAATTTCATTCATTACTTTGTTGTGTACTCTTTGAATTCTCATAAGTGGAAAAAGTTGAAGATACCCTCAATGCCAGATGGATTCGTGATGGAACACCAATCATCAATGGTGCTCCTCATTGGATGACATATTCTGTGAAGATGTACTCGTTTGATCTGGTACATTAGGTGCTTAGAGAGTTACCATCACTTCTTGAACGTGAATTTAAGGAAAGAAGATGGTTCTCACTATTACTTTTCAAACATGGAAGGAAACCTTTCTCTTGTCTGTTATAGTAATGAACAAATACAGGAAATCTGAAGGATGAAGGAATCTGGTGTTAGGGAATCTTGGACTAAATAGGAAATCCTTATCAATTCTATATGGCAATGTGAACCACATTAGGGTTATGGAATGATGATGAGATTCTCCTGTGGCATTTTACTGAGGGGAAGCTGGTTTTATGACACAAGGAACCAGACAGAGAGGAATCTTAGAATTCGTGGACTTAGAAAAATGTTAAAAGTAATTATTCTAAACGAGAGTCTTGTTAAATTGGGGTTGGAGGGGTGACAAGCGAAGTAGATTTTTAACACATCAACTCTCTCAATTTGATGTTATTTTTTATTTGTATATCTGCATTTTAAGTTAGGTTATCAATATTAGAAAGTCATTGTATTTGAGCCATTGTGAGGGAAACAGACTCTTTAAGTATGCTGTGTCTCTCTTGACAGTCTCCCTCCATCATCTAACTCTTAAGTATGCTTATATGTATTCTTGTATTATACATCTCAATCTTGTATTCTTATGTAATTTTAAATACTGTACTTGTTACTTCACATAATGTACAAAACTCAATTCATCATTAGAGGGAGCCAAGGTAAGTGCAAAGGTGTTTGTAAAGCATGTTCCCAAATCCTGATGAGATTGGACGAAAATTTTGAGAGCAGGAGAGCACCAGCATGGTGACGAAGAAGCATGAACAAAAATGGGGAAGGCATTTGAACTTTTCAGGGATCTCTGTGTCTAGGACACATGAGCCACCCTGCTGGACTGGGTCTTTTCCTATTTCGAAATTTGATCTTGGATTCACTGTTGATCACCTTTTCTGCTTTCTTCTTACAAGATTTATAGAATCCAGTTACTGTAATATAATGCTTTCGTGCTCATATAAAACCACATATATAATATTCCCTCTCTCTTCTCTAAGATTTTTGTTACTGAATTCTAAGGGATTTTTCATGCATCTTTGTGCTGTTGTCTCTCGTTACCATTTTGTTTCTATGGTTCTACTAGTGTTGCCATATGCTTATAACTGTCTAGTTTTGTTTTAGGACTCTTGTTTCTATAGGACTCTTTTGGATGTATATTAGGTGATTTAGATTACCATATGCATTTAGTCCCACATCGGATGGAGCTAATGATTATATGATTATATAATCGTATATAGCTCCTAAGTGGGGTGTATGCTGGTAGAGAGCTATGTGTGGATCACGCGCATGCAATGAGCTGGACCAAGTCGGGCGTTGTTGCGGTAGTGGTCCGTAGACCCTAGTTTGACCAAGCCATGGGGCACTGTAATATTATATAAATAATATTAATTTGTCTATGATGGATCTAGAAAGCGGAACCCGTTTTTAGGTTTTGCAGTAGGGAGGTGACTGATCATACAGTCACAACTCTCTGCAGGTGACCTTACGTACATGTGCAGCCCTCTGAAGGTGTCCATACGAGTCAGTAAATAGAGGTTAAGCTCTGAACAAGATTGAATTTCCGTTTTTGGTGAAAAACAGAATTTCGAAAATCTAGTGTTAGGAAATTCCTTCTTTTGTTTCTTCATTCGGTGCTGTGTATTACCTTCGGATCTCCTTTGCAAGTAGACTCCGTTGGAGTGCTGCCTTCGGATCTAAGAGTTGTTGTATCTTGGAGGTAAGAATGTCAAGGTCAAACCCAGCAGCATAAAGGGGGCGTTCAAATACCTTAAGGAAAAGTACAGTTCGTACACCTCAACTCACTCTGTGAAAGTTCGTGCTGTTTTTTCCTTTCGCTCATTCTACTACATTCGGGTAAGTGATTCTAACATAAAGAATATTTTATATATTTGTTTCTTCTTGATTCTGTAATTGGTATGTCTGTACTGTGCCTCTGGTCTATTGGTTCTAACAATAACTACTAAATCTACATAACAAAGCCTTGGCAAGATGGAAATCAGAGCCTGTCATAGCTTCCCCTTTTTCTGTCAGTAAAACCCTTCTCCCCTTTCGGCTTCTTTATTCCATCATCACTTGCTAGAAATCCCCTTCACCTTTGTCTCTCCCTCTCGCCGTCGTGGGTTATTCACACCTAGAGTTTGGGAAATTGGGGGATTGAGTCGGGCTTCATTTTGCAAATTTAGAAAATATTAAGCCTTAAAATTTAAAAGTAAAACTCATATTTATATGTCTATCTTTGTGTTTTCTCTCAAAACTATTGAATCTATTTTTGCACACATGGCAAGATCCTACGGCTTGCAATGCAGCCACTGTAACAAATAAAAAACATAAACTCTCCTTCAATGTTTATACACATATCTGACAAGGCAAATCATATACTTCAGTGTCAAGGCGACACAGTACCGTTCATGGTATGCCACAAGAAATTACTTTTGCTCATTTGGCATTTTTTGAGGAACTAGATAGAAAGTGGAGGATAACCTAACTTGATGATTCTTCTACTACATATTCTACAAGGGAGTTTACCTTTAAATACTAACAAGGTAGATTCCCCTACAAATATGGTGCTGAAAGTAAAAGTATGGTTATCCTCTATCCTAGAGGGATGAAACAATGGGCTATTAGCCCAAAAAAAAAATGTATATAATTTCTTAGTTCAACTTTTTCTCTTTTTTTTTGGTAAGACTTAGTTCAACACTTTCATTCAATAGTCAGACTCTTTTACAATAGTACACCTTGCTTTTCTTTTTATCTAAATGGTAAGTTTTCTATTTAAAATGTACTCATTTTCAGAATTCACTAGTATAACAATTATCAAAATAACATAAATAGCACATCTATGTGGTTATGAAGGTAGATGCATTGCACTTCTAAGACTTGCTTTCTGTTTTGATGCCTTCCCTCCATCAAGAAATTGCTTGTACCACATTGCAGATAATTTTGGTGTTCTCTCCAATGTATTATAATCAACATAACAAATTCCAAACCGCAAAGTATATCCATATAGCCATTCAAAATTATCGAGAAGTGACCATATGAAATAACCTCTCACGTCAGCACCATGCCTGGAATTATACACAAACACATATATAGATGGATCAAATCTTCCTCAAGCTATAGTGAATGTGAATCTGTTCATTCCAAGGCTTTAGATGAATGCAAGAAGGTATTTTAAGAAGCATATCAAAACCCTGTAAGAGTTTGTGAATACTAGAATGGTGCAGTGAACCTTCACCACATTATGAAAGGAAAAACTTTATACGAAAACTCTAACTATATAAGTTAAAATTATTAATAAAACTACCAATCCATGAATATCTAGTTCATGTGGGATTAGACCAAGTTTGGCTAATGGGGTTTTGAAATCTAGACAAGGCTGACTCATCTCAAGGAAAATCAAGGAAAGGGGTTGTAATGTGCATCATATAGGTTTTGATAAAATTATACCTCATTGCTGTAGTAAGAGAAGCTAGGTAGCAACTCAAGAACTCTACCCTTGCTGTGTCATTCAAAAAATCCTTCATGGGATCATCTTCACTGCTTGCCTGTGAATATCCTGCATTGAATGTAATACTCTATATCATCTTCTTTTTTTGGGGTAGAAATTATACTCTATATCATCAAACACTTACATATAAGCAAATTCATATACTTCTTAGAAAAGTATCTATAAAAGGAAACGGAACAAAAAAAGTATCAATCTATGAAGCTTATACCATTTTCTGTGATAAATATTGGAGTGTTGTTATATCTTTGTTTGAAGTACATAACGATCTTTTCCATGCCATAAGGAACTACATATAAATCTGGCTTTGCAGTCTGGAAGCAGGAAAAAGTAAACAGATTTATGTCAATAATAACAATAATAATTTCAAAATTACACACTAACTTTTTCTTCCTTACCGTGTTTCCAATAAGAATGCCATCTCTCTCCGCTGTGGTTTGCACAAAGGAATCCCCTTGAGAAGCAGTAAAGTTGCATTCAGAGAAAAAACAGTCTTGTGCATATTTGGTTGTATAATGGTTAATTCCAATGAAATCCAACTTGGTTTTTAATTTTTCCTTATCATCTTCTGAGAATATTGGAAGCCTTGAACCCAATATTTGGCGCATTTCAGGTGGATAATCACCATAGATTATCGGATCCATGAACCTAATTAACACATCAAGGGTATCTATTTTAATGAGAGTGATAAACAAAATTACAATAGCTTCAGATGACAATCAAGGCTAGCTCTTCAGGATAGAGGATCAGGACTAGAATCTGAGTCCCAACCTTCCTTACCATGCACTTTCAAAAGCAAGAGCCCGTTGCACTGCTGAACGATCTGCAGGAATATCTCTGAACGGTACGTACCAAGAAGAGCTCATCACCATTCCAATCATACCAGTTTGATTAACCTTGCAATTTAAGGAAGAAACATTGCAGATCATTATTTGCTTATTTCCAATCACTATTTGCTTAGTTTGAAGAGAGATCTTCCTCACCATAGAGATCTAATTAAACCCATTAGTTAGAAAAAAGAGAATGTTTTAGGGCCTCTTTGGTTACATGAGTTTGGAGATTTCAAATCTATGGAATAGTAATTCATAAAATTAACTGTTTGGTTGTGGAATAAAATTTGTGGATTCATCCTAAAAAATTATTTGGTTGACGTGATTTTTGTGAATGTGCAAATGTTTAGCGCTTTTATAATAGGGGTGAAATCCATGCCCATAAATTTACGGATTCATGTTTTTAGTGTAAAATGATGAATCTCTAGACTTAATGAATCCATTAATTTTCACAACCAAACTAATTTAAATCTCGCAATCATTAATCCAAGGATTTCATGTATAATTAGAGGCTTGGGTTAATGATGACAAGTGGGTCGGGTCACACGTCAACTTTGGTCAAGGGATTCTCTCTTCTCCATAGATATGGAAAACTTATCCCAAAAGAATGAACTTGGAGTCCGGATCTACAACTCATGAGGGTAGAGGTTTGTGCTCTCTTCATAGCTCTCCATCATATATTAAGAGAACAGAGCCTATGGGGAGCCCACTGGAGGTTCCACTTACCATAACTCGATGGTGGACTTCCTCCTAATTTGTGGAGGAGAGGTACAAAGGACACAGAAACTTTTACCCTGAAGGACAGAAGATCGAGAGTCATAAACTTGTACCTGATAACTTTTCCGATAGATGCTGACTGCAGTAGCATGTGATAATATTATATTGTGTGCAGCAAAGTATGGCTCAATAGCTGAATCCCCAGATTGGCAACCATCGGCCGGAGATGAGCAGTGGTTGGGCGGATAAGTTCCAGTACGGTAACCACTACTGGCCACAACATTTGGTTCATTGAATGTGGTCCAGTATTTCACTCTATCTCCAAAAGCTTTGAAACACACTTCTGCGAAATACCCATAATCTTGCCTGCAATTAAACAATTTTCCTGAGAAAAAGAACCTGCTTGTTCATGCCTTGATCAAACCAGAAACTAATTATCAGGAAGACCTACTGTATTTGTGGGCTCAACCATGAGCCGTATCGATCTTCAAGTTCTTGAGGAATATCATAATGGTTCAGTGTAACAAATGGTTCTATTCCTGATTCAATAACACAAGATAACTACAAGTTCACGTAAATCAAATTAACTTTGGGATTAAGATTTTGAGTTTCAGAACAAGGACTATAACTGTAGATATGATCAAATTTAAGAGTTAATTAACCTTTCTGCAGGAGTTCATCAATCAGCTTGTTGTAAAAGTCAATTCCAACAGGATCAACTTCTCCAAATCTTCCCCCTGAGATTGAGCTAGTGCATATGATTTTTAATCTATAGCTTTATACAGAAGTTTTCCTTAACAGATAGCAATAAAAAAGAGGAACTACTGTAGCAACTTACTGGGAAGGATTCTGGACCATGAAATGGAGAATCTATAAGAATTTACACCCAAGGAAGTCATCAACTTCACATCTTCCTGGAAATAATTTATGGTCAAAACCAAGAGATAGAGAGCCTTTTTCTCCTTAAAACTTGTCTGAGATGGGCAGGATAGAATGAAAATCTATTTCCAGTGACTATCTTACCGTATACAGATAGTAGTGATCATCTGCAACATCTCCAGTGCTTCCATCCTTTATTTTCCCTTGAAAATTGAAAAAAATAAAATAAAAACAAACAGGTCTGCATCAGTTTAACATCTTTTTTACCTTACCTTCTAGAGTAACCATCCAGTTTTTTTAATGAAAAACAGAAAAACACCTTGCTGGTGAGTGAATACATCCCAGTTGCAAAGGCTTTTGTTACCTGCTAAGTAGGCACCCTCTATCTGGGAAACAAGATTTGGAAAAAATGAGATCAAGAAAATTCAATATTGACACTGCTCCGGAAAGACAGCAACCACATTTTTTGGTCGTTTTATGAATTTTTAATCCCACAAACAGTAAATACCCCAAATGAAATTCCACTGTAACTGTTTCTGAAAATTGGTTGGATGTTGCAATCAGCAAAACTGATTTGATTTGATTTGATTATTAAGAAATTTAGAATTCCATGATGGAATGCCATTAACACCATCTTATCTACCCAGATGTAGACTAAAACCTATTCCACCAGTTCTAGCTCTCCAGTTCTAAAAGGCAATGATAACTTTTGAAGATGAATTCTATCTCAAGTTCCTAAAGTAATACTACAAAATCTTCATTAATTTGAAGCTTTTGAACTCTGGGCATTAAGATGATAGAAATGATCTATATACTTGCAGTGAAAAGTAAAAACTGAAGAAACCATGTATATATCTATTACCTGATAAGAAGATGTCGCTGTTCCAAAAAGAAAAGAGGAAGGGAACTGGCTGCGATTCAATGCACAGCTAATGACAGACGAGATCAGTTGAAGAAACCCAACAGACACCAGCAAGAAGGTAATCAGCTTCATCTTGCAATGCTTCTATAGGATGAGTTTATAAAGTTTTCACCACATTACACGCCTTTATATATAGATGGAAAGCCTTTGAAAAAAGCTCTCCTTGATTAGACTTTCTGTGAAAAATTGTAGTTTTCAAACCCAATTTTCACGAGTTTAGTAATTTGACATGCATTCAATGGTTTCTTTTTTCACCTCCTCAATTCCCTTTAAGTGTCATAAAGGTGTGAGAGTGACAAGTAAAATATTAAAATTCATATCGTGTGAAAAAAAAAATGGCTACCTTATCCTAATTGATCCTTCTATATTTTTCTTGCATAAATAAATAATGGAACCTTGAACATCCATATGACTGATAATTCTTCAAACTTTCATTGATTATAGATTTGAAGAAACCCTCTCTCAAAAGTTTTATAAAAACTATTCATTCTTATTTTAGCGTGAATTTTGCTAATATAAAAACCTAGCACTAAAGATTTGAATTTGGATTCTTTCCGTCCAAGCTTTCATCCACTCTGTCTATTCATCATCGGATAGATGACGTGTGGATGGAAAGGATGGTAATTGTTTGATGCAAAGGCTGAAAACGAAGTTTGTGTTACAACCATTTCTAAACAGATTAATTTTGTTTCAAGCATTGCATTCAATGATTTGTCATCAATTGAATGGACCAAGAGACTCAGACACAGAAGATCTGATTCCCTACGAATCCTGTAGGTTTTCTTTCTTTGTCTTTCATTCTTTCTTCTTCTTCTTCCTTCTTTTTTTTTCGTTTGTTTGAAAATAACATATTTCATGTGAAATATGAGCTGATTATGGTGTAAACAGTCCAAAAAGGCACTGGGATATTTGTTTTGAGATGGAAAATAATGGCGTTGATGATGTCATTCCAACAATAGCCAGAAGTGTTGGTCGGGCCCACAAATAAATACGTACCAGTATTTGTGGACCTATATATAGCATTGCCCCATCAGTTGTTGGGCCGTCAGCATCACAAAGGATTACTGGGCCGCCCATAAAGTGAGAAAAACCAACCGTCGAGATGTTTGAATATTTGGTGATAGAAACACGGGAGTAGGAAACGGATACCTCTGCTTTTTGAATGGTAGTTATTTTGGCACAATAATATGACACCTGGCGCATAGAAAAATAAACGGTTGGATGGATGGGTATTTTGGTAATTAGAGTTATTAAGCCCAAAAGCTTCCTAGAATTACAAAAACTAACCCCTCATTGAATCAAAATTTACAAAAATAGGGTTGCTGAACCTAACCCCTATTACATGGTTTTCTCATTTCCAGTGAACGAGTTCATCCTCTTTCTCCACCGGGAGGAAGATGAAACTAAAATCTTACCCTTGTTTTGAGTTTTCTTTGTAAGATGTAGAGGTGGGTAATCCTTCCCAAGGAAGCTTCGATCAAAGACGATGATGGTTTCTCAATAAGAAGGCTTCTCCTTCTTCACAATTCTCTCAAAATGCTTTAGGAATCACCTGCAATAGTAAACATAATCAACTATATTTTATTTTCTTGATTCAAAATAATTTGTTTTTGTAGAAGAGAGTGTGTGTGTGTATGTTACAAGCTCCAGACGAGAAAGATGCAATCCTCGTCATTCAAAACAAGCGATGCTTTTTGCAGAAAAAACATGATGAAATTCGAGGGGAGGCTGAGAAGCTAGAACAATTGGGTTTAATTGTGCCAATTGAATGCCCCACCTGGAAGTGGAGAATGTGTACACACTATATGGGCCTCAATAGGGCGTGCTCGAAAGATTACTTCCCATTGTCTAGAAACGACCTCCACATTGATGCAACTACAGCTAATGAAGTGCTCTGCTTGATGGGTGCTTACTCAAGGTACAATCTAATATTGATAAACCCAGATGACGAGAAGCACACTTCATTCATGACTGGCCAAAAAGCCACTACTATTGAGTAATGCCATTTGGGTTAAAGTATGTAGAGCAACTTACTTGAGGGTCATAAACAAATTTTTAGGGAGCAGATTGGGTGAAGCATGGAAATATGTGTGGATGATATGCTCATGAAAAAGCATCACTCGGTCAGAACATGTGGCGGATTGTGCATTCGTTGTATCGTTCGGGAAGAATATTGGGAGGTCCTTGAGGTTACCGAGCATTAAGAGTTAAGGAGGTTGAGGTGAGAAGTGTTTTACAACTAGTGGTAAATCAAATCAAAGGAGAATATGAGGCTAAGAAGAGTCAGATGGCCAAGTATCTATCAATACCGGGCCAATTTTGATCATGTAGTTGTGAAACAAATCCCTCAGAAAGAAAATGAGGAAGTAGAGAAGCTATCTCCATTGGCCTCTGTGAACTTTAAAACACTCGACTTTGCAGTATATATAGAAGTGGTGTTTTGTCTAAGCGTAGAAAAAATTGAGTTGAGGAAAATTGAGCGGGAGGGAAGCTGGATGGACCTGATCCTAGATTCAGTCGGTAAGGATTACCATTTTAGATGACCAATTTATAGGCGATCGTTTAAGTGCCACTGCTAAAATGTGTGGGACCCTCGAAATGCCTAGTATGCACTTGCTGAGGTTCGTGACGGGGATATGTGGAGCTCATATAAGCCGGAGAATGTTGGCATCAAATGATTTTGTGGTTGGGTCTCTATTGGCAACCATGCGGTTGGATGCACTCGAGTATGTGCGAAAATGCAAGCAATGTCAAAATCATGCGCCAGTCCCAAGGGTTCCAACATAACGTTGACTCCCATCTTAAGCCCGCTCTCCTTCGCCATGTGGGTCGAGGCCCAACCTGTAACGACAATTATTGAAAAGCATATGGGTAAATTTTATAAAGGCAAGGTCATCTACCGGTTCGGAATCTGAAGGGTGGTAGTAACAGATATTGGTAGGCAATTTGAGGGAGCAGGATTTGGGACATATGTGGACTTAGATAAGGATATGTATGATGGTTTCTATCACAAGTGTAAGAGCAGCGGAGTGACAAAGTAATAAATTCCCAATTACAACTAGACTACATTAAAGATCAACTTTAAGCCATTATCTATTTGCACTTATAATGGATGACTTAACCAAAGACATTCAAGATGAGGTTCCTTGGCTTATGTTTTTTGCTGATGATATTGTGTTGACAAATGAGACTCTAGTGGGGATTAATACCAAGTTAGAATCATGGAATCATTGAGAGCAGTTTTGGAATGAAAAGGCTTTAAACTAAGTAGAACGAAAATAGAGTATCTAGTTAGTAACTTTAGAGATGATCGGGCAGACAATGACGTGGTGAAACTTGACAATAAGGAGATTCCTCAAAGGGATTGTTTTAGGTGCTTTGGTTCAATTAAAAATAAAAGAGGTGATATAAAGGATTATATTTCTCAAAGAATTAGAATAGGGTCGATGAAGTGGAGAGGTGCTTCTGGGGTCTTGTGTGACTGGCGTATTCTTTTAAAGTTTAATGGAAAAATATGTAGGACCGTCATTCGATCAACTTTGATGTAGGTGTAGAGTGTTGGGCTGTTAAAAAGAATCATGTAGATAAACTCGGTGTAGCAGAAATGAGGATGCTAAGATAGATGAATGGCAAAAGTAGGATGGTTAAGATTGTGAATGATCATATTAGAGTTGGTCTGGGTGTCTCCCATATGTGATAAGCTATGAGAAAGTTGTTTGTGGTGGCACAACCACGTTAAACCGAGGCCTTTAATTGCCCCTATACGTAGAAGTGATATAATGGGCCGTTAGTTAGCCCAAACCAAAACCCGCTCAAACTGAAACCGTTATTTTTCTAATGGTTTGTGTTTGGGCTAGGTGTTTTTCAGCCTGAACCGTTAAGCCCAGCCCGAAACCGCCCCAAACGGCACCGTTGACACCCCTAAGCTGACCCCATTTAGTTGGGAAAAAGGCTTCTTGTTGTACTTATGTTGGAGAAAGAGAATGCAATATAATTGGTGCACGTGGTCCTCAAGTTGGACAAAAGTAAAGTGGTAATTATGTTCTTGGGAGCATTTGGATGACTTGGTGGTAGAAGTTATCATCGGGGGTGATCAAAATGGTCATGTGATGCAATATTAAAGTGATAAGAATGCGTAGATGGAGAATATTGTTTTTGTGCAGAAGTTAAACAGGAGTTGGGGAATAATCAACAAATACTTTTTAGTTCAACCTTTGTTGGTGCACTGCTGGATAGAGAGATGTAATGGAGAAGGTCTGTGTGGCCCTCCTGAAGAAGAAAACAATTCCTAAAGGAGAATTATTGGGAGGAGTAGCTATATGGAGCATATAAAAGTGTATGCTTAGCATAGTTGTCAAGGTGACATGGCCGAGGCGAGATGATGGAGAATAACATAAACGAAGGCCACGCCAAGTAAGAGGACAAGGCGTTGCTAAGGCAATGAGGCAACACCAGAACTACCTGACTGAAAGAATGGCAGGACACCTTGGGGTCACCTACAACTATGACGTGTAGGATATGGTTTTTGGGGAGAAAAGTGTAAGGAATCTATTTTTATATTTCTTTTGCTTTTAATGTAGTTGTCATTAAGGCTTTGAAAGGAAGGTCATTTAGTTATGTTCAAATACAGACATCATAGTTGTCAAATAGATTTGTTTCTAAATAGAATGTTTATTAGATTGTTGTGTAAGGATTTTAAGGTGATCAAGGGGAGAGCCTAATTACATGGCGTTGACTAGGGGTTCTAGATTTTTGTCTCATTCCACAAACTCATAGGAAGTTTGAGGTTTTAGTAGACCTAGGATATGGTGGCGGAGCTTAAAATGTGACTGTTTGGGATCTTTTACTAATGAAGTACTTGAACTTGGAATAGTGGAGCTTTGAGGGGGACATTGATTTAGAGCCAGATGAGATGGGTGGTTGAGCTAAAATCATGGAACAATTCTTCTTGAGGGACTTCCAGGTGGGATAATGGGCTAAAATCATGGGAAAAAATAAGGCTTCTGTTGTGTTTATCTTGCTGCAAACAAAATTGAACAAGGCGAGTGGAGTATTCATCAGCTACTAAGTAGTTCTCTGTTGGATGATTCAGTAGTGGATTTATAGATATAAAAGTGAAAGAGTGGCTGCACTGCTGAAGTGGAAAAAATCCTAAAGGAGAAATGTTGGGCGCTGGAGGTACGTATAGGAGATGGGAATAACGTTTCTTGCATAAGGTGATCAGCTGTGGGGAAACTTGAATTCATATATTAGAGATTTAAGGGCATTGAAGTGTTACCTATTGTAAATTCCAGAGGAGGTAATAGGGCCTTTTGTACCTTATTTAGGTTGAACTCAAATTGGACTGCAGTAAATAAAAAAGGAGGACACCATTTCACTTGAGTGACTTTGGATTGGGATGATGAGCTAAAATAGTGGATGAAATAAGGCTTCGGTTATCTTTATCTTGCAGTGATGGAGGCTGACAAGTGAATGATATAGTACTGGATTTATTGTGGTATAGGTGAAGGTGTGGGCTGCGCTACTGAAGTGGAAAAAAATCCTGAAGGAAAATTTTTGGAAGCAGTAGGTTCATATAGGAGATGGGAATAACAACTCTTCCAAAAGGTGGTCAACTGATGTAGGCAAAATCACTATCATATCTTAGGGATTTTTGGGCAGTGAACTGTTACCTATTGTACATTCCAATGTATGAAGGAGGAGGTATACAGCTTTTTCTACCTTGTCCGGGTCAAAGTCAAATAGGATTGGAGTAAATTACAAAGGAAAACAACATGTTTCTTGAGTGACTTAGGTGTGGGATGATGAGCTGAAATCTTTGAACAGATAAGGCTTTGGCCATGTTTATCTTGCTGGGAAGGAAGCTGAACATAGGAGAGGAGTATTCAACAACTACTTAGCACTTGACCCTTGGGTGCCACTGAAGGGGGGAGGGGGAATCCTAAATGAGAAGTCTTGGGAGCAGTACCTACAACTAAGAGACAGGAATAACATTCATCCGTAAGTTGGGCAGTTGTTCGCAAAATCTACTTCACCTCTTGGTGATTTAAGGCTTTGAACGGTGATTTGTTGAAGACCAAGGTATGGAAGTGGATGTTAAGTGGGCAATTAAAGTAAATTAAGACTTTAATGAATGATTTGGTGGATGTTAATGAATTTAGCTGTAGCAATTTATTCATCAAGCTTTTCTTCGAGAAAATAACTATAATTAGCTCACATGGACCTCAAGTTGGACGGGATGAAAGCTCCAAGACACGATGAAGTGGTGGTGGAATTTCTTTTAGGAGAAAAGATTATCATGGAGGGTGTTTGAAATGGACATGTTAGGGAATATCAAAGAGATGATGAAAGCGTACATGGAGGATATTATTTTGAGGCAAAAAAGCTGTAAGGAATCTTGCTTGCTGTTGCTTTTAATTTAATTATCATAAATAAATGCTCTCCATGGAAAAGATCATTTAATTACCATAAGTGGTGGATATCGTAGTAGCGAAATGGATTCCATCCTGTCTAGGTGGTTTGACATATTGATATGTAAACATACATGGTGATTCTAGGGAAGAGCCTAACCACAACTCTTAAAATATGTGAGGTTATGTACCCTTGTATAAAGGGGCGGAGCTTGGAAGGTGGTTGCGTGACTTCTTTTGCTAACGAAGTTTATTGGACCTCTGAAATGATAGCTAATGGGATGGCTACTTATGTTAGGATTGCTGGTAAAGATACATACGATGACTCGAATAAAAAACACCACTCCTCTACAATGGTTTGGTAATGTTTATCTAGCGGCTTAGGAAGTTATATAGGAGGTGGGCTAGATTAAATGGAGTATGCAAGTGTGCATAAAGGATATTGTTTTGGTAAGAGGAACAAGTTAGGGATCTTGGTTGTAGACGCTGATTTTGCTTTTGATTTATTTTTCAGAAAAACTAGCTTTGAAAAGATGTTTATTTAATTTTTTCTAGGGTGGGCTTCTTTGTATCGAAATTTGTTTGTCTATTTTTTTAACGAGAATGTTCAATAGAATTTCATATTGGAACTACAAGGTGATGTTTGGGGTGTTCCTATAAGACATAACATAGACTATTGATTCTTATATGCCTCATCTCATAGGCTCATATAAACTGTGACGTTAAGTACCCAAAGATAAAGAGGTGGAGGGTAAAAGGAGATTGCTTGGAATCATTTACTAAGGAAGTAGTCGAACAAAGAATGATGGAGTTTGAGGGTGACATTGATTTGATGGAGAATTGGAGACCTAAGTGTTTAGGAAGGTCTGAGGGACGGACAAGGTGAATCGAAATGAAAACACCATTCCTCTAGAGAGACTAAAGAGTTGGATTATGAGATAAAATCATGCTGCAAATAATGCTTTGGCAATGTTTGTCTAATAGAGTGGAAAACCTAATCGGAGGTGGGGAATATTTAACAACTTAGTTGTCCTCCCCTTGTTTGATTCTATACTAAATTGGGAGAAACATAGCTGAAGATGTAGAAGCACTACGTAAAAGAGGAAAAAATCTTAAAGAATAATTCTTGGGAGCAAGATGATACGGAGTTGGAGATGGGAATAGTAGTTCTCACATATTGTGGTCAGCTATAGGAATCATTGTAATCACATCTTAGAGATTAATGACACAAGGGTAATCTATTATAGACCCCAAGGTATAAAGGAGGAGGTGGTAGGACTATATGTATGGGCAATTACAGTGTATACGGATTTAAAGAATGATTTGGTGATAGGATTAAGAGATGTTTAATAGATTGGATAAGGTGGTGGAACTTAAATGGAGATTATTTGGGTTCTTTTACCAATGGAATTTTCGAACAAGGAATAAGGGCCTTTGAGGGTGACACTTCTTTGATTCCAAATGATATGGCTAATTGTATTGGGAAGGTTGGTAAGGATGTACTAGTTGATTCAAAAGGGAACCTCTTGAGGGACCTAGAATGGGGAAAATGGGCTAAAATTTTGGATCATACACTGCTGGATTTAGAGATGCAAATGTGACAATAAGGGCAGCGCTGCTGAAGAGGAAAAAGATTACAAAGAAGTCTTGGGAGCTGTTGCTATAGGTAGGACATAGGAATAACAATTTTTCCATGAAGTGGTCAAACGTGTGCAAACTTGAAATCACATTATTGAGATATAAGGACATTTTTGGGTCATTTGCTGATGACTTCAAAGTATAAAGGAGGCAGTAGGGTTTATTAATGTTAAGTAAGGACTGCTAAGTGAGGCCATGCATAAGCTGAATTACATCACATAGATTGGTTGACTTGGATTTGTGAGCTGGACACTAGTTCGATGCCAAATGAGATGCTTACCTGTATTTTTATGTTTTTTAAGGATGTAGAAGGCAATTTAAAAGGAAAACCACATTCCTCTTGAGAGACTTCGTGGTGAGACGATGAGCTACAATGTTGGATCAAACATGGCTTTGGTTATGTGATACGAATAAAATCTACCAGGCTTATTATCCGGGTTGTAGCTTGGTCCCTTGATAAAACCTTGACAGCTAGGTCGGGGAGTTACCTGTTACCCTATTTAACGAAAGCACTTTGGGAAGATGCCTCTAATAGTGTGAATAAGGGAACGAATCTAGAGGTAAAGGAACCTTCCAGCAAGGAGCCTAATCATGTACACATTAGGCACCCGCTAGGCCTGTCCCGACCTGGTCCCTAATTTTTTTGCCCCCGGCCATGATTCTAGCCCTAATTTTGTCCATGATGCTTGATCTCAATTAATTAGGAACATGGATAAGGATATGGCCAATTAGAGCCAAGTATAGAGTCAATTAAGGTCAAGGCCAAAGACGGCCAATTAGGGATAGGGTTAATCAACGCGGGACAGGGCCAATCAGGACAGGAATGGACTTGGTTTGGCCCTGTAGAGCTTAGGACAGGGTAGAGATGGTTAGTTAGAATATATAAAGCTGGGCTTAGGATTGCAAAAGTCCGGCCCAGCCCGATCCTATAGCAGCCCTAGAAGGGACCTTCACCTACTCTTTTTTTTTTCCGGGAAAAGTATAGGATATGAGGGTATAATGGTGATTTTGATTGATTTATACCAGAATATTTTGGTATTTGAATTTCTTTTAATTTTAGTTGAGGGTATTATGGATATTTCTTCTGTTCATTAACTCTAATGTTACACAATAACAGCCTTCAGAGAGTAGGACCCAAACGTAATTTATGCACTAATATATATGACAGGAGTTGCACCCAATTTAGCTCCAAAATAAGGATCGAAATAAATATAATTTTTAAATAAATAACGTAAAAAAGAGTTTTTTCTAATACAAAACAAGGTCAAAGGACCCATAAAATATAACCAAATGAAATCAAACTAAAGCACAAGTCTTTAAAAAATCCTCTCTGAGGATGTTTGTCATTTTCAACGGGGATCATTGAAAAAGACTAGACCTTTACATACACAAAAATCTTTTCCCTCGACACTAATCTTAATTTACTAAAGAATTCATTTACAAGTTAGGATGGTAAGTGGAGTTGGATGAAACATTCATGTACTTGAGGCTATTGCTTCCATGTAGAAATTGCTTATACCATGAAGCCGATAATTTGGGTATTCTTTCTAACGTCGACCAATCAACGTAATAAAGTCCGAATCGCAAAGTGTATCCATATAGCCATTCAAAATTGTCAATAAGAGACCATACGAAATAACCCCTCACATCAGCTCCTCCATCCCTATAGAAACAAAAATAAAATTCAAATTCAAATTTATGTAGAATATAATTAACAAATTATCTATTTTATTTCTATCAATGAATATTATTAATACACACCTTATGGCTTTAGCTAGAAAGGTTAAGTAATCATTTTGATATCGTACTCTCTCTGTGTCATTGAGCAACTCTTTTACAGAAGCTCCTGGAGGATTTGCTTGTCCAAACCCTGCAAACAAACCAAAGTATTCATGAGAAAACACTTGCATGTTTTTTTATAAAAATAGGGGGGGGGGGGGATTGTATGTTATGTATTCACCATTTTCTGTGATAAAAATGGGAGTATTGTTGTATCGTTCTTTGAGATATAAGACAATCTTCTCGATACCAAATGGAACTACATAGAATCCCGGCAGTGCCATCTGAAAAATAGAAAAAGAAGCTCCAGGTATCAAAAATTTATCTGTATATCATTTTGTTAGACATATGAAGATTTAAGTATATTTCTGAATACGCTTCTAAAGAAACATAACAGGTAATTCAAAAATTTTTTGAACGTAGAGAACCAGAAGTGATGTATTATCAATATTTCTTACTGGCTCTCCGATAAGGACACCATTTCTTTCTGCAGTGAAGAACACAGAAGAATCCCCTTTAGGAGTACCCACATCGCATGGAGAGAACAAACAATCTTTCACATACTTCGTTGTATAATGATTGATACCAATAAAATCTAGCTTATTCTTCAACTTTTCCTTCTCCAATAATGAAAATGAGGGTAACCTAGCTCCCAAAATCATTCGCATTTCAGGAGGATAATCACCAAACATTATAGGATCCAAGAACCTGTAAAAATTAAAAGAAAAAAAAGAGAGATTAATATGTAAATATTCAAAAGAAGCTAATCTTAATTTATAGTGATAACAAGTAATAGATTTTATGAAATTACCAAGCAGTATCAAAAGCAAGAGCCCTTTGAACAGCCAAATGATCTGCTGGAATGTTTCTGAGTGGTTCATACCAAGCTGAATTTAATACAATTCCTATCATCCCACCTTGCTTAGCCTGTTGAGATACACAACTATGTTTTTAAGTTTGTGATTAAAAGGATTATAATATCAAATAATATCATAAACATACATATAAAATGGATAAATTAGTTAATTAATTGCTTACCTGAAATTTCTTTCTATAAATATCTACAGCC
The DNA here is from genome assembly GCF_041222555.1 of Hakea prostrata. Classification (NCBI taxonomy): domain Eukaryota; kingdom Viridiplantae; phylum Streptophyta; class Magnoliopsida; order Proteales; family Proteaceae; genus Hakea; species Hakea prostrata. Next base: position 11,893,198 of record NC_142606.1, on the reverse strand, counting down.
GTGGCATGTGATAATATTAAATTGTGTGCAGCAATGTATGGTTCAATTGCTGAATCTCCACCTCTACAAAGGCTAGATTCAGAGCAGTGGTTTGGTGGGAAATCTCCACTAAGGTAACCTAATGTGATTGTCATGTTTGGTTCGTTGAATGTGGTCCAGTATTTCACTCTATCACCATAAGCTTCAAAACATATTGCTGCAAAGTAACCAAAGTCCTGTCTGCACACGCAAGTAAAAATTATAAGTGCACTGCTATGTACAACAGAGGATGTTTTTCCCTTTTTGCCAGGTTTGTATTTTGATATACAAAATAAAGAAATGATTATAAAGTTAGAAAAAAAAAATGACCATAGACTTACTGGATTTGAGAATTCAACCATGATCCATAACGATCCTCAAGTAATTGAGGGATGTCATAGTGGTTCAATGTAACAAATGGTTGTATTCCTGATTCATTAATGGCAAAAGAGAAGGTAAGTTAATAGATTTTAGAACTTGGTGTATTTTCATTGCACCATTAGTGTTGAGTTTTACCTCTGAGCAAGATGGCATCTATAATCTTGTTGTAGAATTCAATTCCCACACGATTGACTCCTCCAAATCTACCCCCTGATGTTGATTTGTTTTAATTAATATCTCAATTTTGATTTACTTTTCTCCACTTATAAGGGTGAGAGAATTTATAAAACAAGTTGAGTTACTCACTTGGTAGGATTCTAGACCAAGAAATTGAGAATCTATAGGCATTCACTCCTAGAGAATGCATCAACTCCACATCTTCCTGTTTTATGATTAAAAACCATTCAAGTTTCATCAGAGACAATGAAGAACACTTTTGTTTGTTTGAGTTTTCAATGAGATAAAGAGATGAAAAGATAATTAACTAAGGAGATTATTTACCATGTAACGATTGTAGTGATCGTCTGCAACATTTCCATTGCCTCCACCAATAATTTTCCCTTAAAAAATATAAAATAATAAAAGAAAAGAACCTCAAATCAGTAATAAATTAGTGGGTCTTATATGAAACTTTAAGGAAAAAAGAATACCACTCAATGTCCATCATCATCCTTGTCTTTGATGTCTACACATACAAAGCACCTTATTTATTCGTAAAATGACTATCTGAACCTTATATAAAGTCTTTCACCCCCCCCCCCCCCCCTTCCCAAAAAAAAAAAAAAACCTTATATTAAGGCAAAAATCTATATAATCAATCAAGAATTATAACTTCATACATCATCTCTGTATGTGTACTTAAGGACCTACTATTTGTGGGACCTACACTTGTTTTTATGACCGGGTGGCAAGAGAGAAGAGATCTTCTATCTTAATGAGTGGAGATTAGTGTTTCTTTGATATTTCTCTACCACATATTAGGAAGCTGTCTGGTGGAAGGCTTATTTTTATTTTTTATATGTTTGTTTTTTCTCAAAACTCAAAGGTGACCCCTTCCCTTCGAATATAGTATCTAGATCATCTCCATCCAACATATGGTCCCATCACCCCACACTCACATAAGAGTTGACCCAGGGCTTGCCCATGTCAGCCAAGACCTACTTGTGTTAATCATATGTTAGCGTGGGGGATTGGGACACGAGCAGATTGGCTAGAAAGGATCTTCATGCCTAAATATGTGATAGAAAAGATATGATAGAAGCACAAATGATCTACAACACAACCAAGCCAGAGAGGGGGGTTAAAATTTATTTACCTGGTATGCGAGTGAATAGATCCCAATTGCTAAGGCCTTTGTTGCCTGCCAAGTAAGCACCCTCAACCTGGAAAACAAACATCAAGTCCTTATCACTTTACTCTTCACTTTGTCTTTTGTGAATGGAATTGAATCTCCCAAAACCCAAAATGTAAAATGTCAAATGAGAGCAACACTAATTGGTAAACATCACTATCACTAGTGACGGGACAAACTAGTACTGCCTACGCAATTTCAGCCCTCATAATCATATCACTATACTTTTACGCAAGATATTTAAAATATTTTCATTTATAATATAAAAACAATAATTATTGGGTTATATTTATAAAATAAAGGATAAAACTTCAAGCAAATGCTTGATGTCGACAGAAGATAGGAATATTCAATGTCGTCATGAAGGTAAAAAACAAAAATGGTTGAAGATTCAATTGGAATCTAACAACTTTTTCTGTGGGAATAATTAAAAAGGAGGACCCAGTGGAATATTCAACAATTTTTTTCTATTATAAAACTGATGTTATCATTTAATCAAAATATTTTACATCCAAACCTCTCTATTATAAAACTAGGGTTATCATTTAATTGCTTATCCCAAAAATAAAAAAAATTATCGTGCCTATCAATTATAAATTTAATCGAACCATTAAGACTCATGCCTCTATATTTTTTTTAAATAATAACAAGCTTAAGAATGGTCAAATATATGTCTATTCTTTGAGTTTGTAAATTATTATATTTAGAGCATTTTGAAATTTTTTTATTTTATTTTCAAATAGTTATTTCAAATTATGCACAAGAATAATCATAATATCAAAAATTTAATGGATGTATATATAATAGTTTATAAACCCAAAGAATCTAATATAATTTATTTTTTTATACAATCATGGTTGTATAACTACCTTATATCCGAGAGACAGTTGTATAACTACCTTTTTTTCTTCTAGTAAACCTGCATAACTACTTTAAAGTATTAATAAATGAATTTTTGAATTTAAATATTCTTTTTACTTTATAAAACCAAAAAAGTTCATTAAAATATATTGCATTAATAAGAAAATTACATAGTAAATAAATAATTTAGTCCTTATTTGATGTTTTGTTTGGAACAAACAATTTTGTTTTACGTAATATACCATCAAGTAGAGTTGAACCCACCAGCCTCTTTATGAAGAAGTTTTGATCTTACCACTCAAGCAACCTTGGAATAATATCTTTATTTGATTTTGTCTCCAATAAAGTTTGCTTGTAACAAGAAAAAGTTAAAAGATAAGGAAATTTTCCATATCCTCAACCTACCACTTAAGAATCTACTTTGATTAAATCTCGATTTAAAATTTATGCAAAAGGAAACTACATACTGAAAATATGATATCTATAATTCTTTTCCTTACAGGTTTAGAAGAGCTACTTGACTTGTTCAATGAATGTTTAGTTGTTGGAGAATTGATCAAGGTAGGTTAAAGTCTTTTCTTGAAAATAAAGACAACGTTGCGTACATCTGATCCTTCCTGAACTTTGTTAAACAAGAAGCATCATACAAATGACTCATGCATAAAGCAGACACACACTTCCAAGAGGAAGAAGAAGAATGTTTGATTAAAAACCAAAGCAAGTTATCTCAAACCCAGACATGAGAAAGTTTAGAGAGCAGTTTGAGAAGATTTCTGGGAATAGTTTAATTTACCATATACTATGAGAACTTAAAAGACCCAGAAATGGAAAATTTCTGTAACTCTTATATATAGATTTTTCTGGTTTTTCCTGAACAGAAGCTCTTGTATATATTTACCTGATAGGCAGAAGTAGCAGTCCCAAAAAGAAAAGTTGCAGGAAACTGTCTCCGATCCACCAGACAACTGATCAGTGGAATCAGTTGAAGATAGCAGAGAGATACCAACACTTCTCTCTTCATCTTCTGATCCCTTCAGGCTTTCTGTTACTCTTGCTTTGGTGGGTGGGAGCTTATATAGAAAACAAAAGATGCAAGGTGACCTCAAAGTCTAATCATATTGACCCCACCCACTCCAACAAAATACGAAGAACTGATAAGAGTTCTGTTGATGTATCCCATGGCAGAAGCTGTGGGCCTGTAGCATTTACTTACCATTCTTTGGGAGGCAATACAAATCTATTAAATTATAGAGGATTTCACCTGAATCAGCTCGATCTGACCCCTTTGTCATTATTTAGTAGCTGAAATTGGAGGCATTCACAGATACTCAAATTCATCTTTGCTGTGCCATTTTTTTTTACCTTTTTATCATTAGTATAGTAGCTGAAATTGAGGCATTTGTAGAGACTCAAATTCATCTTTACTGGGCTATTTTTTTTTTCTTTTCTGAATCTGGTTTGAGTATATACAAGAGTATAGATCATCAGGTCATTTTCTCTCATTGCTTTAACGAAACAAATACTGACAGCTGAGTGACTAGCTTCTTCAGCACCTTCCGCACAAGTTTTCTTGTAGCTAGCTCATCTTTTTATATGTCACTTTCAACTTTTTTTTTTATTTTTTATATATTTTTAAGATTTCTCCATTTATTTTAGTTGAAGAGAGAAGAAATATATTGATAATAAGATTGGGGGTCTTATTAAAAAAAAATAAAGCAAAAGCACACGTACAAGGCAACATTTTGTGTGATTCACTCAAAGGTTACAATCACGACCGAGTAGATACGGTGCTTTCACCATGAAGAAGAAATTATCAGAATTACAACATAATCATTTTTGGATTTTGCTAGGCTAGTGCCATTGACATGGTGATGCCTAACGTTAGATGGTTGCCACCTAGTTTTCATTTAATCTCAACTACTCAAAACATGATTCACTTCGGTTTTTTTTTTTTTTTAAATTAATTTTTTTTTTTTCCTTTTTCCCAATTAAGTTAGTTATATGTGTCCATAGTGTTTTGAATGGCCTAAATTTAACGAAGATTAGGTAGCGATCATCCAACATTGGACACCACATACACAAGCACATTAGTGGTATTAACCTAGTAGGATACTCAGCCCTGTTAAGAGATTATGAATAGTTACATGTAAAAAAAAAGTAATACTTTAAGGAAAATTAATCAAAATACCCCCAAAACAACAACACAGTACCTCCAAACAGTTTGGAGACAACACCTAGTCATCTTGAAGAACCTGAACTTATGAACAAAACCCATTCCTACTTGGCAATCGTCATTATCAAGAAATGGTCATGGGAGTGCATTTAGGCCCCAAAACATTTAAAAATGCTAAAAATTAGTCTTTCCCACAACAAGTCTCTGTTCTCTTTTTTTTAAGTATAATTAATTGATTGAGAGAGATGCAAACAAGATAAGGTTTCCTTCCTTGAGTTCTCTTTTCTTTCTTTTTCTTTTTTTTTGGGTGCCTGTGTGGGTGGGTGGGGGAATGTTAATGAAGTCTCATGGGCAAGTTTATGCTCACCTTTGCTCCATCCTTAGATGGTAGCTGTTACATATAATTTGAAAATAAGGCATGATTTTGCCCTTAACCTGAAGAGGATTCAAACCATTTCCTTCCTTTTGTTATATAAGGATCTAAAAATGCCACCAACAAACAAGATCTACAAGTGCTAACAGGAAGCATGGTTAGATGCACCAAAAGTTCAAAAAGAGAAAGGAATGGTTGGGCTTTGGAATCATGGTCACGGCTAACCAGTGGAATTAGTTGAAGATACCAAGCAGAAAAGTTGCAGGAAACTGGCTCCAATCCACCACACAGCTGACTAGCTGAGCAGTGGAACTAGTTGAAGATACCAAACAGGTACCAACGCTTCTCTCTTCATCTTCTAATCCGAAATATCCCCTTTCCAGCTTTCTGTTTCTTTTGCTTTGGTGGGATGGAATAAGGAATTTTATATAGAAAACAAAAGATTCATGACTGAGAAATCAAATCAATAGTGTCCCACCCATCATCAATAAAATACTGATAACTGATTGAACCTGTTGGCTGTAACTGTGGCATTTAGTTACCTACTATTCTTAAAACTCATCATCTATAATTCTCTGAGAGGCAATTCAAATCTATTAAATGATAAGAGGATTTCACCAGAATCAGCTATACATGACCCCTTTGTCATTAGTAGCTATATTTTTCTCTGGGTCCTCTGGGTCTTCTGGGTCTGGTTTTGAATTTTACGTTAGTAGCTGATATAAAGCACTTGCATATTGAGTGCTGCAAATTCAAAAACTATTTTGATTGAGAGTGACAATCTTCTAGTGATGTCTCTTCTCAATGGTGACAATACTAATATCATTCAAGAATGTAGACCAGTTCCTTTTCTCTCATTGCTTGTAGGAAACAAATGCCCTAAATGCAGCTGGCTTCTTCAGGACTTTTGCACACAAATTACGTATTATTGTAGCTCTTCTTTTGATGTGACTTTCGTTATTTTTTTCTTTACATTTCTTCATTTTATTTTAATTAAAGAAAGAATTATATATGATTTCTTTGGTCTTGTTAGAAAAACAAAGCAAAAGCTCACATAAAAGACAACAGTGTTTACGTAACTCACCCAAACCCTAAGTTCATGGTCAAAAGTATATGCACAGTGCTTTCGCTATGAGGAAGAAGATGAATAGAACTATAATCTAACTATTTGTCTACCCAAGAGGCTATGAATAATTACAAATGAAAAACTTTACTTCAAGAGGAAATTATCAAAAAGACCTTGTATCCAAAACCTACACAATCCCTCTAAAATATTTAGAGCAGAGAACTAGAATATTAAAAGTGCTAACAACAAGCTTTTTTTTTTTCCAGTAACCAAACAACAAAGCATGATTAAATCTACCAAAAGTTCAAGAAAAAGAAGGAATTATTGGTGTTTGAAATCTGACTGTGAAGAAGTGGTTCTCCAAATTAATGATATTATTGATCCATTGGTGGAGACTGAAGTCATCTTCTAGAATATTTTCAAAAGCTAAGGCTATCCTTTGATTCTATCATTTTCAGATTTATTTTTTTTTTTTTTTTTGTAAGAGTGCCAACAAAGTATCTGACTTCTTATCTAGGTTGTTTTTTTTATAGGTTTCTCAAAGTTTGATCATCATCATCTTACTTTTTAAATCTTTATAATTCAAGATGCGTTTCTAAGAGTACCAACGAAATTTCTGACTCCTTATCTAGTTTGTCCTTTTGGAAAGAGTTTCTCAAACTTTGATCGTCATTCAACTCTTAGCTTTGAATCTTAATGTCAATATTTGTATTTCATTTTTCTCAATAAATTTATCTCTTACATGTACAAAAAGAAAAATGGTTGGTGTCAATAGATGCATTAGATATGTAGTTTATGTTGGGTAGTGATTTTGTGCAATTAATGTGTAACACTGAGCTGTCTAAGATTGGAATTCAAAGTGGTGGTCGAGCCCATTATGCTTCTTCTTTTTTATTACAATCGATGTAGTTCAAAAGTGTAAAAATAAAAATATATATATAAAATATAAAAAGAGTAGTCAAGATTTGATATGGACCACAACTTTTGATCCTCACCATTCGCAACACATTTATGTCAAGGTCTTCCTTTATTGGTTTTGAACAATAATTGCTTGGGATTCCCATCAAATGACAAAAATGTTTACATCACTGATGCAATCAATTAGGAAATAATTTCCATACATAAGGGGGTGTGATTCATTCCGGTTTCCAACTATGATAAGGAAGTATCTCCTATGGAATTTTTTTATATTTTCAAATCTCCTATTGGAGTTGGGACTTGGGATCATCTTTTTTTCTCATATTTCTTTACCATATCTTAGGAGAAGTTTCCTTTGAATTCTAGATTTTACTTGGATAGTTGATTTGACGTGGTGGTGTTTATGGTGCCTACCGTTGGATACACGACATGTAGATTTTATAAAATCTCAGCCGCTGAAACGCCACGTGCACATATAATCAACTTACGTGAGAAAACCAATTTTTCTTTAAAAATAATCAAACCATATTTGATAAGCTAGGATTTAATAGCATCCACATGGTGCATATCCAATGGTGAACGCCATAGGTACCACCACATCAGAGGCACTATTCAAGCAAAATCCCTGAATTTTGACAGAATGAATCATAGATGGAACCTTAGTGGACACTTTTTTTTTTCTTTCGGGGGTGGGGGGAGCACAGACCTCTATTCCCCATTATCCGAACTAATCTCTCATGTCCTTATTACTTAATTTAAAATTAAAACTCAATAAAAGTACAAGGAAATCAATTTTAAAGTGTATTAAAAATACAAATATCCAACCTAGAAGGGGGAGTGTACAAATGAAGACAGCATGGGCGGCTGTTGCCACAAAGGAAGGCAGAGTGTGCATGCTTTGGCACAATGTGAGGAGTTGGTGCTCAAAATCACACCAACGCTTTTGGTTTATTGCATGGTTAGCTGCACTTGGGAGGCTGCATATATAGCAAAGGACAAATTATTGGCGTGTGGGGTGCTTGGAGAAGCTAATCTACATGTGGATTGTGTTCTCTTTTCATGCCCATTTACATGGCTGATTTGAAACAATATTTTACAAATAAATGGGTACAAACGAAACCAATTAAACACTTGGGACAGAGGAGCTCAACTGGGTAGTCATGCACTTCACTGGGAGAACAATAATGAATTAAAGTTCGATGCTTCAACTTTGTGGAGCAATGAATCGGCAAGGAAGCCGGAATTTAACATTGGGAGGTTCATATAAGACTTAAGAATTTTCTATCCATTATCATTAAAAATTTCTCTAATTGGGGCAAGTACAATATTTTACATTATGGAAAGAAGGTCAAATAAAAATTTTCAAAATGTAGAGAAGGAAATTTCAAAAACTTGGAAGGAAAGGGTTGATATTTGAAACATTGCAAAAAGACTACAGAATAAATTTTTAAAAATTTGAAAATGAAAATGTAAATTTTGTAAAATTCGGGGGGTGCATGGCGCCCTAGCCCCAATATGGGTCCGTGCACACATGTGTCGGAAAAAAATTATATGTTGTGCACATCTCCCTGCTGTGCACAGCAATTGGCACCACAATTTGAGTGGTGGCATATTCTTAATAAATGGCTCAGATTAAAAGTCAGGGATTTTAAGTGAAAGTGATCCATCTTATGATCCGTTTTAACAAAAAAATAACCCATTTTGAGACCCGGTTCTAAATATGGTTGCTAAGGATTTTTTTTTCCATTTTTCTCCCGTCGTGTTCCCGCGATTTCAACTCCATATTCTTCCCTCTAGTTCTTCCATCGATCTTCTTTCCCTCTCATTGTTGTTCTTCCATGGTGTCTCTCTTCCACAAATCTCTTGCTTTCTTCTTCATTGATGTTCTTTCTTATTTGAGAACCCCCTAATTCTTGAATACATTCTCAAGCAGCAAACGCACCTCCCTCGAAAACAACACAAATCAAAAGCAAGAACTGGTGGATTTTGCAGATTTTTTTGTTCTTGTTATTGCCATTCTTCTTATTTTATTTATTTATTGTGCCTTTTTTTTTTTTTTTTTAACTTGAAATCATCAAGATCTAATCCTCCCAATCCTATATTTCTGGTCTTTTTGTCCATATTTTTGGCCAACACCATACTCTGTGAATAACTCAGTATCAAGCATGTTCTGAAAAAATTAAAACCATCATCAGTAAAATTGGAATGAAACCGGAAAGAGTTTTGGAAATAAGAGTTTGAAATCAGTATTCAAAATCAATGTTTGAAATCATGAGGCCATATTTAGTCAATGCATTTTTGTTAATCTTTTTTCAGACAAGCAGGCCCATAAGGAGTATTTAACTCACGAACTCTTAATTGTGAGATGTTGGTCCTTTGGTTTAATCATTTCATTATTGCTGATCTGTATCAACCTTTGTTTTTTTTTCTGTAGTGATTTGCGCCCCAATTTGTTTCTGTTCTAGTCTCTAGCCTGGCTTTTAACAGTGGATGATTGATGTCCACAGGTCCGCAATCAACAGTTTAATGTTTGTTACTACCTGCTTGATGTTCCACACTTCCACATCATTGTTTTGGTTTGGAATAATAAAACTGTTATCTTGCCAGTTATATTTGTGATTTATTTTGGATCCTTGGAACTTTTATACTTGTCTGCATGCCTCTCAAAAGTCCACAAAGGAGGGTGGCTTTCTCTTATTCTATAATAAATGGTAATTTTTTTCAGAGTTTGAAATCATATCGTATCATCAGTAAAAATGATATTTAACTTGAAAATAAGTAAATAAACAGGACCAGTGTGAGAGAAAAGGGAATGAAATAGGAAATTAGTGTTCCTATATCATCAAGGGACAGGAATAAGCAAGAATTTACAATTCCCTCCACTCACCTCCCCAACCCTAAACCCACAAAAAATGTGAAAAACAAAAGAGAAAGAAGGAACAAACACCCTAAAGCCCCAAAATTGATATGTTAATCAGCTTAGAAATTAAAGCATAATAATATTTATCTGTTGTTCAAAATGTTTCTAACTTGTTTCTTTTGGGTACATAAAAATGTTTCTAACTTGATTTTATTTTTTTATGTGTATTATTTGTAGAATCCTACCATTCTATGGAGAACCCAACAATTGGCCTTGAAAATGAGTTTGGTGGAGATGTGGAGTATAAGCCTCAAATTGGTATTTTGTTTACTATAAACCTAGAGGCTTATGGTTTTACAATAAATATGGACGAAGTTTTGGATTTAGTGTTAGGAGTTAGGAGGGATTATGCAAATAAGAGTAGGAAAGACAAATCAACCATAACTTCACATAGATTTGTATGTTGTAAATCTGGTGTTCGATTGAAAGATAAGAAAGATATTTATACAAGTTGCAAGCTGAGACAATATCAGTTTGCTTGGCACGGATGTCCATATATTTGTTAGAGAATGAAAAATATGAGTGTCATGATTTTATTGAAGAACATAATCATGAACTTCATCTTTCAAATACATCTCCCATGATGCATTCACAGAGGAAAGTTTCAGACATACATATACATGAAATTGATTTTGCTGATAATTCGGAGATTAAAGTAAAGCCAATGTATGAGAAGAGGTGCATGTTTGGCCCTGGCGACACTCACCTGCCCGAAGGCTGCCCTGAGCCCGAATGGGACTTAGGCTATTGAGTTGCAATTAAGGGCATATTTTTGTAAATTTGAAATCTTAAAATCCATGAATATAAAATAAAAAATTTATAATTGTAATTATAATTTGTCTTTTTAATATGAACCTTTAGATCGAAATGACAAATATGGATACAATCTTGACTGTTGCATCATAAGGGCATTTTGGTCATCAAAATTATGATATGTCTTTATTTTATTATTTCTCAAATCACAGGGAGCCAGATGCAAAGAATAACTTTTTTTGTAACTAAAAGTGACATGAACAAACCTCTGGGTCCAGATGAAAAATACCTAAACTAGAATTGTTGGATTGTGATTCTTGTAAAATCAATGATCAACAGAACAGGAAAAGAGAAAAACGGAAGTAGAGAAGAGAAGAAGACGCTGTGGAGTGCGGAGGACCGATTCGTCTCGACGATGATCTCCACAAATGCGCCGACTTTGGTTAGGTATCCCAACTGGACGATCTCCCTTTTCTCAAATTTTTTCTTGTTTCTTCTTTTTAGTCTCCTCTTCTGTATCCGGGCTAATCTCGATTAATGAGTCAGTTTTCAAAGTGGGGAAGAATCAACCTAGGAGCCGAAATGCCCATGTTCTAAAAATTAGGGTTCTCAGAGAATCAAGAATGGGAATTGAGATGAGGGCAGAGACGTTGCAGTGGTCAAGAGATAATGGGTCAAGTCAGAGAGGAAATGGAAGAGTTGCAGGCCTCCGAGGAGTTCTGGGAAGATTGAACTTTCCGCCTCGATGGTCGCATCCAATCCCTCCATTCAATTGTTAGTTTGAATCTCTTTGTACTTGCGCGTCGACTGGTGAATTTTAATTTGAAATGCGTATCACAGTTTATGTTTTTTTAGGGTTTTGTTTAACTTGTTTTAAAATTTTAATTTGTAGCTATTGTTGAGTCATTAGGCGGATAAATGGAAACAGAAAGTTTTATGCTAGGAGAACATTGTTAGCAGAAATAGACAAACAAGCTCCCCGTTGTGCTTGAAACAAAGAATAGATAAATAGATATGCAAAGTTATGGGAAAAGTGATAAAATTCTTAAAAGGAATAGAAACATTATCATACAATCCAGCCAGATTCCCAATGGTTAAAGAGATAAATAAAAAATAGTCACAATCAATATGTAATCTCCAACTAAAGCTACTACAACCAAGAAGTTAAGTTTCCACAGGCATTTCAGAGCGACACAATGGACATGTATTCTTGTTCTCCAACCACGATATGATACATTCACCATGGAATAAATGAGAACAAGGCAAGCGTGTAATGTTGACTCCATCCACATATTCATCCATACAGATCGTACAAATCTCTGGAGAAAAGGAATCACCACCATCAAATTTCTTTTATCTCTAAAGCGTCTATTGAAGATCTTGAAGTTGGTTTCCATCCAAAACCTTCATCCTCAAAATCATCCATCATCAGGGCCTCGAACTCTTCGTCTTCTTCTTCTTCTTCTTCTTCTTCTTCGCGAGGATGTATACAGTATACGTTATAGACAACAAGAGAGACAAAAAAATCAAAGGTGCCAGTATAACCATTCTCAAACTCTATGAAGGGAATCTCCATGATGTATTGGTAAGCAAATAAGGCAATCTTTCGTTTCAGTCCCTCAATGCAACATGGGGGAATTTCTAAATCCCTGAGCAGAGTATGGAATTCGGATGGAATGGTTTCTGGGTCAAGCAGGGGAAGGAACTCAACGTTGAATTCTTTTTCAGGCAACTGAGAATAAGTATGCGCAAGAATAGTTGAAATTCCTTCATCATTCGGGTTTGACTGTACAACCATGTAACGTTCTGTGGTAAAACGAAAGGTTGCTTTGGTTTCACCAGGAGAGTGACACTCGTTCCTTGAGTGTGACATCCATAATGTGAGAGCGACGGTAGTTCCTTCTCCGGCAGTGCTTGTTCCTTCTCCACGTAACATGGTTGTAAAACAGAGACACAGAGAAACAGAGAAACAGAGACACAGAGAGATAGCAGTGTGAGTGGAGATGACGATGAGCCCAGTAATATTTATAAAGCAGAAACTCTTACTCCTAGCTATGCTAGAACTCAACAAAGCAATTAAAATAGAGATTGCAATTTATGGTTCGCAAGCTATCCAGTGACTCCTAATTCTAATTTGAACAGGATTCTTGACAAATTATAATCCTACTATCGGTTTTTGAAAACATTCCTGGCGTACTTAGAACTCCTAGTCTCTGTAGAAGATCCAAGACTACAAGTAACACTGTTTCTGAATGAATCATAGATCTGATCATGCACAATTTTGGCCCTAGCCACGGTGCAAGTGTGCAACCCACCAAGAAGCTCCTAGAGAACCCGATTTGGTTCCCAGGATCCCATCTGCCCTTCTTCGTCTTCCTCCTCGTTCAAATCATAGATTTGGTTTACACGGGTGAGTGGGAACAAGATCGGATTTGGATTTATCCGGATCTTGGTATTTCAGATTTTGGGTAAAAATCAAAATATGATTTTAGCCCTTGGACTGGTATAACCCACGTAGCAAACTCTCAATCCTCATTGAGCAAAGATCAGTTGAGGACAAAGTTAGTTGCTATGGATTTGGATTTGAATTTGAATTTTGAAGACAGTTATATTACATGGAGGAATCTCAGTGCTTAAGCCTTAAAAATCTTTCTGATTCCGCAATTCAAGGGGATGTCAATCTTTGGTGCAGAAGAGAAGATCAAGAACACAGTCATCTTCAACAACATTATTCTTGTTGGGCGCTTTTAGAGCTATAGGGTCCTGCTTCTTGATTTGGGAGTGTGTTTAGTCTTCTTGAGTTTCTAGTCATCGTCAGCTGGAAAGATTTCCTCTCAGCTGGTGGTGAAGGATGATAATCTTATGCTCATGATTCACTGGGAGTTCAGCACAATGTTTTTTCGAGAGCTAATTACAACTCCTGCAATTGGGGGCCTTTCTTTATCTGAGCTGATTGTTCTTCTCTTAATCTTCTTCCATTTACTCCCATTTATAAGTCCCTGATTGGTTGATGTATCATGGGAGAAAGATATTTTTCTGGCATGATCCGTGGATTAATCCCCTCAAGAAATTTACAAGGCCAATATGCCTAATCTTGTTTCTGATTTTATTTCTGGTGATAGCTGAACAGGGAGATGATTTCAGTAGTAATACTAGCACAATTTGCAGGTAAGATTACTTCTATTCCCATCTCTGCTACGCCTCATCAATGGAGATTTATCACCTCCCTTGATGGACATTGCTCAACCAAATCTAATGATAGAAAATCTTTTGGGAACTCACGAGTTACCTGTTAGAGCATTTTCTAAATGGAGTAATATTAACCCACCTTGTGTTCTGGATTTTTATATACAAATTTGCAATTATGTTGACTGGAACAGGAACTCCTTGAATTGGATCTTCAATGTTGTATATATTTTAACCTATTATGATGTTTGGAACATGCGCAATAATGTTGTTTCACAACCCATCTAAAGATTCTAAACCTGATCCCTCTGTTTTACTCTCAACTCTTCATTTCTGGGTTGCCCAGGTAGCTGAACAGCAGCAGTTAATTGATCTCTGTTCATAAAAGCTGGTTCTAACTGATGTTATTGCACCCTTCAGCTTTGCACCTTGATCCTCTGTTATTAACCTCTCATGGATCGTTGCAGGTTACCCTTCGTAGGACCTGGTTCTGGGCACTTGGTTTGTCAGAGGCATTTCCGTGCAATTTTAATAGATGGTAACCCCATTATGTTCCCCTAATGCTTATGTTATACAATAGTGCTGAGCCCAACCATGAATATTAATCAAATAAATCATAGATTGATTCCCACGACTATTGTGTGGTGAAAAAGCATCAGTAGAGCACAATGTTCAGTTTAATAATGGTTCATTGGATGAGCTAGTTTGCACAGGCAGTTGGGTATTCTGTCCATACCAAGCAAAGTCTTCGTCACCACATTCTCTCCAGCTCGTGAATGTGAAATGTAGAGTTTTCTACCCGATTGCATAATTTAATGGAGCTTAAACTCTGAATTGCACGTTTTATGGCCATAAATTACAGATTGCATACTTTCAAAATTACAAGTTGCACACTTCTAACATTCCGTGTCATGAGTAAAATGATCATATTATTCTTATTAGAGTCAAATGACATTACTACCCCCATTTAAACCTTCCTATACCCAATCCTTAAGTGGGTGAAGGAAAATCCTACACCTCATTAGAATCCACCAGTGACCACTGTCTCCACCATTCGGAGAAGAAAATGTAGGTAAGTAGGAGAAAATTTTCTAGTCTCTAATCGCACAAAGAAAGAGAAAATCCCAGTAGTTCTTGGAGAGTTCCTGTGCAACTTGCAGAGTTTCCTCATGAAAAGATTAAACTAGGTGTCATAAAACCCACCAAAGATGGCAATGATCACAGGGCTGAGAGGTTCTAGTGGGATTTGGGATTTGGGATGCTGTTGTTGTAAATTCATCTTTTTGTTTGTCAATGTTCTTGGTTGGAAATTTGTATTTGAGTAGGGTGAAATTAAGGTTTTATCTGAATATTGGCAGCTTAAAGACCTGAGACGAAATCTACATGGCAAAAGGCAAGAACTAGATAGAAACAAAACAGTCAACGGAAAACCTGAACAGAAAGGAGAAGACAAAGATTTTGATATGGAAACTCGAGTTCAAAGAAGAAATCTCGGGGCAGGAGAGCGTATCACTCGCAGGAAAACATTGGTTTATCTTGTAAATCAATCAGAAAAGTAAGGAAATGAAGGATAGAGAAGAAGACGAGAGAAAGAGAAGGAACAATTCTGGTTCAGGACTCTTGATTGCTTTCAATTTCGGAAATAACGATGACGAAGGGTGTATTGATTTATGAGAATTTATGAGTTGAGGAGAATGTGAGGGCAGTGGTCGCTAACAAAGAGGATGGGTTGTGGTGGTTTCTGTGCCTGTTAATGCTCTTTTTGGGCAAGCTTCCGACAGCTTTACAATCATAAAATACAGAGGGACCCACAGGATTAAGTGATGAGATTTTTTTTTAAAATGTTTTATTATTATTACCTATGGCCCCCATTGTATTTTATAGTTGTAAAGCCGTGAAGAGATGATCCGGACTCTCAATTCTCATTCTTTATTATGCCTATTCAAAAGAAATAAATACAAGAATTCATTATTGGTCAATAATGAAAAATGATTTTGTGAATTTTGTCAAAAATTAATTATGAAATAAAAAATAAGTTTGATATCAAAATAAAAAATTGTTAGAAAATGATAGTTAACAAGTGAAAAAATAGGAAATTTTTTATTTTTAACTTTTTATTAAAAAAAACAATGTGTATTGACTATTTTATCCTCATCTTAATTCTAAAATTTTAAATAAATTTGCACATAGATGAAGAGAATGAAATTCTCACCATAATCCATAATAGACAAAAAGTCTATTATGAATTTTGGGAGGTTTTTTATTATTTTAAATAAAAATAAAACTAATAATAGATAATCAAACAATTTAAAGTAATAAAAATTTCTCATAATTGAGAATGATAATTGATACCAAAAAGAGCCTAAGTAATAGAATTTTTGATGAAATGTTAAGAGTGTATAGAGTTCTTTTTTTTTTTTTTTTTTATTTGAGTGTATAGAGTTCAATGGAGCCTACATTAGTCTGGTTAATATGTCTAAGTTTAATTAACCCAAATAGGTTGGGTTTGACTATAAAACCACCTACAGAGGAGTGCTGCCGTGTTCGTGTTCTCTTGCTATTTCATTCGTAATCTTATTATTTTAAACCACAAAATCCTGAACCTATGCTTTCTCCCTCACTATGGACATGTGTCTATCTTGTCGAACGATCAAGTTCCTTCTATAAAAGGTAGCATGGCATCCACAATAGAAGATGATGAAGGTTTGATTTTTGGTTCTGTAATCGTTTACTAGGTAAACATTATTTCAAAAAAATTATTTATGTAAAATAAGATAAAACGAGTGGTTGAGATTTTTTATCGACTATATGTTTCGATCCAAACCGCAGGCTGCACAGTATTGCATAGACTGAAACAATTTCAACCTTGAAAAAAACACTTTTGATTAATTTAAGGAATATTTTGGTCCTTCTAGGTTTAAAACTTGACGATGGAAAGCTTTATTAACTATTTATAAGACCAAAATATAATTTATTGTACTAAAAAAATTCTAATAAAAATTAATAGAAATAATCATTTTTATATATGTAATCTTTTTTTTTTTTTCTTTTAAAAACACGAATGATGAATGAAGCCTTTATCATGAAACTCGCTTGGGGGTTAAAAAGCAAAACTCACTTGTGATCAACAGTTCTTCAAGATAAATATGGATCAAAAAGGCGTAAACACCCCTTTAAAGCAGCCTCTCCTGATTCTCCATTGTGGCGAGCTATCTGCAGAGTTGAAAATAGAATGAAAGAGCTTTGCAAAATAAAAATTGGAGATGGAGGGAACACTTATTTCTGAAAGGACAACTGGTTAGGCATAGAAAGTAATTTGGAAGACATAGAAATTTCTATTTTATATTTATGAAATCTTTCAATTAAAAAAAAAAAAAAAAAAAAAAAAGGAATGGTAAAATGGACGTTCAATATATTTGTTAATTCATGGCATCATTTAACCCCAACTCTTAATAGCAGGGGGATTTGTAATTGTTTTTTTCCCAGGAATAGTAGATATAATTGATTCAAAATCCAGGGGGTCTATATGTAATTTGCGCTTTTCATATTCATATACGATTTCAAGGCCTAGAAACAAATAAAAAATGCAAAGAAATGGAAAAAGTGATCCTTACCTAGAAACTGTAAGAATATTTTTATTCAATATCGCCCTGGCCCGAATATAGGTCCACACATGTATCGGCATTGGGAGTCTAGAAGCCGGAGGCGGAGGAGGAAGACCTGCGAATAGTAGATCGCGAGAGAGTGTTCCTGGTGTGAACAGTGGATCGCGAGAAGAAGTTAATGAGAGAAGTTGGGAGGAAACTTGAAACTATGGGTAATATAGTAATTTGAGTGGGATAAGGACATTTAGGTCAGATCACTTCTCAATTTAAAAATAACGGTTAGAAAGTTAAGTGGGCAAACAAGATTTTGTGCCCAATCTAAGTGGCCAAATGAAGGGGAAAAAAAAAAGAAAAAGAGAAAACCCAACAAATAAACATAAATCATATAAATTGAGGTGAACCATGATGAAACTGAGTTGAACGTACACGACCACTTAACCATACAACCGTAGAATTGTTGTATGGTGATTCTTGTAAAATCAAGGATCAACAGAACAGAAAAAAGAGAAAAACAAAAGTAGAGAAGAAGAAGACGACGCCGCGGAGGACTCAATTCGTCAACGATGATCTCCACAAATGCGCCGACTTTGGTTAGCTATTCCAACTGAACGATCTCCCTTTTCTCAAAATTTTCTGGTTTATCACCAGCTTCTTCTTTTTGGCCTCCTCTTCTGTACCGGGCTAATCTCGATCACTGAGTCATTTTCAAAGTGGGGAAGAATCAACCTAGAAGCTGAAATGCCCAAGTTCTAAAAATTAGGGTTCTCAGAGAATCAAGAATGGGAATTGAGATGAGGGCAGGAGACGGAGCAGTGGTTAAGAGATAATGGGTCAGGTCACAGAGGAAATGGAAGAGTTGTAGGCCTCCGGGGAGTTCTGGGAAGATCGAACTTTCCGCCTCGATGATCTATTTGTACTTGCGCGTCTAACATGAACAAGTGACCGGTGAATTTTAATTTGAAATGCTTATCACAGTTTATGTTTTTTAGGGCATGAGTGGAAACAGAAAGTTTTGTGCTAGGAGAAGATGTTTGCAGAAATAGATAAATAAGCTCCGTGTTGTGCTTGAAAGGCTGAGGACTTAACAACAACAGAAGGAACTGTCAAGAACAAGGGTCTTGCCTTTCACTACCTTGAGAATTGCAGGAGTAGAAGGAGAAGCGGTTGTTGATATCTCTGCGGGATGTTGGGGATTTGATTTCATCGTCACCAAACAAGCAGACCAGCAGACCAGATTCCCCTTTTGTGTACTGCCGTTAACAGTCTTCACATTCACAGGGAAGCCCTTGAAGGTTAAAATTTAGAAGGCTACATCATCATTACCTTTAAAGTTCTAGAAACAAAAAAAAATAGATATAGAAAGTAATGGGAAAAGTGATAAAACTTGGAAAAGGAATAGAAACATTATCATATAATCCAGCTAGATTCCCAATGGTTAAAGAGATAAAAAAATAAATATAAATAATAAAAAAATAGTCACAGTGAATATGTAATCTTCAACTAAAAGAAGAATTTAAACTTCTAAAGGCATTTCAAAGCGACACAATGGACATGTATTCTTGTTCTCCAACCAATTTATAATACATTCACCATGGAATAAATGAGTACAAGGCAAGTGTGTAATGTTGACTCCTGCCGCATACTCATTCATACAGATTATACAAATCTCTGGAGAAGAGAAGTCACCACCACCAAATTTCTTTATCTCTAAAGCATCTATTGAAGATCTTGCAGTTGGTTTCCGTCCAAAACCTTCATCCTCAAAATCATTCGTCATCAGGGCCTCGAACTCTTCTTCTTCTTCTTCTTCTTCTTCGCCAGGATGTCTAGAGTGCTGAAGGATAAGAATAGCTACAGAGAAATCAAAGGTTCCTGTATAACCATCCTCACACTCTTTGCTGGGAATCTCCATGATCTCTTCGTAAGCACTAAAGGCAATTTCTCGTTTCAGTCCCTCAATGTTAGATGGAGGGATTTCTAAATCCATTAACAGAGTATGGAATTCGAATGGACTGGTTTCTGGGTCAAGCAGGGTACAGAACTCAACGTTCAAGTCTTTGTCAGCCAACCGAGTAAAACATCGCTGAATAGAAGTTGAAATTCTTTCATAATTCAGGTTTAATTGTACAACAGTTTCACGTTCTATGGTAAAATGAAAGGTTGCTTTGGTTTCAC
The DNA here is from genome assembly GCF_041222555.1 of Hakea prostrata. NCBI lineage: Eukaryota > Viridiplantae > Streptophyta > Magnoliopsida > Proteales > Proteaceae > Hakea > Hakea prostrata. The sequence continues at coordinate 11,873,418 of NC_142606.1, read as the reverse complement.
CAGCAGAGTGCGAATTGTTCCTTGAGTGTGACATCCTTAATGCGAGAGCGACGACGGAAGTTCCTTCTCCAATGGCAATGATTGTTCCTTCTTCAATGGCAATGCTTGCTCCTAGCATCATGGTTATAAAACACAGAGAGAGAGAGAGAGAGAGAGCAGTTCCAAGAGTTAACAGAGCAGTGTGAGTGGAGATGACGATGAGCCCAGTAATATTTATAAAGCAGAAACCCTTACTCCTAGTTATGCTACAACTCAACAAACCAATTAAAATAGAGATTGCAATTTATGGTTCGCAAGCTATCCACTGACTCCTAATTCTAATTTGAACAGGATTCTTAGACAAATTATAATCCTACTATCGGTTTTTGAAAACATTCCTGGCGTACTTAGAACTCCTAGTCTCTGTAAAAGACCAAAGACTACAAGTAACACTGTTTCTGAAAGAATCATAGATCTGATCATGCACAATTTTGGCCCTAGCCACGGTGCAAGTGTGCAACCCACCAAGGAGCTCCTAGAGAACCCGATTTGGTTCTCAGGATCCCATCTGCCCTTCTTCGTCTTCCTCCTCGTTCAAATCATAGATTTGGTTTCCACGGGTGAGTGGGAACAAGATCGGATTTGGATTTATCCGGATCTTGGTATCTCAGATTTTGGGTAAAAATCAAAATATGATTTTAGCCCTTGGACTGGTATAACCCACGTAGCAAACTCTCAATCCTCATTGAGCAAAGATCAGTTGATCAGTTGATGACAAAGTTAGTTGCTATGGATTTGGATTTGAATTTGAATTTGAATTTTGAATTTTGAAGACGGTTCTATTACATGGAGGAATCTCAGTGCTTAAGCCTTATATCACATAAAAATCTTGCTGATTCCGCAATTCAAGGGGATGTCAATCTTTGGTGCAGAAGAGAAGATCAAGAACACAGTCATCTTCAACAACGTTATTCTTGTTGGGCGCTTTTAGAGCTATAGGGTCCTGCTTCTTGAGTTTCTTAGTCATCGTCAGCAGGAAAGATTTCCTCTCAGCTGGTGGTGAAGGATGATAATCTTATGCTCATGATTCACTGGGAGTTCAGCACAATGTTTTTCCGAGAGCTAATTACAACTCCTGCAATTAGGGGCCTTTCTTTATCTGAGCTGATTGTTCTTCTCTTAATCTTCTTCCATTTAATCCCATTTTTAAGTCCCTGATTGGTTGATGTATCATGGGAGAATGATATTTTCTGGCATGATCCGTGGATCAATCCCTCAAGAAATTTACAAGGCCAATATGCATAGTCTTGTTTCTGATTTTATTTCTGGTGATAGCTGAACAGGGAGATGATTTCAGTAGCAATACCAACACAATTTGCAGGTAAGATTACTTCTATGCCCATCTCTGCAACGGCTCATCAATGGAGATTTATCACCTCCCTTGATGGACATTGCTCAACCAAATCTACTGATGGAAAATTTTTTGGGAACTCACGAGTTTACCTATGTGTAACATACTCTTATGGAGACTGATCCACTCAGGGCTATCTGTTGGAGCATTTTCTAAATGGAGTAATATTAACCCACCTTGTGTTTTAGATTCTTATGTACAAATTTGCAATTACGTTGGCTGGAACAGGAACTCCTTGAATTGGATCTTCAACGTTATATATATTTTTTTAACCTGTTATGATGTTTGGAACATGCGGAAGAATGTTGTTTCACAACCCATCTAAACCTGATCCCTCTGTTTTACTCTCAACTCTTCATTTCTGGGTTGCTCAGGTAGCTGAACAGCAGCAGTTAATTGATCTCTGATCACAAGAGCTGGTACTAACTGATGTTATTGCACCCTTCAGCTTTGCACCTTGGTCCTCTGTTATTAACCCCTCATGGATCGTTGCAGGTTACCCTTCGTAGCACCTGGTTCTGGGCACTTGATTTGTCAGAGGCATTTTCGTGCAATTTTAATAGATAGAAACCCCATTATGCTCCCCTAATGCTTTATGTCGTACAATAGTGTGAGCTCACTCATGCATATTAATAAAATAAATCATAGATGGACTCCACGATTATTGTGTGGTGGAAAAACATCAGTAGAGTATAATGTTCGATTTAATAATGTAAAATGTAGAGTTTTCTACAGATTGCAAGATTTAGTGGAGCTTAAACTCTGGGTTGCACATTTTGATGTCCTAAATTATAGATTGCATACTCTCAAAATTACAATTTGCACACTTCTAACATTCCATGTCATGAGTAAAATGATCATATTACACTTATTAGAGTCAAATGATATAACTACCTCCATTTAAACCTTCTCATACTCAACCCTTAGGTGGGTGAAAGAAGAAACCTACACCTCACTAGAAATTGCCTACTGCGTTTGCCAAAAACCACCCCAACCCCTCCCTCACTAGAAATTGCCTACTGTCTTTACCTTCCAGTCTCTAGTCGCACAAAGAAAGAAAAAATCCCCAGTAGTTCTAGTAGAGTTCCTGTGCACCTTGCAGAGTTTTCTTATGAAAAGATTAAACTAGGTGTCGTAAAACCCACCAAAGATGGCAACTATTTAAGGGTTGAGAAGTTCTAGTGGGATTTGGGATTTGGGATGTTGTTGTTGTAAATTCATCTTTCTCTTTGTCAATGTTCTTGGTTGGAAATTTGTATTCGAGTAAGGTGAAATTAAGGTTTTATCTGAGTATTGGCAACTTAAAGACTTGAGACTAGAAATCTACATAGCAGAAGGCAAACTCTGTCTATCTTTGGATTTACATTTTTTTTTTTTTTTTCTTTTTCTTTCCTTTTTCTTTATGTTTTGTTTTTAAAAGCACGAATTTGAGATAATAAAAGCAGATTTTGTAGGTTTTTGGCTTGTGGAAACTAAGAAACCCTAAAGGCCTATTTGGTTACATGAGTCTAGAGATTTCAAATCTATGGAGTCATAATTCATAAAATTAACTATTTGGTTAATCTTAATCTATGGAATGAAATTTGTGGATTCATCGTGAAATTTTGTTTAGTTGACATGATTTTTGTAAATGCGCAAATATTTAGCGCTTTTATAGTGGGACTCATACTCATAAATCTACATATTCACGTTTTTGGTATAAAAAGATGAATCTTTAGAATCTATGAAATATCACAATCAAACGAGTATATATCTCGTATTCATGAATCCAAAGATTTGAAATCTCTGGATTCATTTACCCAAACAGGCCCCAAAAACATATTAAACAAAGAAAATTGTAACTTGATTTTCAACAACAAAATACTTCTCCATTAAAAAAAAATGTTTCTATTTGCTGTTTATGAAATCTTTCAATTTTTAGAAAAAGAATGGTAGAATGGATATTCAATATACTTGTTAATTCATGACATCATCATTTAACCCCAAGAATTAATAGCAGGGGGATTTGTAATTGTTTTTTACCCAAGAGTAGTAGATATAATTGATTCAAAATCCAGGGGGTCTATATGTAATTTGTCATTTTCATATTTATATATGATTTCAAGGCCTATAAACAAATAAAAAATGCAAAGAAATGGAAAAAGTGATCCTTACCTAAAAACTGATGGCCCCAATATAGGTCCACGCATGTATCGGCTTTGGGAGACTTGAAACTCTACTTTCACTTAGAGGATAAGGGATTCACCAGAGACTTTGTGTCATGTGGTACTTGATACAAGAAATTGGTTGAATGTAATCGATGACAAGGTACCCAATAAAGCATGTGGTAGATGGGGAAGGATACGTATCCACCCAAGAAATCAATTTTCTTCCTAGCAATGGTTGGTGGCGACGAAGTCTAGAAGCCGGAGGCAAAGGAGGAAGACCTATGAATAGTGGATCGCGAGAGAGTGCTCCTAGTGTGAGGAGAGACATTGGGAGGGAACTTGAAACTAAGGGCAATATAGTAATTTGAGTGGAATAAGGACATTTAGGTCAGATCATATTTCACTTTAACAATAAGAGCAACATCAAAAAATCTACAAGGCATGTTAACCAACGTAAGAAATCGACTTGCTAGTTGGAAAGCGGCTAATCTCTCTTTTGCAAGAAGGAAAATTCTTATAAAATCGGCCCTCCAACCGATAGCGTAGTACAAAATGCAATGTTTTCGGTTTCCCAAATCAATATACAAACAAATAGATTCACTTTGTCAAAGATTCTGGCAAGGACATCCAAAGAAAGCCAAACAGTTAACTCTAATCCTTGGCGAACTTGCTGCAAGACAAAGAGTCATGGTGGTCTTGGATTCCAAAGTATGGAAGAAATCAACACGGCTTTTCTTTTAAAACAAGGATGGAGACTTATCAGTGAACCTGATTCGTTATGGGTCAAGGTACTTCAAGATAAATATTTTCCCCATACATCGATATTTGACGCAAAGGTCAAGCGAAAACGTGGATCGTGGACCTAGAAAAGTTTGTGCAGTGTGTTTCATATTCTTGAAAAGATAATAACCAAAGAAGTCAAAAATGGAAATCAAACATCTTTTTAGTTTGACTCATGGAGAAAGAATTGCCCAACAATAGCAAAAGAGAACCCGGGTATGGATTGTTGGTTATCAAAAGCTACAGTAGCTGACGTCGTCAATATTGTCATGTACAACAGGGAGTGCCTGCAAGGGCTAAACAACTCCAATTTGGTGATCACAACTGCCCAATCTCTCACAAACTCATGAAGATGATAGATGGGTTTCATTACTATCAAGCTCTGGTGAATTTTCAACCAAGCTAACAGGAGAATTTATGAGGAATCAACAAAAACAACATGTTGATACTGAGAAGAAAAGGTGGTGGAATTTCTTTTGGAAGCTCTCATTACATCCAAGATTAAAAGTTTTTTTCTGGTGTTTGGTAAATGCAGGTATACCAATCAAAAGAGTATTGGGACTTTGAGCGGAGAACGATATGGGGTGTGTACTCTGCCAAAAGGAAGATGAAACGATCTGGCATTTATTCTTCTCCTACGAATGGACGAAACGAATATGGGCTGCTGGAACGCTAGGGTTGCGAATAGAGTTTATTACTCAGGAATCAATCCTTGACTAGTGCGGATAAGCTATATTAAATATGCCAGTATCAAAACAAACAAAACGGTGGACTCTTTCCTTTTTCATTATAACATGTTATTTTATATGGATGGAATGGAACAAAATATGTTTTTCAAATGAACAACCTAATCCACATAGGGTTCTGCATAATAATAGCTTGATGGGCTAATAATTTACAATTGGATCCCATGCCACTTGTGAATATGGAATATAACACCAAATCCACATATGAAAGTGTACTTAGTAGATGATGTGACAATAATGTTGTTTTTAATAGCTATGCAACAATCCAACTAACCACTATGCTGTATGCAGGGGTACATCATGAACTATTAAACAAAGCAAGGTGGTACGTGGGGATAGTTTTGGAAGGGTGTCTCTGCTACTTGGACACTGGACAAATAGCTAATGGTGGAGAAATGGAAGCACTACTTAAAGCAATTATGATTGGACAAGAATATGCGAAGAAACACCAAATTACTATGCTGGAAATTTGGTGTAACCAAGAGGCAGTGCTGAACCAATTGAAGACACCTTATTTTGCTTGGCAGCTACATATAACACTAGTTTTTGTTAAGGTCTTATTGAATGATCCCAGATCATCTTTTGGAAATTTTAAATCCCCAGCACTACAGGAATGGTTTACTATGTTAGCTATGTTGGCTATGACGGACAACATGAAGTGTAACCAATATAGACTTAAGTGGACAAACAAGATTTTGTGCCCAATTTAAGTGGGCCAAATAAATAAAAAAATAAACGTAAATTATATAAAGTGAGGTGAACCGTGATGAACCCGAGTTGAACGTACACAAACCACTTAACCATGGAACCGTAGAATTGTTGGATCGTGATTCTTGTAAAATCAAGGATCAACAAGAACAGAAAAAGAGAAAAACGGAAGTAGAGAAGAAGAAGACGCCGCGGAGGACTTGATTCTTCGACGATGATCCCCATCAACCTAGGAGCTGAAATGCCCAAGTTCTAAAAATTAGGGTTCTCAGAGAATCAAGAATAGGAATTGAGATGAGGGCAAAGACGGAGCAGTGGTCAAAAGATAATGGGTCAAGTCAGAGAGGTAATGGAAGAGTTGCAGGCCTCTAAGGAGTTCTGGGAAGATCGAACTTTCTGCCTAGATGATCGCATCCGATCCCTCCATTCAATTGTAAGTTTGAATCTCTTTGTAATTGCGCGTCTAACAGGAACTAGTGATTGGAAACAGAAAGTTTTGTGCTAGAAGAACATGTTTGCAGAAATAGATAAATAAGCTCCGTGTTGTGCTTGAAAAGCTGAGGATTAACAGCGACAGAAGGAATTGTCAAGAACAAGGGACTTGCCTTTCACTACCTCGAGAATCGCAGGAGTAGAAAGAGAAGCAGTTGTTGATATCTCTGCGGGATGTTGGGGATTTGATATCATCGTCACCAAACAAGCAAACCAGCAGACCAGATTTCCCTTTTGTGTACTGCCGTTAACATTCTTCACATTCACAGAGAAGCCCTTGAAGTTTAAAACTTCGAAGGCTACATCATCATCATCGTTAATAGTTGAAATCGAAAGAGAGAGGCTTAATGTGATGTTTTATTCTGTGCTTGTTTATTCTTGGGTACTCTAATGGGATCTATATATAATTTGTCCTTTTCATATTTATATAGAATTTCAAGTTCTAGAAACAAAAAAAAAATAGATATAGAAAGTAATGGGAAAAGTGATAAAACTTGGAAAAAGAATAGAAACATTATCATACAATCCAGCTAGATTTCCAATGGTTAAAGAGATAAAAAAAAATTAAAAAATAAAAAGAATAGTCACAATGAATATGTAATTTTCAACTAAACGAAGAATTTAAACTTCTACAGGCATTTCAAAGCGACACAATGGACATATATTCTTGTTCTCTAACCATTTTATAATACATTCACCATGGAATAAATGAGTACAAGGCAAGTGTGTAATGTTGACTCCTGCCACATACTCATTCATACAAATCATACAAATCTCTGGAGAAGAGGAGTCACCACCATCAAATTTCTTTATCTCTAAAGCATCTATTGCAGATCTTGAAGTTGGTTTCCGTCCAAAACCTTCATCCTCAAAATCATTCGTCATCAGGGCATCGAACTCTTCTTCTTCTTCTTCTTCTTCGCCAGGTAGTAGGACAATAAGAGCTACAAAGAAATCAAAGGTGCCTGTATAACCATCCTCACACTCTTTGCTGGGAATCTCCATGATCTCTTTGTAAGCACTCAAGGCAATCTCTCGTTTCAGTCCCTCAATGCTAGATGGAGGGATTTCTAAATCCATGAACAGAGTATGGAATTCGGATGGACTGATTTCTGGGTCAAGCAGGGTAAAGAAATCAACGTTGAATTCTTTGTCAGGCAACCGAGTAAAATTTTGCTCAAGAGTAGTTGAAATTCCTGCATCATTCGGGTTTGATTGTACAACAGTTTCACGTTCCATGGTAATATGAAAGGTTGCTTTGGTTTCACCAGCAGAGTGCGAATTGTTCCTTGAGTGTGACATCCTTAATGCGAGAGCGACGACGGAAGTTCCTTCTTCAATGGCAATGCTTGTTCCTAGCATCATGGTTATAAAACAGAGAGAGAGAGAGAGAGAGCAGTTCCAAGAGTTAACAGAGCAGTGTGAGTGGAGATGACGATGAGCCTAGTAATATTTATAAAGCAAAAACCCTTACTCCTAGTTATGCTACAACTCAACAAAGCAATTAAAATAGAGACTGCAATTTATGGTTCGAAAGCTATCCAGTGACTCCTAATTCTAATTTGAACAGGATTCTTGGACAAATTATAATCCTACTATCGGTTTTTGAAAACATTCCTGGCGTAGATAGAACTCCTAGTCTCTGTAAAAGATCAAAGACTACAAGTAACACTGTTTCTGAAAGAATCATTGATCTTATCATATACAATGTACACTTGCAATTTTTGGCCCTAGCCACAGTGCAACCCACCAGATATTGAGTCCTTATTGAGCCCTCCTTTTGGTCGAACAGAACCACTTATAACCAATGTCTTGTGGAGAGACTTTAATTGTATGAAATTGCTTTTGTCCTTGGCATTGTCCAGCGCACCGTTGGATCAGATCTTGGTGGCCGAGATGAAATCTCAACTACCAAGATTCCGATCCACTGGGCATAGGAGAGAAGCAAGGTCCCTTAATGTAGGAACTTCTGTTTCAGTTTGAACTTCAAAGGGTGGTTCAATTGGCAAAACACAAACACTTTCGGAGGAAAGAAAAGGGGGGAAGGCCCGCGGCCCCCCCCCCCCCCCCCAAAAAAATAAAAAAAAAAAACCCAAAAGAGGGAAGGGGGGGGGGAAACGCCCGCCCGCCCCAGGACCCCCCCCCCCAAAAAAAAAAAAAAAAAAAACTCTGTTTCAGTTGGAATGAATTTCTTCCACTAACCACACTTCTAACGTTTTGGGGAAGGTTTGTATTTATAATTTTGATTTACAAAAGAATTATAATTTGAACACTTTAGTTCTCGTCTAAGTGATACACTTTAATCATAACTCAAGCCCTTGTTGGCGCCTGCGCGGATATCCTCCGCGCAGGCGTCATGTGACTGCACGTGTTGCATGAAAAATCTGATGGCTTTGATAGAATGAAATTTTATTTTTTTGTCTTACTGGGTTTTAAAAGTTTGATAATTGCAATTACATACTCTAGAAAAGACTATTTATTTTCATAAAAACTCCATGAAAGAGTAAATTTCACAAAATGATGCCCAGTGACGAAAAAACGAGATTCTTTGTTTTGAAACGTAGCCCTAGCCTTAACCCCTGTTCTTGATACCCTTATCGCCGGCAACCAAATAGATTTATTCCGAATCCTTCTCAGCACCCCCCCTTTTTTTTTCCGGGGGGTTTCTTTCATTGCCATGGATTGCTTAAGCATTCAGAGAGTGCGTGTTAGGGTAGTTTTATTTAAGATTCTACTGTTTGCCTTTGGAATGCAACCCCCTTTCTGTCCACTAACCACACTTCAGTAACGTTTTGTGGAAGGTTTGTATTTGATAATTTTGATTTACAAAAGAATTCTAATTTGAACACTTTAGTTCTCGTCTAAGTGATACACTTTAATCATAACTCAAGCCCGTTGGTGGCGCCGGGGGGGAGGGCGCCTCCGTAGGTGCCGGTTAGGCAATGAGTCTTCAATACCCCCCCTCTCGCGCAAAGGGGAACGGGGCTCAGGGGCTGGGGGGGAACCGCGCCGCCCCGACAAAACCCTCTGGGATCAGCTTCTCTCCCGGGAGGATTGAGAGTCTGCCACGTAGATTATACAAATTTAAAGGTTAAAATCATATCTTTATTTTTACCATCCAGGTAAATCCGAACCCGATTTGGTTCCAGGATCCATCTGCCCCTCTTCGCCTTCCCTTTCAAATCATGGATTTGGTTTCCATGGATGAGTGGGAACCAAATCGGGTTTGGATTTATCCGAATCTTGTGATTTAAAGATAAAAATAAAAATATGATTTGCTATGGAAATGAAGGTAATATAATCATTTTACTCATCATTTATTAGAATTTTTGATGAAATATTAAGAATGTAATAAAAAAAAAAAAAATTTAAAAAACTCTAAAAGTTCTCAAATTTGCAATGTGAACACAGTAACCTCAACCCCATACATACGCTGCCGCTACATGAATAGCAATTCACTTTCTTCTCTGCTTGATGCTTTTATTAACATCAATGCCGTGTTCCTGTTTTTACGTTTTATTTTTATTTTTTTAATGAAATATTGAAAATTCATCACATAAACACGTGTACAGAGTTCAATGGAGTTACATTAATTTATTAATTCATAATCTTGTTATTTTAAATCACAAAATGCTGATCATATGCATATGCTTTCTTCCTCACAATAGGAGATGATGAAGATTTGATTTTCGGTTCACAAGTGATCGAGATTTTTTCTCGATCATAAGTTTAAATCTAAACCATAGGCTGCACAGTACTGTATAACACTGAAGCAAATTCAACCTAGAAAAAAACTCTTTTGGTTAACTTAAGGAGTATTTTGGTCCTTCGCCCAAGTTTGTGAGACAAGAAATGGATTTCACCTCTGGGTTGTTCCTCTATCAAGAAACGACCACCAAATTAACAACTCAATCATATTTATTTTTCTTGTATAAGATCTTCAAATTGTTGGTTTTTGTATTATTTTTTTATTCGAGAACCAATAAACACTCAGTAACGCATGAGTACCTGACCTTGAAGGTGAAGGAACGTAAATCGATCTGTCATGAAATAGCAGAGTCCAAGGGAAATGGTAAAATGAAAGTTTCAACTCTAGGTTATTCCCATCTCCAATTGGCATTTACACATCCAAGTCCTATGAAACTATAGAAACTTAGTCTTTCTGTCCCTATTCCAAGAATCTTTGACACCCCTACACTTCCAGTTCCTGCAACTTTCTCATACACAAAGTTCACCACTACACTTCCAACTACTACAACGTTTCTGTACACAGTAGTTAACTTCTCTCTAACAGTTTCCAACAACCTTACGCCTATATTCACCCAATGTGCCTGATTTATTTGTTTCTTCACATTTTTCTTGTTTATAAACTTGAAAAAATTAAGTAAAGTTTGATAAAATAATTTTTTTTTTTTTTTTTTTTACCCTACTGGTAAAATAGTCATTTTACTTTTAAAGTTAATAGAAAAGTAATTGTGAGTAGCTTGTAATATTTTAAAAAGTATAAAATGAACAATTTCAAATATTTTTTACTTAAAATAGTTAAGAGTTTCATCCTAATTTAATTGGACGCCTAAAAACACTTATAACAAATCTTATTTTCGCTCATATACCAAAAATTGACAATGGCTTTGATTCATACATGAGTGTGGCACTTTGTCTTTTTAGGCTTCAACGACCAACATAAAGAAGAATGTCGTTAAACGCGTAAAGAGCTCTGAACCAGCTCTTTTAAATTATCTTAAACTCTTTTAAATAATTATCATTAAATTTTCAAGTTGAGATATAATTATATAAAATAAGTTTAGTTATAGTCTTATAGATTTTGATTGTGGTCCAAAGAATCTTCTTCTTGGGTTTTTGGAGATGCGTAGCGTAAATGGATGGCACGTGATGGAGAGAGGAAAGAAGAGTTTCTCACTTACTTTTCTTGACATTGTCAGTTTGTCACTATCAAAAGTAGTTTAAAAGGAAGTCTTTCTAAACAGTTTGACATTGAATCATGGAAGTCGAACTAGATGGAATTGCATTAGAAAAAAATTAAGAATCAAAAGTCATTAGCTACAGTTAATTCATTTAGTATTAGAATTGTTGGCATAAGAATGAAAGTAGGATGTATATCGGTGAGGAGCGAAACAAAAGTGGAAATGAAATCGATTTATTGCATATCTCACCGGAAAATCGGCGATTCTTCACCAAAATCGCCGAAATCTATGGGCGACGTTACTTTGCAATACCACTCAAGGTGCGATATCTCTTAATCGCTATCTTTGAATCTTCATCTCTGCTAACTCCAATCATCTTTTCATCGTCATCTCTTTGTAATTTTTTCTGAAATTGTTGCCCTGTATTTTTTTCTGAAATGCTTTTGGGGGTACCGGTGAGATCTGCTGCATGTATTTGAGAGTTGAGAGTCTTGAGACCTTATGTTCTTCAATCTCACTCAGAGCAAAAGTCGCTATTGTTTCTACAGCTACCTGTTGTTTAATAGTTAAAGAACATCTATGATTTCAATTTCACAGAAAGAAAAGTTCTACCGGATCAATTAACTAAGTAAAATAAGTTGTTTTGAGAAAGGATTTATTAAAACTTTTCTGAGAAACGCTGGTGGTAGTGTTCTTCGTGTAGCCTCCATCTGAAAGAAGAAGAAAGTTGGGAACTTGGGATGACCGGCGTCGGCCAAGCAAATGAAAGTCTGCGACTCTGCACCTCCCTAAAATGTCTGCAAAATCTCGATGAATCTCAGTGAGATTTCGTTCCTTGGTATAGAGGAGGTTGTTTTGATTATTAAACAACTTAAAAAATATTTTGATCCTCTCAAATTTAAAATTTAAAAAAACTTAACCATGACAAATGGTGTTTTGGTATGAGACTCAAACACAATTTATTACACTAAAAAAACTCAGCATTAGTTAATATTTGTCGCAATAAGAAAATAAAACTATTTTTATTATTATTTCTTTACTTGCCACAATATGGTAAAACTCCATGTCAGTATCGCCATTAATTTGACCCAAAAAAAAGACCTCTATTGTCTCTTTCAATCCTATCTATCCTGCATCTTGGAGGGTCATGGTCATAGAGATTAGGAAGTTTAAGAGAAATTTTAATCTTTGTAATTTTGTCCGTCAGAGATTAATACATGCGTTGATTTCTTAGCTAGATATACAAATTTCGTCCAGAAAATACTATTTTCTGTAGATGCTATTCCGTCGATGTTGTCCACAATATCAATGGTAAGAAGTTCTACAGACTGTAATTTTTTCTTTCTTTCTTTACCTTATTCAATAAAAAGTTCCATTTTCTCCAAAAATTAAGTTATGCTCTCAAAAAAAAACCCTACTTTTCACCAACCTTGGATTCTAATCTTCTGCGGCCATGAACTTTGCGGCAATCCGACGATTGAAAGCGATGACAGACGATTTTTTATTTTTCGTTGTCTTAATCAATAAATCGATACCGATTTGAAAACATTTTCATAATCCAATCCAACATTTAGAAATTTTTCAAGAACGCTTAGTTGCTCTCAGTCGTCACTTTCCAATGGTTAACCATCCACTTTAGTCTCCAGAGGATTCAAATTCTCAAATGTCAAAAATTCTCGATAACTTTTACAGTTATAGTTTTGGTGCCGTGTTCATCTTCTCTTCTTATTTTGTTCATAAATTTTTTTTCTTTAATTTTTCTGGAATTGAAATGCCTGGTGCGAGCTAATTTACCACGCTTCAGTAAAAAAAAATCCAAAGTATGAACGAATTTAACTTTTAAGATTCTTTTTTCTCATTTGCAATTAGACATTTTGTATGATTTAAAAAAAAATTAGACACCCTTGGTTGAATGTAAATTCACATGAAAAGCCCAAATTTGGGTGAAATCAAAAAAAGACGATTGAGTTGGAATTAAACAATTAACCCTCTCTTCCATCTTTTTCGTCAACTAAAACCTTGGAAGGATGATTTTGCCTTCCTTGTCTCCACCCTTGTCCGATAGATCTTTTTCTTCTTTATCAATTCGTCTACCTGCTACCTACTACCTAGTCTGAGTCAAGCAATAAAACAATGATGTTTTCATTGTTCGTATCTAGAACCCGGCCTCTTTGAGGAGATGAAATCCCCACAATTGCCACACCGCATCTGATTGATCTCTAAAACTTACTTCCAACATAATGAAACCCAAAAAGTTTTATCCCCTTATTGGTGCAAAGCGAACATGAGCGAGTGAGGAATCAATAAAATTACTACTGAAGCACCATGGAACAAATAAATTTTATGACAGTGCCACTGCTATGTCTCTCTTTTTCTTTTCACTAAGTTTTGAAAAGCAAAATTCGTGATCAAATCAATAAATTAATTCATAAACAATCTCAAAATCAAATACAGGGTTTCGTCATTGTCTAGTTTTGATTTAAATCAGTCAATTTGACAAAACGTGGTAATTCCTACCAACGATAGGAGAAGGTGGTGGTGGTGGTCACTGAGAGGGACGGTTTCTGGCAAAAGGTAAGTAGAAGTTGAATTAAGGAAGAACACTTAAGGATTAGATAATGTCATTATGTGAGGGAGAGAAAATGATAATAATATTAAAATAAAGAAAAATAAATCATTTTGCATTCAAACAGAACAAAAGAAATTTATTGTAAATAATAAATACTTTTTCCAAATGCAAAAAATCAACATCCAATCATAGTTTAACCCCACTTAAAATAAGCTTCATGTTTTGGATTATCTTCCGTAATTCCCTTCCTTACAATTTCCTGTAATTCCCTCATAGGATTGTGCCATGTGGCATTTAAGTAATCCAAAGGTTACTTAACAAATTAGATTTTAAATAAAATTTAAATTTAATTTAAATTGAATAACCTTTAAACTACTTAAATGCCACATGGCACAATCTTATGAGGGAATTACAGAGAAAGAAAATATAGAAATGTGAATTCCCCAGTTTTTTGTTTTATTATTTTGGGTAAAGAGTAAAGACTAAAGAGTAAGCTCCCAGTAGATTACCAAAAGAAGTAAGCTTAAGGGTTTAACTGTAAATAACAATAACTCAATAAGTTTAAGGATAACTATGGATTTGGCACTGAAAATTTCGTCGTCCCATCGCCATTTTTATCGACTCTGTAGTTGCCGTGCAAATTTCTCTGGGTCCACGCGGATTCTTATCAGATTTTTTTCAGTGGATGGATTCTTTTCTTTTATTAGTAAATTTTAGTTATGGTTGAGAATGGATGTACAAATTTTTCATTTGTTTGTTGTCGCACCATTAATTTGAGTTCGTTTGTTGAGATGTCTGCTTCTGCTTCTTCTGCTTCTGCTTCTCACCATGATTTAGTTGGTAACCTCTTTCTCGAGGTAGCCACTGTCACCCTTACCAAACCTCAACAGAGATGGCGCTTCTTGCTCAAAGCCATCTACTCCATTCGAGCTCTTCGCTTTCCACTTGTAAAGAGGAGAAATCAACAGAGATGGCGATTGGGTTTCACAGTTATCTCTTTCACTCGACGAGCCCTCCTTTCTTTTCGTATTCGTGCTGCGAAGACTCAGATTCTGAACCGTCTCTCCCATTCCCCTTCTTACACCGCTATTGAAATTGACCCCACTGAATCTCTACCTGTCTCCTCTGACTTCAACCACAATACCCTAGTTGCCGCTGTAAAGGAGAAGAAGTTGGAACTAATTCATCAGCTTGGTGGTATTGATGGGGTTGCCGCTGCTCTCAGAGTTGATATCAAGAAAGGAATCCATGATAGCACTGAACACATTACTGAACGAAGAGTTACATTTGGTTCTAATACTTACCCAAAGCCGCCTGCAAAAGGGTTCTTCCATTTTGTCTTGGAAAGGTTCAAGGAAACCACAATTCTCTTTCTTCTGTTACGAATTGCTGTGTCTCTTGGTTTTGGCATCAAACAGTATGGGCTTAAAGATGGGTGCTATGATGGTGGGAGTATATCTCTTGCTGTCCTCCTTTTCGTTCTCGCATCTGCAACCATTTACTTCAAGACATCGAGACTCCTTGATGAGCTCTCTGAGAAACGAAACGATATCAAAGTTGATGTTATCAGAGACGGACGGCGGCAACAGATCTCCATTTCTGAAGTCGTCGTCGGAGAGATTGTCTTTCTGAGTATCGGCAATCAGATTCCGGCGGACGGCTTGTTCTTAGATGACCACTCCATGAAAGTGGAAGAATCGAGCATAACAAGGGACACCCGCCCTGTGGACATCAACCGTGACCAAAATCCTTTCATGATTTCTGGATCAAAATTGGTTGATGGTTACGGCCGAATGCTCGTCACTTCTGTCGGCGTTAACACTTCATGGAGAGGGATGATGAGTTCAACAAACAGTAACCGAGAGAAGCAAACCCCATTACAAACCTGTCTCGGCAACTTTACTTCCTATGTAGAGAAGAGTACCCTGTTTGTTGCCTTCATTGTTCTTGTTGTGAAATTAATCAAATACCTCTGTCGATACATACATGACGAAAAAGGGACTCCTGGAAGGACCCAACTCAATTTTCTGGCGAAAGCTCTCGTAGACATTGTCTCTACTGCTGACACAATTGTTATGGTGACCATCCCAGAAGGGTTGCCGTTGGTTGTCCCTCTCACTCTGGTATGCTCTCTGAAGAGAATTATGGCTAATCATACTGTGTTCTGCAAACCTTCAGCTTGTGAGGCCATGAGTTCTGTCACTACCATCTGTGCTGGTAAAACTGGTATCCTCACATTGAACCAGATCATGGTCACCGAGTTTTGGGTTGGTGAAGAAGCAATTACCGATGGTGACTCCAAGCAAATAGAGCCCGAAGTCCCACAATTGCTGCAAGAGGGAGCTGCTTTGAACACAACTGGAAGCGATTATAGGTCTAGCTCAGGATCTGAGCCTGAGTTTTCGGGCAACCCAACTGAGAAAGCCATCCTCGAGTGGGCTGAGTTGAATTTGGGTATAAATGTAAACAAGGTGAAGCAGAGTTGCAGGTTACTCCATGTCAAAGACTTCGATTCAGAGAAGAAGCGGAGTGAAGTGCTGATGAGAGAGAATGGCAAGATGGCAATCCGTGTGCACTGTAAGGGAGGAGCGGAGATTATACTTGCTATTTGTTCAAGCTACTTCGTCAGAACAGGGACTGGAAAACCTATCCATCAAGGTGCAAGGATGCAGTTTGAGCAAATTATTGAGAGTATGGCAGCCAGGAGCCTTCAATGCATTGCTTTTGCCTACAAACCCATCTCAGAGGAAGAAATCAGAAATGCAGTCAACAAGCTTGAAGAAGATGGATTGACCTTGTTGGGGCTAGTGGGTTTGGAGGGCTCATGTCAGCCTCAGGTAAAGGAGGCAGTGAAAGCTTGCAGCGAGGCAGGTGTTAACATCAAAATGATAACCGGCGACAATGTTTTCACTGCAAAAGCTATAGCCATTGATTGTGGAATACTTGGACCAGTTGAAGACTTGAATAATGGAGCAGTCATGGAAGGTGAAGAGTTTCGAAACTGCTCCGGAGAAGAGTTGCTGGAGAAAGCTGAAAAGATTCGGGTCATGGCTAGAGCTTCCCCCTCGGACAAACAGTTAATGGTACAGTGCCTGAAAGAGAGAGGTCATGTCGTGGCAGTTACTGGTAATGGCATTGATGATGCAGCTGCACTAAAAGAAGCAGACATTGGGATTTATATGGGATCTCAGAGCACACAAGTGTCAAAGGAGAGCTCTGACATTGTCATCTTGGATGATAACTTCAACTCTGTAGTCACAATTATAAAGCATGGTAGATGTATCTACCGCAACGTTCAAAAGATTATCCAGTTTCAGCTCACAATGATTGTTGCTGCTATTGTGATCAACTTTGTTGCCGCAGTTTCCTCAAAAAGCAGCCCATTAACAGCAGCCCAGCTATTGTGGGTGAATTTGCTAAGAGATACATTGGGAACTTTGGCTCTGGCTGCAGAGTATCCGACCCAGGAGCTCCTGAAGAAACCACCTGTTGATAGGACTGAACCACTCGTAACCAAGGTCATGTGGAGGAACCTCATTATTCCAGCCTCATATCAGGTAACAATCTTGCTCATTCTACAGTATCAGGGAGCTGCGCTAATTGGTGTAGAAGAGAGGATCAAGGATGTCTTCATATTCAATACCTTTGTCCTTTGCCAAGTCTTCAATGTGCTCAATGCAAGGAAGTTAGAGAAGAGGAACATATTTGGGGGGATACATAAGAACCCAATGTTTATCGGGGTAGTAGGAATGGCACTTGTTATTCAACTAGTGATGGTAGAATTTAACAAAGGGCATGCAAACAAAGAGAGATTAACTTTAACTTGGGGGCAGTGGGGTGCATCTGTTGGGACTGCAGCTTTATCTTGGCCTATTGGTTGGGTCATCAAGTGGATACCAGTTCTCTCTTGTAAACCATTCTTCAGGTTTCTCGAGGGTTACTAGCACCTGATTATGCTGAAACAGGGACCTACCACTGCTCGTAAGTTGGATTTTACTTCTCTTCTAGTCTTTCGGTTATATTGATCTCTTTCTTAGGGCTTTTCCACAAGGCAGTTCTTTAGATGAGCTCAATAGTGTGTTACAGTTCTCTACATTAGTTTAGATGAGCTCAATAGTGTGCTACTGTTCTCTACATTAGCTGCTGTGCTTTTTAAATGATGTAATATATTTCTCGTACCTTGTAAATCCCTTAAAATCACAAGTACTCCTCTGGAATTGATAACGGCTACATCTGCTGCAACAGTTATTTCCTTTTTAAGAATTCTAGCCTGTGATGGATATCATGGTGTCGTACAGCCTAGGATCAAAATGGGCTTTAGAAAGATAACGATGAGTCACATTAGCATTAAACTATCATGGGCAATGAAATACAAATTCCGAAAAACCTCCAGTCTCCCAGAGTAACAACCCATACCCCCAAATATCTGCCTAACATAAAGATCTAACTGCACGCGCTGTCTCTATTTGCTTCGTCGTTCGTATTGTAGAATCCAAATAAACCATCAATCCCAATTTGGATTACTAAAACCAATCACAGATCTACGGCACCTTCACTTGGGATGTCAAGAATTACAGGGAGAGGACTTCATCGTAGTCAGTCGCATAAAGAAAAAGATACAACAATTCAACAAGCCAAAGAAATCAAAGAGGCCACCAATCTAAACTATCCGATGAAATTATGTGTACTCAAATGGCTTAAAAGCACATCAATGACAAAATTCAAAGAAAAAACATAAACCAGTAACGTTAAAAGAATTCAAATGCCAACAATACAAAACTTCTGGAAGTGCAAGATCCCATCTCCTTACACAAACAGATTTGGTTTTGATGCCTTGTATGTCGTCTTCAGCTTCCTAGTTGGCGGCCTAACCTTCTTGAACACCAGAGGGAATTTAATTTTGGCATTGTGGAACTGCTTTGTATTATCTCTCTTGCAAAGACTTGCTGGGACAGTAGCAGTTTTGATTATCTGGATGCAAGGAAACCTTACCCTGTGGCGAGAAGCCATCTCGGTGTACATCTGCTCAACCGCACCATTAAGGGTGGTATCTCGGTATTCCTTGTACATATTGTGATACCCAGTCCGACTTTGGTACCGTAACCAAATCCCATAATTCTTTACCTTCGTTGGGTTTTTCTCAAAAATCTGTAGTTGTAAACAAACAAACAAGAAAACCACTATTACCTAAAATAAAGAGACTTAAAAAAGGTAAATGGGAATATGCATTGAAGATTAGGATCTTCTGATAACCACACAATTCAGAAAATATATCTATGCATATAATGGACACAGTAATAAGGAAAACCGAAGAAATATGCATGTCCATGATACGCGAATCTCATCACACCCAGTATATCAGCTTTTCTCCTCACATGGTTTACCAATAAGAGAATAAAGGCAACGCCCACTGTAAGTATCAGTGATATCTTCAGCGACTAGAAAGCTCTGAATGGGGATAGACTGTTTGAATAGAATATGACAAGATAAGTTCAAAGACTTTCAATGACAGATTAGTATTTTTTTTAGTATAGGCTTCACTATTGCCATAGAAATCAATTCTACAAAAACTTACTCTTGGGGCTCAGTTCCTCTCCCAATTTGTGTAGTGGACCAAGTTCTAACTCCCTAAATGCAGGAAGTCGATGCCCTAAACTACAAGGAGGGCTGGCTCACCATGCAAAACTATTGATGTGAAACCCAACTTTGGGGTTTACAGTTTTTTATGGTTTCCCTAAAATTAAGGGTTGCCCAGAATCTTTCAGCAAATGACTTAAAAATATTATGGGATGCCTATGGGTAAGAAAGTTTTTAGAATCTATCAGGAGGGACATGGAGTGAAAAGAATCAATCTAAGTTAATGTGGGAATGTTCTATTATCACAAAGCGAATGGGTTGGGAGAACTTGTAAAAAGGGAAAATTTTAGGGTTTTGTCAAAACCCAAGATGTGATCCTTTACTTGGTACTAGGAAATCCAAAATAACACTAGGAAAGATGGGAAGGGAAAAGGAAGCCTGCAGTTGGGGTTTGGAGGGGCTTAGGAATGACTCTGTGTTGTCTTTTCTTCTTTCTTTTTCTTTTCTTTCTTCATTTTTTTTTTTTTCTTTATTTTTTTTCTTTATTTTTTTTCCTGTTAATTTCTTCTTTTCTGTTTTTCTGGTTCACCCGCGAGGAAGAAGAGATACAGAGAGAGGGCCTAGGGTCTAGAGAGAGAAAAGGGGGCATACCGTACTGTAGGGAGGGGTAGGGGAAGGGCTAGAGGAGTCGTAGGGGGTAGGGGAAGGGGCCGGAATGTCGTGGAGGTTGGGAAAAGGTTGCTGCCAGATCACAGCAGCAAGAAGAGGGGCTGGGAATGCTGTACCAGAACAGGGGAGGGCCTTGCGGGGGCTAGGGGAGGGGCTTGCGGGGGCTAGGGGAGGTGAAGGAGGGGCTAGCGATTGCTGTAGTCAAAGGGGGAAGGCTATGGATGACCTGCGATGGAGAGGGGGAGGAGGGAGAAGGGTTAGGGCTTGCTGTACTCACTTGGAGCTTGCTGAGATTGTTGATGGCTGCTGGAAATTGGAAGAAGAATGCTAGAATTCTTAATGGAGATGCTGATCCTTGAATAAGACTCTTATTACTCAACTGGGCGCCCCTCAACAAGGCACAATCCTTAACTCAACTCAATTTTATTCAATAATTAGACTTAACGTTACAAAGAAAAAATAGGCCTCCTAAAAGACTCTAAACCTAAGTGAGATTCCTTTATAGATTCGGAGTCCATTACATTGAATCCCAACCGACCAAATAAACAATAAAATATCTAATGGCCTCTAATTGACACATGCTGAAATAAAATCCTAATCAACTAAAGGCTCTAAATGACACATGCTGAATTTTATTTAACTAAAGACTCTAATTGACATGCTGGAATTTAAATAAATAATAAAAACCACTAAAGACTCATGCTGAAATTAAACATTAATGAAGTAAAGACACATTCTGAAATTGGAGGACTAGTTAGTCTAGGGGGAAATAAGGACAAAATTGCCCCCTATCGTTCGGCCAGCCTAGGAGGCTTCCCCCTAAGTATGGGTTTTGGGCCCAACTTAGGGTTTCGGCTGAACGCTGCCCGGGGTGGGGGGTGTGAGTCAACCCTATTCACATCACCCATAGAGATTGTTCAGGGCATATACCCAGAACAAGAGGTTTCTGCCACTGTAAGGTGTGGGAAAGGTCATAATGCATACAACCTTGCCACTGCACCAAAATCTCCATATTCCAAAAAGTCTGTCTAAGTACTAATTTTGATACACACCAATTACTTGGATGAATGCTAAGACATATGAAAGCAAGCAGATACAGTATCAATTGAACAATTTGGAGAAAGCTGCAAAGCATAAAAGACACTATGTTCCATCTCTCTGTGATGTTATACCTAGATTATCTAATTCTCCATCAAAAACCTGAAACTAGATGTCCCGAAAAGCATACCTCACTTTGGAGATAAGCTACTGAAAATTTATTCATATCAAACTGTTGATATTTTTTTAGATCCAAGGATAATATCTAGACAGTAGAAATGGAGATATTAGAAAGCAGCAAATGACAAAGTGTACAAATACTACAATCAAAAGTGGGGCCATTACCAGCATGACTTGGGGAGGTTGGGGGGGGGGGGGATAGTATTTGAACTCTCGAAGGATAGAAAGAAGTAATTTTTCCTCTTATAGACAAATTATCCATATTTGTTCAATTTTTCTATTTACTTTTACTAATTAGTGGAGTTCCCAGGATTAAAACATGACAAGACCTATAAAACCTTGAGGCTGCCACACAAACTCTATGTGGGTTGAAAGTACACTTGAGTAATCAAACACATTTGATCGACAGGAGACCCACTGCACCAGCCAAAATAAGACCTAAACAAGGGCAAAATAAAGTCTGAAAAATTCTTCTCTTAAGCAACCGAGGCCAACATCTAAACAAAACCATCATGTCCTGGTTCCTATAGAAGGAAGGCAATGTCATCATCATCAGTCAAAAAGGTGCAACCAAAGTTTCAAAAATGTGTGCCACTGTTTAATGTCCCCAACAAAATAGAGTAACCAAAAAAAAAAAAACAACGAAGCCACAACACCTAATAAAAATGATAAAGAAATAGCCCAAATGCAAAATCCATGTGAACAACTACAAGCTCCCAGCAGTAATTGCGAAGCAGTGAGGGTATGGGGAAGGCATTTACCTCGTTGATGGCAAGGACTTGCCCGTTGCTCTTCTTGACCTTCTTCAGCTTCCTCAAGAAATACCTAAATTGAAAGAGCATATGAAAGTAACAGTCGACACAATTAACGATGATATTCCTGAACTACAGGTATAAACAACACCATTAGCAACCGAAATCCAACACTTTATTTAGAGTTTCGAATAGAAACCTTACCAGAACTTCGATTTGGCACGAACCTCGTTTGTTGCCCATAATTTCATCCTGTAGATCTTCGGATGCTCCTCTGTCTCGGAGGGTAGAGCTCTCCCGACCACCTGATACTGGTGAAACTGGACAGAAACAAAACTTGTGATGTTACAAAAAGTCACACAAATCAAATAAAATTATGAGTGTTTTCTGGCTGAGAGGTGAAGCAAATCCTAGCTCAATTATTTGCAAGCATTACTTCGATCTTGAACATTTCAGATAAACGTTCAACATTAACGGATATAGTCGGATGCTCACCCTGTAAGTCGCCATTATGCAACCGCCGCGAAGAACGAGAGGCTTCGTACCACTGAGTCCCCTCTAATCTTCGTTCTTCCAGAGAGCTTTCTCCAGTTCGCTTTCTGCTATATAATGGGCTCGCGAATGAACCCTAAAACGTCTTTTTCTTATTATTATATTAATAATTTATTTTTATAAACCCAAATACTGTTGAAAATAATATGAGGGGAAAATGGTGATTCCCATGTTATGATGGGACCCAGTACAAAATGATGTCAATCGAATGATCCCAATATTAGGTAAGTTAGTAGAGTGGTTAAAAGCCCAACTTCCCACGGGGAGGTCTTGGGTTCGCATCCATCTGGCGGCACCTATATTAGTAATATTCCCCCCACCCTATATATAAAGTCTTTGGATTCAAAAAAAAAAAAAAAAAAAAAATCCAATTTCCCAATGGTAAAAAAAAAAAAAAAATGTTTGAGCAGTGGAAAAGGCGAATGCAGGGTTGGTTTAATGGTAAAGACTCATACTTTTCAGTGGAGAAGTCTTGGGTTCGACCCATGGGGAGGTCTCGGATTCGCATCCATTTGGCAGCACCTATATTAGTAACATTCATGTCCCCATATAGAAAGTTCATTTCTCCAAAAAAAAAAACTTTGTTGCTCTTTCGAGCACTAAAAGAGTTTGCAAGAAATACTTGCATGGTAGTGTGGGCTTTCCTAGCTTGGTTCTTCAATTTATGAGGAGCAGAAATGCTACTACCATATCAGATATTATGAGTTTCTTTAAATGAGATGAGATCCACATTTCCTCTACCTATTTCCTTTTTATTTTTACCTTCTTCGAGAATAGCATCAAAGCCTAAAGAGGGTAGCTCTTCAATAGTAACACGCGAAGAAATTGATCATTGTGCTTAGCTGTAGCAATAACTATTTTTTGAGCTACTGTGATGCAATTATAATGAGACATCAGACAAGCATTCCTTGGACCCATTATGTGAGATTAATTGAAGATTCTCAGTTGTACATGCCTTTGAACAGGGATTATAAGAATAAGAACCAGCAGACAAATCTTCATTCAAATCTTGCACAAATGAGGCAGATTTAACATCATTTTCAACCATATTAAAATCCAAAGAGCCAGGTGAACAATGACCTAAGATATTGCTTAAGGGCCTGTTTGGTTACATGAATCCAGAGATTTGAAATCTCTGGATTCATGAATCTGATAATTATACCCGTTTGGTTGTAAAAATCTCTAAATTCATGAAATCTAGAGATTTACCTTTTTACACTAAAAACGTGAATCTTTAGATTTATGGGTAAGAGGTGAAATCCAGAGATTTCGAAAAAACTATACATTTGCACAGTCACAAAAATCACGTCGCTCAAATAGTTTTTTAGGATGAATCCACATATTTCATTCCACAACCAAACATCTAATTTTATAAATTATAACTCTATAGATTTGAAATCTCTAGATATTTAAAATCTCCAGACTCATGTAACCAAACACGCCCTAAAGGATTATAAATATCAAAGTCCAAAAAGCTACTACAATACAAGGACTTTGAGCAATCTAAAGGAGAACTGGTATTGCCCAATCTTGGAATAACATCACCCTAAGTTGAGCAAAAAAGGTTTATAGTTTTGTATGAGTCCATAGCAGCAACATCATAATTTTTAAAAGCCCATGGACCTTTAGAAGATAGAGCTTTGTCCAAAGCAGATTTAGATGGGCTTGTTGAGAAACCCAGACCCTAGAGTTTTCAGTAGGATCTAACATACCTGGATGATGACAGGATTAGAACTGTTCTCTAGGGCAACGTTGGCTTGTTGAATCATTAGCTAAACAAACATTATAATAAAAGAATTGATAATCTTAAAGTCATTCGTTTTTTAAATTTTGGGATTGATCAATCAAGTTTCTTAGACATTAAGATTTGTGAATGAACATAAAGAGTATAAGATGACTTTAGAGTTTACTAAAGGAGATGTCTAAATGGCACTTGTATAAATGTGTTTTGGACTTCAAACTTTTTTAATGTAATTTATAATGTAATTACCCTTTCCTTTTTTTTTTTTTTTTTTGGTAGGAAATAAAAACTTTATATATGTAACTGAAATCCCCGCGGGATCTTACACATTAGAGAGTCAAAAAGTAAAATCCAAGATAAGAAAGGGGGGTGGGAGAAGTGGTACAAGAAACGGTCCTGTGAGATAGCCGTTGATTTAGCAAGTGCGTAAGCTGCAAAATTGGCTTCGCGTGGGATGTAGGTGAAGGAACAGTCTGGAAAGGAAGTTGCAAGCCTGAGGATATCGGTGATGAGGTGTGAGATTTTCCAGCTACCGCATGATGAAGGCTGCAAAAGAATGAGAATCAGCGATTGATTGTCACTCTCCACTTGGATATGGGAGATCCGATGGTCGAGGGCAAGATAAAGACCATGACAAATGGCAAGTGCCTCGGCAATGAAGGAGTCCTGACAGCCCGTGCCCTGGCCAAAAGCAAACACAACCTGATTAGAAAAGTCGCGTGCGAGACCACCAATGCCCGAGCGTTTCGGATTGATAAAAGATGAGCCGTCCACATTTAGTTTGATCCTGCCTGGAGGTGGAGGTTCCCATCTGAACAGTGGGGAAGTGTTCCTAGGTGAATGAGAGGCGGAGGGAGGGGTGAATTCATGGATCGCATGATATAAACATGTAATGACATCCTGAAGCTTGGGAGGTTCAGAAGAGTGTATAACCGTGGTGTAATAGCCCCAAAGAGCCCACAGAGCGATAAGGGAATGAACAAACTGCAGTCGGTTAGATCATAATTTATCCTATGTAATTACCCTTTCCAAAATAGTATAAATTATGATTAAAAAAGTAATAATAATAATAATAAATAAATGAATTAAATAAAATAAAATTTGCCCAAAGATTAAAAGGGTTTTTAAAAGATTTAAAATTGGTTAATATGACATCACTATTAAGAAAACTTATTGTTTAAAATAAAATAATATATCATTGTCTAATCATGTAGCATCAACATTAATGTGAATAACAAAATTTTGATTTTTATGAAGATAGTGCATATATTTTTCATGCACTATCATGTTTTGGGGCAAAAGCCACTCGACTATGTATCATCATTTTCGCTTTGAAATTTATATCATTACGCATTAATAATTTAATAAATTATATATTTGAATAACATTTAGAAAATGGTGAACTTGGTTCCACAGAATTGCGCACAAGCAAAGTTCGAGGAGGCAATTTTCTTGCGTGGTCTTACCCCAACAATTTTTGTTTAAGACTGTTTCGATGCAAACCCCTGAACTACGAACCATGGTCCAACCGTTGCGCCAAGATATTTCCTTATTTGAATAACAACTATATTACTTAATATATTATTTTAATTGTTCGTTGTCTTATTTTTCAAAGTCTGTCAAATTACTGCATATATTCATAAAAATAAATTGAAAGTGATGTATTACTAACAATTATGATGCATATTTTTGAATAATACATAAAATCTTAACCTTAATTGAAAATGTACATAACATTTTTATGTATTAATGAAAGAAGTTCATTGAACTAAATTAAGCTGCATACACATATATATTTGATCGGGCAAGGTGCTCGGAGCACCACAACATGTCCTTAGAATACCTGTCTTTAATAATCACGAGCATCTCCCATAAAATGAAACTGAGGTCAACTAATCAATCAATGGTTGTTCAATTATACATGACATGGAGAGAGAAGTCTAACTTTTTATTAGTATAGTTCTATACATAGCAACAATGGATGATGTTTAAAGCTTTGCCATGTATATTGGTCAAGGTGTAAGCCTCATCAAGGAAATCATATATATGGACTAATTAAAGGAATCCAACAAAAAATTGGTGCAGAGACAAATTTGAGTGAGGAATGATTCATCTAAACCTTTAGTCGCATAATCAATCAATATGTTTTCATTTATAGTAATATACCTAAAGATAACACTATTACAATTAATTAATAAATAAGTGATATCCTCAGACATGTTGCAACATAGTCAATTTAAGTTTTCCTTTAGGTCAAGATCGCAACCTTACAATATGAGTTGACAACTAAATTACTAATTCCTAGTGTAATGGCAAAATATATTGAATTTTCAATGACCTCAAGTTCCAATTGTGTGGCAGATGAAGATATATTCGCTTTCCCTTATGTCACAAAAGACCTTCCACTTAGATTTTAAATTAGAGTTGCATGACCCTCTTTGTAATGAAGTAAAGAGTTGAAGCATACACTAATGTGAATGATCAACTCATTGAGTAATTAATTGTTTTATTTTTTTGTAAAATTTAAATGTTTTGTAATTACAATCTAAGTCAAATGATCGTGAAATGACATTACCACGTGATATAATTTAACTAGTAAATTGAATGATGACCAATGCCATAACGATTGTAGGTGATTCGAATTTTAGTTTGAAACTCCACTAAGTTTTCATTGATATAAGGAGAAGATTCAAGACAACTTGTTTCTGATATCATAACTTTCAAACATAATAAATAAATCATGTATAATGAACATACACTGTAACAACTAAAGCTTAACCAGAGTTAAAAATATTAAGATCGTTAGTTTTTCAAATTTTAAGAATTGATCAATCAACTCTTTGTGAATATTAAGATTTGTGGGTGACTAAAAAAATATATGGCGACTCTATAAGTTTTTTTGATAAATTTGATTTTATAACGATAGTGCACTACTTTCATGCACTATCATGTTTGGGGGAGCAAGAGTCACTTGATTGGGCATCATTTATTTTGCATTAAAAATATGTATTATTATGTATTAATGATTTTTAAAAAATATATATTTAAATAACATTTATAAAAATACATACTCAATACCAAAGGTTTCCGCATAAGCAAAGTTCAAAGGGACAATTTTCTTATGTAGTCTTACCTCAACAATTTTTACTTGAAACTGTTTCAATTCCTTGAACTTTGAGTTACAACTGTGTTTCACCCATCATTACGCCAATGTTCGTTCATTTTTTAATAATATTTATATAAGTTAATATATTATTTTAACTGTGTAATATTTTTATTTACCTAAGTCTCTCAAATTGGTGCATAAAAATTTTACAAAAATACATAAATCTTGTAATTATTTTGCATAATTTACTTATTATAATTGTTGAATGTCATTTTTACATGTGCATAACATAAGTTATGATATAAGATGTATTAAATAACATTCATTTATATAAGTTTATTGTCATATTATCAAACAACAACTTTAAAAATTGTTGATAAAGAAAATCATTTATTTGAAAGAAAATAAGATAATATAGTGTATAGATAATTTTGTGGTCATTTCTAAACTAATCACAAGGATTGGGGTCCATAGGCATAAGGAATGGAAAAATGGGGGAGATGTGAAGGGACGGAGGTTCAAACTCAAGACTTCCTTGGACTTACTGCCTCTACCTATGAGATTACAACTATTGTGCTATAAGCACATCCACATTGTATAGGTATTTATTATTATTGAGACAATGAGAATGTACAAATAAACATCAATATAAATGTGATATTAGTTTCATTAGAATAGTGCGACACTATTGTGCACTCCTATATTTTTATACACATAACCCACTCAACTAACTAAAATTCATCACTCTTATGTTTTGATACATAAAATTCACAAAATTAACCATTATTCCTCCTGTTTACAACCGCAAAAAGAAAAAAAAAAAAAAAAAAAAAAACCATTATTCCTCCCTCTTTCACTTGTGCTTGGTTGATAAAGGTGGTAACCATTTAAGAGATGTGGTTTTCACATAATTTTACTATTGGTCATGTTCTCATTGCATTGCATGTTACTCTTGGATAGTGCAACACTATTGTGCACTTCAGAGCAAGGAAAGAAATCTCGTTCGTTTCGCCCGGTTAGCCGGGTGGCAAACGGCGAAATATCGCCCTAAATTGATATTAAATTTAAATTGTTAAAAAATGTATGAATGTATGAGATATGACACTATAGTTTATGAGTTTTAAATATTTAATAACTGACGAGTGACATTGACAGGTAAATTGATTGTTTCCCTAAAACGTCAAACATCAGATTTAAAAAATATATAAAATAATATATGGTAAAGTGATTAGTCAAATCATACTCATATATAATATATAATATACATATATAATCAATTTTATGTATAATATATAACATAAATATATATTATAAATATGCAAAAGTTAATGATGACTTGACACAAACGTTTTAAAATATTAAAAGTAATGTTTAATGGTCAAATCATGTCTCTCACTCATCAAATCATGTAAGAAATGTCATTTTTTTTTTTAAAATAATTTTGTGGTCTCCACGTGTGGTTCACGGTTCAAAATGTCTTACTGTTCATCTTCTTCCTCCATGGACGGTGGTATTCAACCTGCAACTTGGCTTGAGACGGTGCTTTTATCGCCGGAAATCGCTGGAAATCGCTGGTTCGACGAAAAAAAACGAGATTTCGGGCGATATATTGCATATTTCGTTTCACCCCCTGGTTTTGTTTCTCCAGGGGGCGAAACTGGAGAAATTCGCCGAAATAACTTTCCATGCTTCAGAGTACAAAATCTCGCACATACGGATATACTTGCATTGAAAATGTGAAAAAATGTAAAACAGACAAAACGTCAGTCAGTAAAGTTAAAAAAAAAAAAAGTAATCAGACAATTCCTACAAAATGATCGGTTTGAAATTAAAAAAAATGATAAGATAACTCAATTAGTCAAATCATGTACTCACGTGGTTTAACTAGTCAAATCATGTCCTCGTATTTACGGTTTTTTTTTTTTTTTGTGGTTTTACAAATGCCCGTATGTGTGGCTCAAATGTCAAACGTAAGTCATTCAGAAAAATACAAAAATAATTATATACTCATCTTCATCTTAATCTTCTTCACTGATGTTCGTTCGTCACTGAAAGGGCGGAAATGTTTATTTTCAGATTAGAAAGTTGATGGCTCATGGCACTCATCGTTGATTTGGACTGTAAACTAGGCGAAATTCGCGAGATTTGGATCATGAAAGTCGCAGTTGCAGCGCCGCTTCATCGTCTTCCATGAATTTCCTTTCCACTGTAGGTTTGTAAATGTGCGAGTTTAAGCTCTCAGTGTTGGTAAGGTCTGTAATAAGTCATCGAACACAAGCTTGCATTTTTAATGGAGAATCAACGATATTCGCCCATATTTCGTCGAATCGCCAGAAAATTATTCAAGCGACATATTGAAATTTGGTTTCGATGGTGGATTTCGGTTTGCCCACCACCGAGATGGGCGAAATTCACCAAAATTGAACTGTTGCACCTTGGCATTGTTATATTTTTATACACATAACCAACTCAACTAACTAATATTCATTTCTCTTATGTTTTAATGCGTAAAATCCACACAACTAACCATTAGTCCTCCCTCTCTCACTTGTGCTCGGTTGACAAAGGTGGTAACCATTTAAGGGATGTGGTTTTCACCTAATATTACTCTTGATCAAGTTTTCATTGCATGTGATGCTATTTTTTATAATTGGTTTGGGTATTGTCTTCTACTATTTAATTAGGTCGGCCCCATATGCAGCTTTAATGCCTAAGATTTGAATAGGAATTGACACTTAAATAGTCGTGGACTTTCTAATCACGAGAGATGAAATGTTTATAGATATTCAGGGTATTATCGAGGATATCATCACTCCATTTTCTAATTTTATAGTTTGTGATTTTGAGTATTTTTCAAGGGATGTCAATACTATGGCAAATTCCCTATCTAGCAAGACGTTGTCAGTATTGTGTCTTACAAAATGATCTCTTTTCAATCCTAATTATTGAGTAGTTTACTCGTCAAGTGTTGTACACGGTAGTTGCCTTTTAGTGAAATTTATCATTAAAAAAAATAAGAATAAGAAATTAGTTGTTTGAATAATATTTGTATAAATGTATTTAACATTTGATGTATCCTTTTGCACATTGCTTTATTTTAAAAGAAACATGATACTTGTACTTCTTTTTTTTTTGGTCAAATACGTGTACATTTTTCTTTAAGTATTTATAATTTGATACATAATTGTCATTAAAAAATATATATAGTTGACTATTTCTAATTCAAGAATTTAGATAAGAGAATCTCTCATGTACAAATACATTCATTTATAATAAAATAATAAATTGTATTCAAGATATATTTTTTATTAAATAATTTAAGATATATTGATTTTCTTTCCAAAGCCTGAGCATAAGATAATGGACAATGAAAAAAATAATAATTATTCACTTATAAGGAAATCATTTGAATAGTCCTGTAAAATTATTAATAATTATAAATATTATAAATTATAAATTATTTATTGATGGTGACCGTCATATTAGACTCATTAATTTATGGATAAAGTTACTTGTTAATACAAGATGAATAATTCACCTCGTAAATATAGGGTCTTGCTAGTATATTGAATATTTGACAAATATGTTTCAACAAGAGTGACTTAATGGTTTCCATTTAATTGTCTATATTATTCCTCACATGGTTTTGTTGATTTTATTTCCTAAGAAACAAATGACATAATTAAATAAAATAATAGTGATAATTCTTAAACGATGGACGAACTTTGGCACAATGGTCAATGGAACACAATTGTAACCTAAGGTCAAAGTATCGAAATAGCCTCTCATTAGATATTAAGAGACAAATGATAAGGGTAGGTAAGATTACAAAAATTAGTTTGGGCACTGGGGGTCTACGATCGAATGAATGAATGGGTTGCGTGGGAGAAGGGGCCTATCAGGGGAAGAAGAGATTGGAGAATATAGTAAAAAATCTTTTGTTTACAAGATTAAGTTTGTATTGTTAATTACTTATTTAGCTCAACTTCCAAAGAAACGAAACAAAACTTTGAAGTTCTCTAGACCACTAAAAAACAATTTTAAATGATGGGGGGAGGGGTCGATTTTATAGTGAACAAAATGGAGTCAACGAAAGATGAATAATTATCATCGTAGATGAAGAGATTGACATTGTAATAATTATCGCCAAAGTGCTTTCTCCCCTTGAAGCTAAAAGGTTTTATTTATTCCAATTTTCACTTGTTTTTCCGTAGAGTCCCACTAAAATTGATGAGATTCTGAGAATAATCGAAGTAAGAAAGTCAAACCTCGACAAAGATTCCATCGTGACTGTTGGTGACTAGAATATTCACTATAGGGTATTTTAGGTAAATCATTGTATATCCCTTTATATAAGGGCTTGTACTCTTTCATTTGACTAGGTGTGTCAAAACCTAACCCGAACCGTTAAAACCAGACCGAACCGGCCCAAACCAAAGCTTAATGGATGTGTTTGGGCTGAACAACCTCAGCCCGCAATGGTTTGGGCTGGGCTGGGCCAGCCCGTGTGTGGCCCGCTAGCCTGAACCATTTGGCCTGAACTCAAACCAGCCCATTAAACCCATTATAAAGAAATAAAATAAAATAAATTTAAACATAAAAGACAAGAAAACCCCCAAGTATCCATTTGTTTTCCTTTATTGTTTTGATTTGGAATATGCAAACAACAAGCTTGTCAAAGCCTTCTCCATTTGAAAGATGGGCTTAGTAAATATTTAATAAGTGTATTATCATTTGAAAATCTTTTAATGCTTTATTTTGATCCATTTTTACAAGTGTCAAGAAGGAGGAGGAAAATAAGCAGAGACAACCCACTAAAATTCATCATGATGCTAGTTTTCTTTTGTATATTAGTTCTATAAATTTTATAAATCTTTGTAGAAAAAAGTTTTTTGTTTTAAACACCCAACCCAAAAGACTTTGAGATAACTTAATGATTATATATGTTCACATACTCTTGATAAATTTCACATATTAACAAGGTACTCAAAACATACCGCTAGTAAACTCGAACCCAAACCGTTAGTAAACCCAATTCTAAACCTTTAACTCAAACCGTTAGTCAGCCCGAACCCAAACCGCACCGGCCCGAAACCGTTATTTTCTTAATGGGTCCTGTTTGGGCTAAGTGTTTTTCAGCCCGAAACCGTTAGGCCCCACCCGAAACCGGCCCAACCCGAACCGTTGACACCCCTACATTTGACATTATGAAGTCATAATTCTAATATGGGATCCAGAGCAGGTTAGATCATCAATTTTTTTCTCGTCTTGTTTCTTGTGCATTTTTCCCTTGGTTATTGTGTAAATTTCACTTTTTGGTATTTTGTCTTGTTCTTTAGTCTCTTGCTTCCTGTACTAGTTCGTTTTCTTTAATCTTTATTTTCCACTTTACCTTTCTTGATAAACATCACTTTCTTGTCTTGACTTTTCTTATCAACTTTTTTCTTTTCATCTTCACGTTTCTTAATACCCATCACTTTACTTTCACTAACAGTGACAATGCTTGTCAAATGAGTTTCCCACCTCAGACATCCAAACAAATCATGGCTTGGTATTTTGTGGGGAAAAAGTATAATTTTTCGCCATTTTTATCTACCCCATTTTATTATTAAAAACAAATGGTCTTAGTAGATGGTTTGTTTTAAAAACAAAAAAAGGGAAAAAGATAGAAAGGCAGTTGCCACAAATAGTGGGGTTGGAGAATGAAAAAAATAATGATTCACACCCTCTATCGTCGTAAAGGCATCAACCATTCACCAGTCCTTTAAAAAGAGATTGTCATGTGAATATTGACTAATCCAATAGTGGAGCATGTTTTATATAAATAAAATAGTGATATTGCTTTGAATTATTGCACTCTCTCATTTCTTATTGCCTTGTTTTAAGGAAATATGCTCCATTGTTGGATCCATCAATATCCAAATTGCAAACTCTCATTATGGGGCGTGAATCTATAAATGAAAAAAAATGAATTTATGAAAAAGTTAAAAATATGGATTGTATGTTTAATAAAATAATATTTATTTATCATTCATTTCATTTTCCACAATGTCCCGTATAAAAATATGAGATTTTTATAAGAGATAGAAAATGAAAATAACTTTGCCAGACAAGCAAACAATTCCCTTAAATCATTCAACCATAGAAGCTTGTCTCTTCTTTATCCCATATCAACTGAATAAACAAATCTTCATCGTTAATAATATAATAACACCAAACCAGTGGGCACAGTGGGTGTAAAAACTAGAATCCTCCGGCAGTGGAAGCTGAAAAGTAAAATATGATATAGCTTATAAGGAAAACTAAAGTATAGGAGATATGTGGATCATCTTCAGATACGGTATTGGGGAACGGATGACAACTCTTTCACTCCTATAAAATTTTGGTGCACTATATATGGAAAACTTTTGACAATTATAAAGACTATTTAGATAGCAAATGATGAAGACATTGTATGATTGATTGTTAATAGAATTTTTTACGTGTGAGTCTCTTTAGTGGACCACAAACTAATGTTGGGTGCACTTAGTGCAATATATTACGTGTGGATCCCAACTAGACTAACACCGTTGGCCTCTGTTAAGTGCATTCAAATGTTAAACATGGAGGGTCAAAAGTGCCCCTAAGTTTATTTAAGGCATTGTAGTATAGTTGGAATCCACACGTAATATATTGCACTAAGGGGACCTAACATAAGTTTATGGTCCACTAAGGTTGCATTTGTTTGCTGGAATAAAGGTGGGGTGGGAAAATTCTTGAAAAAATTGTAGATTTTTTACTTTTCCCTTAAATCCCAAAATGGTAGATTGTTTGGTTGCTTGGAGTGGGAAAGTGAGAGACAAGTTTCCTTGATTCAAGGAAATTTGTTTGGTGATGTGGCAGCTCAACTTTCCCTCCCCAAACCATTTTAAAACCCCACATATTTGTTGGGACTTTATAGGAAAGTTGGGAAAAGTAAAAAGTGGGACTCACCACTATCACTTTTCCACAAAACCCTTTCCTTTCCTTTCATTCTCCCTCACCCCACTACACATAGGGCCCACATATTTTTTTCCCCCACCCCACCTTTGCAAACAAACGCAGCCTAAAGGGACCCACACGTAAAAAACTCTTGTTAATATTATACTAAAAAAAAACAATCTCCTTGATGGTGGTTGGTCTAGTTGAGGCTATTAACTTCTTGCTCTACGTTTGGAACACATTGGGTTTATTCGTTCTCAAAAGGATGTCAACACAGTAACATATACATTGTTTAGGACTACACTGTCACTAGTGTAGTAGTATGTGTGACAAATTGGCTAAAGTCCATTCAATGGCTTTGTGATATTGTAACAAGTTTTGAAATAAAAAAATAGAGGAAAAAAATCTTTTGTAGAAAATGCTATTGGCGAGACACAATTATCAATCAAATTTGTATTTAGCAAGTTTTTGAGACTTTTTTTTTTTAAATGAAACAAAACAAAAGTACAACAAGTTACAGTTTATCGATAGTAGTTAATAATTGTCTAGAAAGATAAGATGTCCACATACGATTTTATTTAGAAGTAATATTTTTTTATGAATTACTGATTAACCAAAGCAAGTGCATAATTAAGAACAATGGCCAAGGAGTTTTAGGCTGTGGAAGTTGCAACTTCAATAAAAATTAGTGATAATTGTGTGAATCTCCAATTATCATTGGGCTGCCATCTTGCATCATGTAGTATTAATTACTAGATGTTGTTCATCTTGAAGAGGTCAATCAATTGACACTGTAATCCTACATATATGATTTTTATTTTTTATTTTTTTCTATTCTTCCACTTCATTATGTATGGTCCTGTATGTTTATTTTTCTTAACCCCACCTTTGCAAACAAACGATGCACAAACACGAACTAAATGGGAGAGGAGTTAGGATTAGTGATCATGATTGTACACTTATGACCACAAATACATGGAGGCCATAGGGTACATAATAGGTTCCACCCTTATTTATTTTTTATAGTTTTTTTGTTTGCGGGCCCCACTTGATTTTATGGTTACAAAGTGGGGGTGGGGGTGGGGGGAGCACAACATGATCAAATTCGGGGTAGGGTTGCACTGTGCTGCTAATGTTCAAGATTGAAATCTCAGTTGAGCTTAGCCGGGTGCTGCGCAGCATTTAAGTTCAATTCAGGGTGGAGGGTGAGGAGTGGGTGTCGTATTTTTTGTAGTTTTATTTGAAAATTCAAACAATTTATTTTTTTAAATGTTGGGTATTTTTTTAAAAGACATCTAAATGGCCAATAGGTGTCTTTGTTAACAAACATGCCTTAAAGGAAGAGGTTTGTTCTTTGAGAGACAACCTTTGGTGGTGTCTCTTACTCTTCTATATAGAGGTGGGAGATGTTTTGTTTATGATCGCGCACAAACGTTTTTGAGAAGCATTGGTTTTCTTTAAGTTGTGTCCTAGAGAACAAATTAGTGAATATAACTTTATGGATCTCTTAGTCCATCAATTACGAAGTGCGATCGAGGGGTTGATTGATCTTGGGGTGAAAATGCATCTTGACCCGTGTGCATTATTTGGGACATTTAAATACCTTAAAGAAAGTGCTGACTACTATCGGTACGTTTTAACTCCGTCACCTTTTGCGTGTCACTTTATGTATATTACGAATGCCTTTAACAGAGAGATCATCCATGTCATTTGAGTCAAGATTTTTCTAATTTTGGTTTATTTGTCTTATACAATTGCCCTGTGGACTGTGGTTATATATTTCGAACAGTGGGGTCGAGAGCTGGAGGGTGAGCGCAAGCGGAACCTAGCGGCCCGCACGGGTGAGCCGATGCCTGGAGGAACTCTCGGGGCACGCTGCTGAAGATTTCAGGGCCGTCGACGATCGGTGGTTCTGCGACCGATGATCTTCCCGATGGGGATCTTCGACTGGTCTGCGACCGAAGGTTCTTCGCCAGGGCAGGTTATTGAAGGAGCTTCATTACAGATTTTGTTGCGATCTTCTAGGGCAGATTGGTTTCTGAGATCTCCAGAGGTGAATGCTCGAAATGGAAAGTGCAGATTCTCCAGGATGAGAGTCAGTCACTGCAGAAGCATCTTCATGGTTATCAATGATCATTAGCAGTTCAGCGATATCGTCTTCCGGCAGAGTGGCGTTTTCTGTAGGGCATGGGAGAGGTGATTGACTTATTCCTTCAGACTCAAAATTGGAAACTTTGTTGATAGGTAAATGACCAACAATGCTGAATATTGGGCAGTGAAGAAACACGCTATATACAAACTTAATATAACTGAAATGAAAATGTTGAGATGGATGAGTATTAAAACTAGAAAGTAAAATAGGGAATAACCAAATGCGAATTAATTTACGAGTAGCTTTGATGCATGATAAGTTGCGGAAGGGTTGTTTGATTTTATGGACGTATGCAATGGAGGCTTTTGAATGCGCCACTGTAGACAGCTGCTTTAATTCATACCAAATGATCTAAACGAGTTATCAGTAAACCTAAAACGGATCTAGGCGAGTGGTGATGAAAGACGTCTATAAATTAACGCTAGTAACACGGATGGGTTTGAAATAAGTTAGTTGGACTAAAAAAAAGAAAAAGGGTCTTCATGTAGCCGTTTCCATTAGTGCTGAATTGCATTGATTTGAGTTATATATTTCTGGTTCTAAATTCTTTTAGGAGAATTCCGAAAGTTCAGATGTCCTTCCTATGCTTTAGTTCACTTTAACTACTGGCAACACTTAAATTTCAACTCCGTCACTAACCTTTTTCAACATTTTGTTGCAAAGTTGCAATTTGTGAGCTACCATTTCTTCCGTCAGCTCTGAATCACTTGGAGGATTTGGAGGAGTGTAAGTCTGTGACCTGACACCACCCAACCGCACCCCAATCCCCTGCCCTGCCCTGCCCTGCCATAAAAGCGGGAAAAAAAATATCTTGAAAGAGCCCTGGGATTGGTATTAGAAAAATAAACAATAAGCACAATAACCATCCTAGTCTGACATATGAAAAACAAGGTTGGCTATGGCCATCGGATGTGCTGGCATTTGTTCTGTACATTTTAGATAGGGTTTGTGTTCTCTTCTTGTTGTAGATTCTACCTGAGTTGTAGTTCTGTTTTGAAGAGGATCCTGCCATGGTGATTAGAACAGTTTTTTACTGTTGAACTTTTCCCACCCTGATGTTGTAATCAGTGGGAACAGATGTTGTGACTGGACCATTAATTTGGATCTGAATTGATACTTGTAATACTTCATTCTATTGCATACTGAATGCAGAGCATTTTCTTAGGCCATGCATTGCATCTTAAATGATATGCTACACATATGGTGCTATAGATGTGTTAATCGTGGTTCTGTGACCAAAAGGATATTGGTGTATGGAGCATCTTTAGGAGTTGAGATCTTGAACCAAACTAGAAACCTAAAATAGTTTCATAAACATATTAATGAATGTAGAATTTTGGATACATGTTTTATAGTACACTGCAGCCTTTTGTGCTGCTATTACTGTGGTTAATATTTTATGACGTTGAATCACTTGGAATTTTTTTAAAGGATTTAGGTGGTTAAGATTAAAAGGAAAAAAAATAAAATTAAAATGTCCATGTTGTATCAATGTATGGCTTATGGAAGGCGTTAAATTCATGCATTAGTTCTAGAAAAAGTTGCATGGTTAGACAGTAATTTGGAATGGTGATAGCTTTTTGTATTTGCGAATCTTCTGAAGCAGCAGGCTTATCTCCATGAAACATAATTGGATATTATCCAATAAAAGAAGTTTGTGGACAAACATCTTTTTTGATACTTTCTCTTCTGTGTGGTCCTCATTGAGTGATAGTGGTCTTGTAATCTTTGTAACAAGAGGTCATCCTCAACCATACCTCCATTATATATCTCCAATGAAATGCAACCTTCACCCAAAGTCTTGAGTTGGGGAAAATGATGGTCCACACATAAAAATCCCTTTGACCAGGTGCACTTCTCAAATAGTTAAATTTTTTTTGGTTGAAAGACAAATTTCATTAGCCAAAAGGGAAAGAGGGGGAGATACAAGAAACAAAGGCAAAGACCTACAAGGCTGAACGGCTGAAACCAAATCAACACAAGGAACTAAGAAAAAACATAAATATAAGGCCAAAATGCCAGGACAACACAAGAAAGAAGTCAAAGAACTAGTGTTTTTGGTTTTTCTTCTTCTTTCTCTTTGAAGAAGGGAGCTCTACAACAAAATCTTTATTGAGATTATGACGACCTTCTAGTAAACCAGGTACTTCACCTATGATCCTAGAGGAGTGGATGGGTTTTCAGAAGAGGAAGAATGCTCAGGTTCATAGTTGCAAGAGGCAATGTTTGATGGGGGGTCAGGCCCTGAGAACCGGTAGAAGAGAGGGAAAAAAGGGCCTGACAAGGGTCAAGGGAGAAGGAGGGAGAGAGGTGGGGAGAAGGATGGGATGGGCCAAGGGAGGGAGCTGGGAAGAGAGAAAAGGGCCCAAATAATTAAATATTAGTAATGTGTTTGATTGATTCATTCAAGTGGATGTGTTAGAAAATGCATGCTATGAGGAGAAATTTGTAATTACATGATTACATCTTACTGAAATCCCTTATTAGTGTGCAAGAAATGGGCTCAACTCAGGTGCCAAATGGAGGATAATGGGATTAGTATCTATAACCAACCTTGTATCCCTTCTAGCTGTCTTAACTGATATTTTTGCATGAACCAATGCATCTCTTGTTATTGGACTTATTAGATTGCATTGAATGTGGGTGGAACCTGACCTAGCTTCGCTGGATTATGATCGATTTGGTTTATGTGGTTTAGAATGCTTCCCTGAATGCTCAAGTGTGTTTTCTGTTGGATGCGAGAAATTATTGGTTTGGAGTTGGGAATTGATTGAGAAGATTGACCACAGGTGGAAAAAACTCTTGCAGAAGGTCAGTGTTAATGTTTGGTTTCATTTTATATATATTATAATCATGTAAGAATGTCTTTTGACTTTCCAAGAGAATCTACATCTATTTAGCCATTCTTTTGATGTTGAAGACAAATTTAAGACAGAGAAGACGAGTATAAAATAATTCAATGACATTTCCTATTTTAAGAAAGAAATAATAGTTAGAAACAGCAGAGTAATGGTTTCAGTCTCCCCCAGTGGTAGTGGACTTTTGTTATTTATTATCCTCATCGTAATGAATGGAATTTTTGGTGACTCGAAATTAGAGAGAAGGAAATTGTACTCTATCCAAACAAAGTAGACAAGTTTATCAAATGAAAACTACATGGTATAAATTCCTTACTAGGAGATCTATTCTTCAAAGCAGTTTCATGCATTTTCTTGTGCCACAGTATCGTGCTTGTTTGCAACTAATCCACTTCTTTCAAAAAATAATAGAACCATTTCAAATCCCTTGTTCTTACTAAAAATATATCCTTCAGCACTTGTCTCTTATCAACATTGTTGGGTTAAATAATTAGTTGGCTTTTTTAGTTTCAGATATGGGAATTGGTGCAGCTGTATATGACTAGGAGTTGAATTCACTTTCGGTCTAAAACTGAATATGGGGTCTCTTCGATAATTATGATGATTACAGGGACTCTGCTAAAATATGTCAAGAAGGGGGATTTATATGTCAAACTTATGTCTATGGAATGGTTCTTAGTCATACATTTATTCTTTGCAGGCATATGCAGACTTAATATTGAGTTGGGCACCTTGGGTGTACATGAATTGTCCAGTTAGCTAAGATAAATGATATGGTTGTTATTATTATTGTTAGAAAACAAGTATTAAATAATCAAAGCAGCAGCTGAACTTGAACAAAGAAAAGAGAGAAGAAGAAGAGAAGAGAGATGAAGAACTAGTAGAAGAGGCTTGTGATTCTTGCTTAAGAGTCTAGAATCACAAAGCCCTTTTATTTATAGCTTCTAATGAATCTAATACAACTTGAGAGACAAGTAATTGTCCTCTAGAAAAAAAGGAAACAAAAAATTACAACTTTAGTAACTTCCTAACTCCTA
The DNA here is from genome assembly GCF_041222555.1 of Hakea prostrata. Classification (NCBI taxonomy): domain Eukaryota; kingdom Viridiplantae; phylum Streptophyta; class Magnoliopsida; order Proteales; family Proteaceae; genus Hakea; species Hakea prostrata. The sequence goes on along the minus strand of NC_142606.1, from coordinate 11,833,039 downwards.
AAATAGAAAGTTATGAAAATAGAAACTACCACCAAAATAGAAACTATGCTTTTTAAAAACTCCAAAAACTTATGTAGCAAGACTCCTACATTAGAAATAGAAAGTAGAGTAGCATCACTAGCATATACTGTTCACGTGAACAGTAACACAGATTTTACTGTTCACGTGAACAGTAAAAACAGATTTTTACTGTTCACGTGAATAGTGTCGTGAACAGTAAATTGTGTAAGTGTATATACTTCAACACTCCCCTTCAAGCTGGAGTGTACACAAAGAAAACTTCAGCTTGCACAATAAGAATAAACTTGAAAAGTAGCACCAATCTTGAATCGTGTAGCAATGGCAGATGTCGATAAACACTGAGAAAACTTCACCCAGGAGATAATCAACACCAACTTAAAAAAAACTTTAATTCTTCATGTCAATAGAACCATCCAATATTGAGAACAATCGACGATGTTGAAGACGAACAAAATCCATAAGTATAGCAGGATCAAAGACACTAGTCACACTATCCATATAATGCCAGTAGTAGGGAAAATATCCACACTGGATCTTCAAAATTGTAACTCCAAAGTCCAAATAAATGCTTCACAAGAACGCAAGTAGTAGGTAGGCAAAAAGCATTATCCACGTAATACCAGTAGTAGGGAGAAATATCCACGCTAAATCTTCAAATTGCAACTCCAATGTCCATATAAATGCTTCACAAGAAGGCAAGTAACAGGTAAAATATGGGTAGGTAAAAGACAATATTGATTACTGTGGACCAAGTAGGTAGGTAAAAGACAATATAGGTTACTGTGGACCAAGTAGGTAAGTAAACGACAGTATGGGTTACTGTGGACCAAGTAGGTTAAGGTAAAAGACAGTATGAGTTACTGTGGACCAAATAGATAAGGTAAAAGACAGTATGGGTTACTGTGGACCAAGTAGGTAAGGTAAAAGACAGTATGGGTTACTGCAGACCAAGTAGGTAAGGTAGTATGGGTTACTACAGATCAAGTAGTAAGGTAAAGGACAATATAGGTAAAGACATGTAATGATATCGTTGTAGAATGCCATAAGTTGAGGACAAAGATCTTCACAAATAATATCCATTAGCACATCTTGAGTAGATATAGAATAAGGTACCATTCTCCCCCTCACGTGTAGCATTACACGTGGACAATTAATGATGACCAGTGATAAGCATCTTAAAAGTATGGGCACAAAAGAAACCCAAGAAGGAAAAGTAGCAGCCACAGAGCAGTGTATTATTCACCAATAAAGCTGATCAAGCAGCAGAAAATCGTCTCACAGGACAAAGTCTTGTTCACCACGAGGGAAAAAAAATTCTGGACCACCGCTAACCTTTAGGCAAGAGCAAATTAGATCAGGAAAAAAAATATATTGAACCAGCTTGGAATCTCAAAATTGCAGTGGTCGCTGTATCAATCCACTCAGAAGAAATGCAATAACAGTAGTTGCAGTAGCAAATAATATCAGATCTCGGACCATAGCAACAAAATTCTGCTAGATTTGAAACTCTAACAGATCTTGATATGAAGGAAAAGTAGTCTTCTAGGTCTTTGTAGAAGTTTTAGATAAAAAGAATGCTAAACTTGATTCTGAAATAAACAACGGAAGCAGTAGTAAAGCAAGACGATAGCAGCAGAATTTTTCAGAACAGAGAAATTCATTGTAACAGGGTACTAGTATACGACTTGCAGCAGAACTTATAGCACAAACAATGGAAGATAATACTTAGGTCTTGCAATCCGAATTATGGGCATATCTTCGCAAGAATCAAGAGGAATCCCAGGACATCAGTATAGTGCAGATCGAACTTCAAATTTGCACAAAAAAGCAGGGTAGTAGCAGCCTCAATTGAATCAAATAGGTAGACATATCCCCAGAAAGCTGGGGGCCTTTTTGTAGTATTAATACATAGATACTTGGTGCTTCAAAAGTCAAAGAAGAAGGACAGCCATGCACAATTACTGCAGCGAAGGTTGGGGCTGCCCTAGATAAGAAAAAGGAAAAAAAAAAAGAAGAAGAAAAAAACTGGGCAGCCAAGAGAGAGAAAACGGTCCCTAAGTTGATTAAACTTGCTCTGATGCCATGTTAGAAAACAAGTATTAAATAATCAAAACAGTAGCTGAACTTGAACAAAGAAAAGAGAGAAGAAGAAGAAGAGAAGAGAGATGAAGAACTAGTAGAAGAGGCTTGTGATTCTTGCTTAAGAGTCTAGAATCACAAAGCCCTTTTATTTATAGCTTCTAATGAATCTAATACAACTTGAGAGACAAGTAATTGTCCTCTAGAAAAAAAGGAAACAAAAAATTACAACTTTAGTAACTTCCTAACTCCTAAAATAGAAAGTTATGAAAATAGAAACTACCACCAAAATAGAAACTATGCTTTTTAAAAACTCCAAAAACTTATGTAGCAAGACTCCTACATTAGAAATAGAAAGTAGAGTAGCAGCACTAGCATATACTGTTCACGTGAACAGTAACACAGATTTTACTGTTCACGTGAACAGGAAAAACAGATTTTTACTGTTCACGTGAATAGTGTCGTGAACAGTAAATTGCTTAAGTGTATATACTTCAACAATTATTATTGTTGTTGTTATTTAGTGTTTGGGGGGAGGGGGTAGTAATCTTAATTTTAACATGAAACCCTGCAGAGAACCCTGTTGCATGAGCAATAAGGAAATTGCTCTGCCGAACATTGAAATTAATATGTATGGTAAATTGATAATTGCCAACCTTGTATGACAATTAATATCTGCACAATTAAGCTTAGGGTTGAATTGTTTTTAAGGTGTTCTTTGCCTTGGAAAATATAAATTCAAAAAGTGAATCAGATTCATCTTTATCTGAGTTCTACTTCATTGCTTGTTTTGCATCTGAAAATGGCTTAAAAATAGCTGTGAAATAAGGGCCCCAGTGGGAAGTGTTTGTACACTTTCTGTTTTTAGCAATATGAATTTATGCCTTTTATGGGGGGATGTTAGCTTAACGGTGTTGGCATAAGAATATTATAAAGAATTTTTTACAGGTTGTACACTATAATGGAAGTGAAACTCTGGGTGCATCACCATAGTGGCCTAAAATGCATGTTGCACATTGTTAGGGTTTGAACAAAGATTCTGTTAAGTGATGTGGCAAATGACCATATTGCCCTTAGTAAAGTAAAATGACCTAAGAACCCCATTTAATCCCTCCCATACCCAACCCTTATGTGGGTGACTCATTTCTACCTACACCTCCCTAGAGACTACCATACCCTGCCGGACTCTCTCTCTCTCTCTCTAGAATTTCTTCTTTTATCCGGTCGTCACACTGCTCGTTAGTGTTTTCTTCTTTTCCAAATAGTTGCTCGCATTGCTTTGGTGAAGCTTGAGAAGGTCCGAGGGGTTGAGGAGAGAAGAGGTAAAATACTAAAAGAAAATTTAGAGAAAAGAAAGGAAGAAGGATGGGAGTGTCTCAGCGATCTCCTAAAAATATCATAAGAGATTAGTTGTAGGCATGTGCCCTTCAACCTTACCTTCTCAAGTATTTGACCCATTTGAGTGATTTGTTATTAATTTCTTCCAAAGACAGGAAAATTACGTTGTAGATTTGTCAAAGAAGCGAGGTATGGATCTCCGATTGCTTCATGGCTTCGCATATGGGCACTCTTGGTTTGGGCGCTGGGGTTACAAATTCCACCATGGAAGCTTCGGAATTGCAGAACCCCAATATGATAAAGCAATAGAAATCCTCAGCTCTCTGAAGCTTGATCAGATCCTCTATTACTTCGATTCCACCAAAGAGACTATTGAGTCTAGCTTGTCTTGCTTGCTTCTATCTGACCAAGGATATTATTTTGAATCAAGCCTGTGTGCCTGTTTGCTCGCCTGCTCAACTAGCTCTACATAACATCCGCTCTCGTTAACTTACCTACCTGTCTGAGAAGGAAAGACAGATAGTTTGAATCCATCAGCCTAGGACTAGGGACGGACGGCATCGGAACACCTGAGAAGCATAATTCGAAATTTCAGAGACGTAAGTGAAACCAAGTTAATCACCCTAAGAGACCTCCTACGCTTCATGGTTGCTCTGAAGGCCAAAGTTCCTGTTCAGAGGAAATCATCATGACTTGTTTGAAACCACCAATTAAATCAATCTTAAAACATAAATCTCCACCACCAAAGGAAAAGTCAGTGAAGCTCGAAAAGTTTCGTCCTTTCATTGCAAACATAGAGCCATCTTCGAGACGATTAGCGTATGCGGCTGAAGTGATTGTCGAAGCACTGAAAGAGAAGAAAGCGACCTACAAGGGCCAAGTTGGGATGTCTTGACAGGAGGTGTATGACTTAGTGAGACTTCAAATTGGGGACATGGGTCTTCTTGATTTCGTTTTAAAATCTCTGAACAACTTCATCGTCGGCAGTTATGTGGTTCATCGTGCCATTAATCCATCCACGAGAGTGCTGGAATACACAATCGACAAGGTAATTGATGGAGTTGTTGCGAAGGAACCGAGTGATGTTACTCCGGTAGATCATGTGGTTATGGAAATGGAAAGGTTAATTTTCAGCCAATTTCAATGTCGTGTTCGTTGGATGGATTGAAAATCTACAGAGATATTTTGTTTCTATACAGGGCACTTGTGGAAGAATATCCAGAAATGGAGTTGGTAGGGTTGGCGACGTGGGTTGTGTTGGATTGCAAACATTTCGTGAAAGAATGGTTTTGCAACGATGAAGCAGATGAGTTATTGAGATTCGAGACATTTTTAAAGTTTGCCCCAGGTGATGATGACTGTGGCAGTGGCGGCGGCAGTGGTGGTGGAGAATGCAGCAGTAGCGGCGGCAGCAGTGAAGATGAAGATGGAGGAGGGCGATGGTTAGTATAAGGAGGAGGAGGTGGGGATGCTGGAGGTGGAGGAGACAGTGATGGAGGCGAGTGAGGAGGGTGAGTGAATAACTATGGGGGTATTTACGTAATTTACCCTCCAAAGGGTATTTGAGTAATTGTAACTTTTAAATTTAAAATGAGGTATATGGGGGTTAGTTATGTCATTGTACTCCAGTGAGGGGATTATGGTCATTTACTGACCCACTTAATAGAATCTTTGTTCAAACCCTAACAGTGTGCAACTTGTAATTTTGCAGGTACGCAACCTATAATTTAGGCCACTATAGTGAGGTATGCAGAGTTTCACCCCATTATAGTTTGCAACCTTCAAAAAAACTCTATTCTAAATTATTTTCTGTTAACGCTGCAGACACAAGAAATAGTTACATTAAATGAAATATACAAGAGTATGTTGACAAATGCTTGAGTTGAGTCGTTTGAAGGTGAGGGATCATTGGACCTCATGAAGTTGAGGTGGCATAAATAGATAGAGGAACAAAATTTATCTTTTCGGCAAAGCATGTTGATGTGAAATTCCACAAGGGCCCCCAAGGGCCAAAATAGGCCCTAGGGTTGCTGCCTAGAACATGACGGCCCCGCACAGCCGCATGGAGTCTTTTTCATCAAGAGGGCATTCTGGTCATTTTGACCGCCCTATTCCAGTTCAAGTTGGTCTTGTTAGATGCATAATTTTGTCAGGAATCTTTGTTATTTAAGTTACTCCTTGTTAAGAAAGAGTCATAGTCTAGTTAGGAGTTCTATTTAACAAAATTCCTTTAGTTTCTGTCCTAACTTCATTAGGAGTCTAGTCCTATTTTTATTTCGTAATTTGAATCATTCTAGGTTGAGACAAGTAAGAGTCTTTATTGGAGTAGGAGAGTAGAAGTCCTAATTAAGGTAGAAGTCCTCCTTTGTTTTGGTTTCAAAGTTGAGTCCAAGTATGAGTCCTCCAATGCAGGCTATAAATACAGCCTTCCACATGTAACGAAGACAGTTTTGACGTTGAATAAAGAGGAAATTACATATAGATCCCCTCACTTTGCACTCAATTACATCTATTACCCCTGAAAAAATTCAATTACGAACACCCCTCTACTGTTAGGGATTGTAGTTTAATAATGATGTCATCACCAAATAAATATCCAAAATACCAGTTTTACCCCTTGTTATTAAAGTACTTTTACAATCCCAATTTTACCTCCCTTATTCTATTCTCTTGACTTTTCCACTAGACACACATACAGCAAGCATGACGGTACAGTGATAATGTAAAAGGAGGAGGACGAGGAGAAGAAGAAGAAGAACAACAATAGCAGCAGCAGCCGGACATGATGGTGAACAATAGTCCTCCCAAAAGAATAATCTTAGTGAGACATAGAGAGAGCCAATGCAATTAAAACGTCACCGCCTATCCAACTACTCTAGACAGCCAGATCCCACTCACCCCTCTTGGCATCAAACAGTCCCACTGTGCCGGGGAAAGCATCCATTGCATGGTCTCTGATGATAGCCGCTTTTATAACTGGAAGGCTTAGTTCTACGTATCACTCTACCAATGGACGTGCACAACCCTCATGAGATTGGCAAATCCTTCTCTACGGATTGAATTGAGGTATGGGAGGAACGCAGGATTAGGGACAGGATTTCAGAAACTTCCAGGAGGCGGAGCTGATGATGGCCAACAAGTCCGATTGGTTGAGGATCAGCCGCTTCTTCCACTGCTTCCCCCCCATGGAGAATCTGCCGCCAATGTGTTGGACCACCTCTCTGTTATGTCAATCCTTTATTATCTGTTCTTCAATCTAGAACGAACACCGAAGTTGGTTTTCTTTTTTGATTTTTTTCCCTCCCCCTTGCTGGGTATCTTGAGAGGGTTGAAGCAGGGGGCTGTTTTGGGCTTGACTTGACTCATGTACTGATGTACTGGTCCTTTCAGATTCTTCCTTAGCAATCAGTGGATTGTTCTTGGTGTGGTAGATGAGATAATGGATGCTTAGGGGTCCTTAGAGAGTATTCAGCTTCAGCATCACTACAGAGGCGAATTTCTGTGCAGATTTTCTAGCAGGGTTTCGAGGAGGTCTTTCAGCAGAACTTTTACCACTTGGTTCTCTTCCTTATGAACTTCTCCGTTCATTAGAGGACGATTCTTCAGGGAGGGCTTCTGTGTGCAGCCATTGTGTATTACCTACTATTAGTATTTAATATTAATGAAAAGCATCCTTTAAAGAAAAAAAGATGATGAGATAAACTGGTAACCGTATTTTCCAGCAAAATAAAAATGGTAACCGTATCACTGGGGCAAAATTTGTATTTCAAAATTATGACATCATAATTTAACTACATCCTGAACTGTAGAATTTGTAATTGAAGTTTTTCAAGGGTAGTAGATGTAATTGATTGCAAACCCTGGGGGTCTATATGCAATTTGCTCTTAAATAAAATTTGATTGAAGGAGAAAGAGAGTGGGGTTAGGGGTTTCCAAGATAGGAAGCCCTGTGGCAGCATTGATTTGGCATTCTTTTTCAGAATTTTCTGCAACCCTAGCCTTCAAACAGCATTAAGTCTTCATCCCTAACAGCCCCCTACCCTTATCTATCGCATCCCCCAATCCCCCCCTCTTGCGGCATTCCTGATTCTTCCACAAATTCTTAAATACTGCATCTCCCGATCCCCTCACCCAAACCCTACTTCCTTTTGGACTCATCGCTCCTCCCCTTCCCTAACACTCGATCCCTAGAAGCAGCCCTATTCATCACCCAAAACCCTAAATCTCATATCGCCTGCTTTTTATTTATTTATTCTTTTCTTGAATTTTTTGAAAAAAAATGTACTTATAAGATAGCCAAATGAGGGACAAAAAGAGTAGAGACCTAGACCATGTAATGTAGTACTGTATTTGAATGATCAAAATAGTAGCCAAATAGGACCTTTCACAGGGAATCAACTTTAGATTTGATAGACTTAAGATAAATAAAATTCAGATATAAAGTTAGGCTGAAAACCGGAGTGGTAGAACAAGGATATTGGTTTAAGAACAAGGACTAAATAGGTCTTCAAAACAGCAGTAGACTATAAAGAAGAAATGGATGGAACAATATAAGAGAATTAAGGGAACAATAAGGACAACAAAGTAACACCCGGGCTTCACACCGTAAGGTGGATCGATTGGATCAAACACCAACCTACCTCGATCAAACATAAGGAGTCTCCATAGAGAAGGAATGCTAACAAAGCAAATTGATTTCACTAGATGAGTTGTGTCTTCACCACTTACATAAGTCTCTTTATATAGCATTCTAAAGAGACATAAACACTAATGGCAACATCCAACCACTAGCTAACACCACCTACCTATTAATAACTCAACTACTACCTAATTCTTGACAAAGGAGAACTCCTTTGACAATGAGTTCTCTTATTTTCAAACAAAAGCCCCTTTTATTGACTTTCCAACAACTAGACTTAGGCTTAGGTCTACGCTATGAGGTTCAACATATGTGGGCTAACTTTAACCCACTAAAACAGCCTTAGCTCATGAAAATCATGGGCTGATTCAGGTGACAACTTTAGGCCTTTGATGGGCCTGACCCAATGGGCTTCTTTCGTAAATATGTCTTCAATTCTGCATCACCATGTTACATATGTTAAACGTAAAGATGGTAAAATACTAGTACGTGATGAGGACACTAATAAGAGTTGGGAAATATGTTTCTCTAGTCTTCTAAATGAGCCTACTTTAGGTATCTATGATTCGGACGATTACACCATTCACCATGGCACTAATCTTTGAACATGTTAGGTACTTGACTAGTGCGCCAAAAGCTCTAAAGCTGATTGAACGAGTGGGTGAAGCCTTTTAACCTTGTCCTATACTAGGTTGGCCAATCTAGTGCCCATATACCAATTTTGGCCCCATTAGGCACATAAAATACCACCACGCTTCTGTAGTCGGTCATCCTCGACGGCTCCCACTCTAGTCAACTCACCCTTGGCAGTTTTCACTCTACTCCGGGTAGCCCTTCTCCTAGGTAGCTCTTTCTTGGATTCGAACCCTTGGCGTGGTGCCAGCTGTGATATCAAATGTTAGGTACTCAACTAGTGCGCCAAAAGCTCTGAAGTTGATGGAACAAGCTGAGTTAAGCCCTTTAACCTATCCCATACTAGGCTGGTCCAATCTAGTGCCCGTACACCAAATTAGGCCCCATTAGGTACACACATGTATATGGACAATTTCGATGTTTGAAATAAGAGAAGCTCTAAGGATGATGAAAGTAGGCTAGTTAAAACTGTAGTAGGACCAGATGAAATCTTGATGGAAGCATGGAAGAGCTAAGAACCTATAGGCTAGCTTGCTTGACCAAGTTGTTTAATAAGATTATAAGCACAAGGAAAATATCAAATGAATAGAGAAGGAGCATCGTGGTTTCAATTTACAAAAATATAAAAGATATTTAAAGCTGTAATAATTACAGAGGCATCAAATTGATGGCTCATACTATGAACTTATAGTAGAGAGTAATTGAAACTTGTTTGAGACAAGTAACCACAATTAAGGAGAACCACTTTGGATTTATGCCGGAAGATCTACAATGGAAGCTATTTACCTTATTAGGAGAATTATGGAAAGGTATAGGGAGTGTAGGAAATATCTTCATATGGTTTTTATTGACCTAGAAAAAGCTTATGATAAAGTCCCTAAAGCGTTAATATGGCTAGTACTAGAGAAAAGAAATGTTGCAAATAAATATGTGGATAGTGACAAGTGTAAGAACGGTGGGGGACATGGTATTGATTCCCAATTATAGTTGGGCTACATCAAGGATCATCTTTAAGTCCATATTTATTTGCACTTATAATGGATGAATTAACCAAATACATTTAAGATGAGGTTCCTTGGTGTATGCTTTATATTAATAGATGAGACACAAATAGGGATTAATACCAAGTTAAAATCATGCAGCAACTTTGGAATCAAAAGGCTTTAAACTAAGCGAACGAAAGACAGAATATCTAGTTTGTATCTTTGGTCATGATCGGGCGGACAGTGAGATGGTGAAACTTGATGATATGGAGATTCCTCAAAGCGATAATTTTTAGTACCTTGGTTCAATTATCAATAAAAATATAAAGGATGAAGTTTCCTAAAGAATTAAAAGAGGGGGGGGGTGGATGAAGCGGAGAGGTGCGTTCAGGGTCTTGTGTGATCGACATATTCTTTTCAAAGTTTAAAGAAAAATTCTATAGTACTGTCGTTTGACTTGTGATGAGCACATTTATGTGTGAAATCTTAGGGCATAAAGCATGCATTTTATACACTTAGAGTGGAGTTACCTTGGGTTTTATGTTGTTTTTGCAGATTTTGGGACTTTTCAAGATTTAAGCAAATATTTGGAGTTTTGGGCTTGAAGGCGAACGAAGACAGAATATCTAGTTTGTATCTTTGGTCATGATCGGACGGACAGTGAGATGGTGAAACTTGATGATATGGAGATTCCTCAAAGCGATAATTTTTAGTACCTTGGTTCAATTATCAATAAAAATATAAAGGATGAAGTTTCCTAAAGAATTAAAAGAGGGGGGGGGGTGGATGAAGCGGAGAGGTGCGTTCAGGGTCTTGTGTGATCGACATATTCTTTTCAAAGTTTAAAGAAAAATTCTTTAGTACTGTCGTTTGACTTGTGATGAGCACATTTATGTGTGAAATCTTAGGGCATAAAGCATGCATTTTATACACTTAGAGTGGAGTTACCTTGGGTTTTATGTTGTTTTTGCAGATTTTAGGACTTTTCAAGATTTAAGCAAATATTTGGAGTTTTGGGCTTGAATCATGCTATTTTACATGTCAAGAAGTTCATTCAAATTCTTAAATGCGGAAATGGGCCTGATCTGGAGCATGATGGGCTAGAGATGTGTGATTATGGGCCAACTCCGAAATATTGAAGAGATAAAGAAGGCAAATCTGATCTACGGCTGAGATTTTAAATCAAATCTACAGAGATATTATTGAGAGAGTCCAAATGGAAAAGAGTCCTTGCATACCTCAATATCTTATTTCCTATCTTGGATTTAATTAAAGAAAGAAAAAGAGGAAAAAGAATTATATTCAGAAAGAAAAAGAGGAAAAATCCCGTTTTTGAATGCCTCTGTCCAGTTTCGATCAAACCCTTCATCGAACGGTCATCCGATGTCCGATCGTGCTGATTTTTGGAGGAGAGCTTCATGACTACTTAAACCTCAAATCCAACGGTGGAATTATACATCTGATCTCTCTAAGTCAGCGCGATTACTACATCAAAACCCTAATTGGCTGAGTCAGATAAAAACCCTGAGTTTTATTCAAATTCAGCCGTGCTTCATATCTCATGTAAACTCTATAAAAGGAGATCATATTCCATCAAAGGAGAACATGTTCTAGAGCTTAGTAGAAGCATTCTTTCTTCTCTCTTCAGTTTATTTAAGTTTTCTTTAGTTTTCTTTGCTTGCATTAGTGAGATTTAAATTTCTAGATTAAATGTTTAGGTTTAATTTTTTTTATGTAATGCAATTCAAGTTCAAGCTTCAAGTTCAAGTTCAAATTTCAATTCTTTTTAGATTCGTTTTTCTTTGGGTCTAGCAATTGCAGATTTAGATCATTCTAGATCTAGATCTGGTTGTTAGGGTTGGTTGAGATTCGAATCGTTTGTTCAATTCGCAAGTAAGTAACCTTCTTTATTAATCTTCTCTCCTCCCTTCATTCCCGCTTCTATCTACCCCTCCATATTCTTAATTTAGGATTTACTTTCAACATTATTTATTGTTCTGCTTATTCATTCATAATCTCGGACCACATAACCAGAGCAAGCCTACAGTCGTGCCTCTGCTTCTGGTGACGGGTGGTGTTGCATCTGCATTTTAGTTATTTCCTTTTCCTTTTATTGCTTTGTTATTTACTTTCAGTTATTTACTTTCTGCCTATTCATTCATAATCTCGGACCACATAACCGGAGCAAGCCTACAGTCGTGCCTCTGCTTCTGGTGACGGGTGGTGTTGCATCTGCATTTTCCTGTCTTTTATTTATGCATTGATTGTGTTTAATTTATTGTTCGTTTCAATTCGATTGCATTAGACGTATAGATTAGGATCGTTTAGTTTAGTTAATTAGTTAACAAAAATTGAATCATTCCACTCTCGCATTACTATTAAGAAGTTGAATTATAAGTGGCATATCTCCTTGAGATCGACCCGTTAGCTACACGATACCGTGCGCTTGTGGTTACTTTTAAAATTTCACAGACAACTTGCTATAGTGTATGGTGCTGAATCCTGAATGTTGGGCTCTTAAAAAACATTATATGGATAAACTTAGTGTAACAGAAATGAAGATGCTAAGATGGATGAGTGGCAAAACTAGAAAGGATAAGGTAATGAATGATCATATTAGATCTGGTTTGGGTGTAGCTTCGGTAAGTGATTTGTACGAGAAAGTTGTTTGAGATGGCATGGCCACATTCAACGGAAGCCTGTAAATGACCATGTACAAAGGAATTGATTTGATCTAGATTGAAGGAATTAGAAAAGCTAGCGGCTGACCTAAGATAACCTTAAGAGAAGTGGTGAGAAAAGATATGCGTAGCTTAGGCCTTGTGTCAATGATGACTTCCCAAAAATTAAGGGCTGCCTAGAATCTTCCAGCAAAGAAACCTAATATTATAAGATGTTTAGGGTGGGTTTTAGGGTTCTCAAGGATTTGATAGGTGTCTAGGAAGGTTTGGCCAGACTTAGGGTGAAAGGGGGGTGGTTTAGAACTTGAAACCTTGTTGTAATGCTGATTCCAGATCTGCTTTAATAGGTAGGGTTTGAAAAATTGGGTCTAAGGGGTTCGGTTATGGTAGGAATAGGGCTGTTGTGGTTATTTTGTAATTTCAGATTTGATCCTAATGGGTTTAGGCTTAGTTGGAGGTTTCCTACTTGGGGTGGCACTCTTAGGGAAGTCAATTAGGGGTAGGATTTTGAAGGGGAAGTAGAGTAGTCGTAGGAGATGCTAGTCCCAAGTGGTGTTAAGAGTGTGGGAACTAGGGTTTAAGTCTAGAGGTTGAAGATGAATTGCATAAATTTAATGAAGAAGATGAAGTACAATTTTTTTTTTGGAGGTGTTAGGGTTTTAGGTCTTAGATTGGATTTAATGACAGGGATGGGAGGAGGGATGCTATGCAATCCAATTAAGAGGAAAGGGGAGGCAAGGGGTGGGGATTAGGACCCTTGCTACTGCTGCCGTAGGGAGGAAGAGATAGAGAGGGACGGCCGAATGTGTTGGAGATGGAACGGGGTATGGCAGGTTAGGGAAAGGGTAGGGGAGGGCCTAGGGAGTATCGTAGGGGGTAGGGAAAAGGTGCAGGAGTGTTCATGGGGGTTTGGCAGGTTGCTGCCAGGTCACGACAGCAAGGGGGGAGGAGAAATAAGGTTGTGCAGGTAGAGGGGAGGGCTGGAGGTAAAGGGAGGGGGTGGGGAAGCCGTGCGTGCGTAGGGAAGAAAGGGGAAAGAGCTGGGTTTGCTCTACTTGGACCCTTGAAGAACACTTGCTGGAAATTTACAATAGTGCTGAATATTGAAGAAGAATTTTACTAAAATCTGCCGAGGCCCCCTCAATAGGAACTCCGGTCCTCAACTTAGTAATTTTTCATTCAATAATCGGACTTCCTTACAAATAAAGAGTAGGCTCTTATTATAGCCTACTAAAGTTTAAATTACTTAAAACTCTAATAAGCACATGCTGAATTCTTATTTAATTAAAACTTTAGTTTTTAGAGGTGCTAGAGTTCTTATGAACTAAGGACTCAAACTTCCAATTCAAAACAAGGTATCCTAACCAAACTGGACTCTTGGAATTAAATTCCAGCAACTAATTAGGGCTGAAAATGCCTAAAATATTCCTCCTAGAGGGTATGGCCAGCCTAGGGAGGTTTCTTAGGGGCATCTTGTAGGCCCCACTTAGGGTTTTGCCCGGGTGTAAAATCGGTTCACATCACGGACTTTTTAAGAGACCGAAAATTCAATGTTAGATCTACTGCAATCTAACCATTAAATCTGTCCCAAACTTTAGGAATCTTATCCCCCCAACCCCAGTGACCTTCCCTCCCAATTTTTTCTCTAGTGGACTGACCAAACCCTAGTCTAAGCCCCAATTCCTTCGCTGCCCAAAATTCCCAAACCCTATTCTAAACCCTAATTGCATACTGCCCTAGATTCCCAAACCCACACGCTTATTGACAAATGATCTGTTGCATCACCAATTTTCGTCTAGTTGACAACTTCGTAGACAATTTTATTTTGGCTTTTAAAAGAAGGTAAATTAGGTAGAGCAGCTGGAAGTACTGAATGCTTGAAAGAGATTTTTGAGGCAGAGCTTTACAAGTTCCCAGGTTAGTGATCAATGATTCTTGAGTTCAAGTGATTTTTGGTGTCTTATCTCAGTCTTATTGAGTATTTCCTTTTATCCATAAAATTGTAAAACTATCGCTTTTGGATGAATTTATTACAATACTATTCTCACATTTCCTATAGACAGATCATTTGTATTCCACCTTCTGCTTACCAAATTTTTGTATATCACCTTTTCTTTTTATTCATTTTAATCCCGTGCTTTCAACACTAAGTGGAGTTGAAACCTAAAATTTCCTATTGCATGTTGGGTTTTGATATGGATTTCCTACTCTCTGACTTACAGGGTTTTAAAATTTTGGTGCAGGTGGACATCCACCCTTCTGCTGCAGAAGAGTTTGTGACAATGCAGTCTGCAACAAGGCATGTTGAGGGAGATCTTAAACCAAAAATAAATATGTGAATAAGATATCTAACAAAGAAAGGAAGCTATTTGTGAGATTTCTTTCATCCTAGACATTGTCCTACATCACCCAATAGGGAATTAAAGACTTTGTTGTAAAGTATTGTCTGGGCTACTCTTATCACACAATACAATCATAATTTTTTTTCCTAACTAGGATGGTTTATTAGGTTCTTGTGGGCTACAGCTGGTTGGTGGCTGGTGTGTTGATGGGAATTGATGGGAATTGTTAGGTTGTGGTCATTGCATGTGGTGTTAAAATAGATTAGCCTATGGAGTTATATTCTATTCGTACCAGAATTTAGTTTATTAGTCATTCTTCCCATGCTATCTGATTATTTGTTTTATGTGTGAAATAAGTCTAAGTGCTTTTCTGTCACCCAGGGTGAAGAGATCCACAATGATTTGGAGCTAAGATTGGACTCCTGGAATAGTGAGTTTCATCCTTCACTCTTACCCCTGATGGAAGAATATCTGGAATGACCTTGGTTGAATCAGGGGTTCAGGTCCTGGGGCCGAAGGGATTCTTTGTCATGGGTGAAGGAAAATTCAGTACTTTCTATATTTCTAGGAAGACCACATGCTTGTTTAGCCATAGTCAGTGGAACTGTGTGGAAGTAATTGTGCAATACGAGATCACCTTGTTGAGTTGATTGCTGCTTTGGTACTTCCAGTAAGTTTGATCTACTGCCTTCATCAGATTCCTTCAAATGGACTACAAAGATTTGTACATATTTCGTATTACTCATCCATTTAGTTTAGAAGATTTGGGTTGGGTGGGAATTATGACAAGAGAGATTCTATACTGCTCCTTTAGACCCTAAGGTGGTGAAGTCCATGCAGATTTTGTCCGCATTTTTTATTTATTGTTTTAGCCACTGCTAACAGGAGAATGACAAAGTTAAAGCATTAGAATTAGACACCCGTGATATAATCATTGATCAACCTACAGTTCTGAACAACTCCTTTTATCTAGATACATCAGAAGTTCCAATCTGCATCAAACCATCTTCCACCATTTCTTTCACATCCATGTTAAACTGCATTTATGGCTGCCTTTTTGGTTCTGATCTTACATCATGATTGCAGTATGTAAAATTCTAATGTATGTTCTTGTAACTTGCATGATTACTGTCTCTATGGAACTGATTGGATGATGCTTCCATCATTTGATGTCTTACTAGTCTCCAGTACACATGTTGGACTTACAATGAGGTTTTGGTACTGCAATATATGGTAGAATGAAATCAATCTCCACTGATAGTACAACCAAACCAAACTGGATGATGCTTCATTTATAAGACATGATCTTGTATAGGAGTTCCATTTCTGTTCATTTCAGCTTAGATCATTCTTAAGTAGCATGTAGCAGGTGCAAAATTATTGGTTGATTTGTCTGAATAAACATTGCTTTTAGTAATAAATGCAGGTGGGCTCTCGTGATTAGACCATTGTGGTTGACTTGTTAGTCAAATCAATCTCCTTTTTAGTAAATCAGCTTACGTAGCCTGACGATCCAGAAACAATTAATGTGGTGATTTTGCTAGCTTGCCTACCTATCCATCTCTCGACCAACACCCTACCATATTCACATCATTTGATAACAGGAAACCTAATAATTTGATGTGAAAAGTATCTCTATGCTACTGATGAAGCTCAGGCGGACTTTTTATATCAGCAGCTCCCCCCGTCTCTCTCTTCCCCCTCCCCACTCTACACTCATACACACACACGCACTCCTTGATTATATCCAACACCTAGGTACAATATCACCTGTGTCTTCACACTGTTATCATGTTTACATATTCATAGTAAAATGTTATACAGTGAACAAAATTCTGAATCTTGGGGAAGGAAATGGCTGATCTGTCTAAAAATGCATTCTGCTTGGTTGTTGCAGATTATAGTAGAACTGGCTTTACGCCCATGTTTTATTGGCTTTACCAGGATGACAACCTTCTTTACTGAGGTACACTGCACACTTGAGTTTATATTAGTTCACAGGCTTACATAACCTTCGGGATGAAACTGATTTGCTATGATAACCACCCGAATGGGTATGGGCAAAATTGCTTCAGTCATGCGCATGACGGTCAAGCGACATTTCAGTCCGTTGGATCTGAAATCGAGATTTTGATCGGACGGACCAAAGTGATTCGCTTGACTGTCCTGCCCATTAAATGCGCAGGACTGAGGCAAAGTCAGGGTATGGGTGTTGCTGGTCTCCACCTTTTATGGGATATGGGGGGAACCTCTGAGGTCTGGAACTGGGACCCATGACCTATGTAAGGTGGAGATTTGTCCCCACCAATCCCATGCAGATAACAGATCTGAAGTCTGATATCTCATCCTGACACAAATTAGGTTCTTTCTTTCTTCTCTTTTTCAGAAAGCTTCAATTCTCACTAATCTGTTTGAACTCTGAATGCTACTCCAGGTTGAAGGGGAAGGGACTAAATCATTGTGAGGCTTAAGTCTGTCCTGAATCTTCCATAAAAATAAATTATTATGATCAGCATTAATCAATATGTTTCTTATTTAAACAGGTTTCCTTTTCTGTAGAGACATGAGTTAATAGAGTAGACGATTAATATCTTCTTTGTCTATCAGACTAGCTCTTCGTCTAACAGTCTTTGATGTGTCTAAATTATTAGAATTGCTCCTGTGAGTTCAAACTCCTGACATTTGATTGACGTATTTAGGACAGAAATGGGAACAAGCACAGTCAAACCAAAAAAGCATTTTCTTGGGGAAAATGATAGGTAGAGTTGTTAATACTTTTAAAAAGACCATAAAAGCAGACGTACATTTCTTAAGATCCCCTCATTTATCTTTGTGCCCTACCATCTTTACATGGTGATCTTTTTCACTAAGAAACTTCTTATATACACAAACCATTTTCTGATGTCTACCCCTTTCTGTAAAGTAAAGTCTCCACTTAGAACTATTACTTTTCTTCCCTGAAAATCAAGCCATTCAATATTTTTTTTTGAAAATCATTAAGATTGGGTTAGGGGTGAAATTTAGCAAGAGGATGATGTGGGTCCGAGAAGATCCCAGAATTCTATATCAATACATGATGATCCTTCCTTTGTCTCCATAACCTCACAACAACTGGGAGAGGAAAAAGACTAATCTGATTGCTCATTAGGACCCCCAGTAAAAATTTCAGGGAGTGTAAGATTGATCTATGAGATTTGTTAAATGGAAAGAAACCAGATATTTTTCTGGGTTGGGTATAGATTCATGCCTTAAATCTATTCCATTATAACTAAGGCATTGCCTGCAATGTCTTCGTAACTATGGTTTAAATTGTGATGATCTTGACAAAATGATTTTCTATGACAGACAAATGCTTAAAAATCAAAATTTGTATAGGAACAGTTGTAGCATGAGGTCAAGGTATCAAAACAACTCAGTAAGAATTGATGGAATAAGGCTGTGTAGAAGATTTATCCTCTAAAAACTTTGGTTGTGCGAAAACCTATGTATCAGATTCACATTTTTTCTATATATAAATTAGGTGATTAGGAAGGTTATTGATCAAGGAAATCTTGCAGTTGCACCCAATGATAGAGTGACACCTTCTAAAGAACTGGTCTTTTTCTCTTTTGTTTTATCTTCTGAACTTAGAAGAAATCAAGCGGCAAGCAAAAAGGACTTCTTGTATGGACTTATATTTAATTTGGTCTCCATGGCAGCATGGTTGATATAAAGCTATAGGTAACCAAGTTTTTTTTTATTTATTATTTTATTATTTTATTATTTTATTATTTTTTATGATTGATATCATAAATATACTAGTGGCCATGACATGTGGGTTATCCACAGCAGACCAACTTTTCACCTTTAGGCCTCTGGACTGCTTTGTTTATACAGATGTGACTAATCAAACCTTTCAGCTTTTATAGATCAGATTATAATTGTTTGACTATTAGCTGAGGTTTGAAAGCATAATTAGAATACATTTCACACTAAAAGTAGAATTAATACTGTCCATATTGTGCAAGAAAAAAAAAAATCGATTGGCCCCTAGTTTAAGAAGATTCAAACACTTGATCTTATACGATGAACGTTGAGTTTATAAATTTTTATAAACTGAGCCAACCCCATAGAATTATTTGTATTCTTTTCTCTGATTCACTGTTGTAATCAATCCTTTTTAAGACCCCAAATATCTTTGTAAGATTTGCTTGTATCTTGGTTGGTAAGCTTAAAGGTTTGTTTCATTTGTCACAGAATTGGTACATGTTGGGTTTTCTGGTTGATTATATCTGACTTTGGAAAGCGACCTCTCACCAAATTGAATTATAGGCCTACCCAAGGTGACCCAAAAATCAATAATATTAATGGGTGGAACAAGAAGATATCAGGTTTTGCTCTTATTCCAATCATTGTTGGAAAACCTGTTGTTCCAGCATAAGCTTCTCTCAATAAAATTCAGTGGTTCAGCCAATTAAACAAATTTGAATTCTGGTTGCAAAATCCATAGGAAAGACAAGAGTTACAATATATGATATTGATAATCTACATCATCTTCCTATCCAAGAAACTGTTTTTAGTCAAATATATTAAAGACCTCATTCATACATGTAAAGAGAGAGAGCCGTTTAAATTGGAATGGAATAGAGAGGAAAAGCTGATTCCAAGAGATAATATTTTTCTACATATTCTGTATATGCTTTTTGAAAGTTGAGAATTGGAATTGGATTTCTGAGGCCAGCAAAAAGAAGAAGAAAGAATGAAGAAGATGGAATGTTTACGTGGACTTGGCCATGAATCCATTTCCTTTCTTTGTTGATTTGATTGAGAAACTTGGTTTCTCTAAAATACCCATTATGTAATTTGGGTTTTAAGTAATGGGATTACTGCTAATGCTTAGATCAATTAGTTGACTAATGCACCCATAACAGTAAACCTTGGGAACTGGGCTTTTTAATACCCGAAATTAAAGGGATTAAGAACAAAACAAAACAAAACCTTGAGAACATCAGTCCTTGTTTTTTGGGGTTTTAATGATAAAGAAAGGATCCTTTCCGTCCCATATGATAAAATATAGAATTCTTCTTCTCCTAAACAACTAACAACTAATCCCATTGAGTCTATTGTAGCGTCTACAAAAGGTTCTGTAAAGATTAATTGTGATTGCTTTGTTAGTATAAAGGAGGACTTGAGATCATTTTCCTTGATTCTATTGAAAGACTGGCATGTAAAATAACATTGGGACAAAAACTAGAATAGACCATTCTATATAAACATTTTTCATGAAGTTGCTATCAGTAACATAGACAATCTATGATATTGTCTAATATAATCTCTACCTTTTCAAGAGCATGCTTATCTTCATTGTTGTGACTGTTTTATATTTTATAGGAGATGTAAGACATTTTGTTAGAGAAACATGAATGTGATACAATAGTCCTGAAAATGAAGGTTTATCAAGATCACTCTCGCCGCTATCTTTTTTCGCAACCCTTTTTATACCTTGCAACCCTACCCAGTGTCTTTGTCAAGAAATATAATTTTTGAATTGTAAGTTCGATTGGAAAATATTTTTAGAACGAGTTTAGCAAACGCCCGTTTCCAACAAACAACAATCTCTCAGTACAGAAAATGTAAAAATAGTTTTGCACAAGAATTGATCTGCTAGAAATAAAATGTTACCAAATGCCTACTTACTACTTGCAAAGTAATATGGAGGTTCCTGGGGTTTTTTTAAGTTGGAGAAAGGAAATGGGTTAGTTAGGTAACTGCACTTAAATGATTTATACAAATTAAAGTCATGTTGGGAGATGCCCCTTTGGAAATTAATCCAAATTTAAGATCAGCCAACTCATATCAAATCCCCAAAACCCAAGCCCTTGCAAGTATATATTTCCACCAAAAAAAAGGATTGCAGGTGTCTATTGATGATTGAATAATACTGTATAATCTGTTTGAGAAAGAGATCCTTACATGTTGCTTGTATGGGAGAAATCACACACACCATATCAATGGTTCTTTATGATCTTAACATGATTTGGCACTTTTGACATTTCTGTTCATGACAATTTTTGGTTGTGTTTGTATTCAAATAGTAACTATTTTGTTTTCTGATGGGTTGTTTTGCAACTTAGAATTGAAAATTTCTGGTCCTGCTTTGCACTGCACTGCATATCACAGATTTGATATTAAGGGTAACATTGTCTTCAGGAGGATTACTTTACACAGAAATAAAAGAAAATAATCATAAAAGAGAGCCTCTGGTTCTGGTGTGTAAGCATTCCCAAGTGAACAGGTTAAAGCAGATAAAGTAGCAAGAGGCACTAAAAGGAAAAGGAAACATTGAAATGAGCAATAACGAAAACACCCTAACGTACTTCCTCTTTCTCAAGCAAATTACTAAAGCTAGTGGGGACCCAATGCAACCCATCTTGGAGACATATCCTGCCCTTTCACAAGGAGAGTAGCAGTGCTTGGCTTCATAGGGAATACAATGCTTTGCTTTCTGTGTTTTGATCTTTCAAAATTTTGTTTTTTCCCTGTCAATAAAGCAATCACCCAAAGAAATGAATGTGTTTTTCCTACTTAGGGTTCTTCAAGTCAAACAACAAGGGTGATTTCTTGGGCAACAGGCCAAGAAAGAAAAAAAGCCACATTAGGTACTTCTTCTCTTCCTTACTCTTCCTTGCACAACTGCCTTTATAATTCTTCTATATTCTTTATTGATTAAATTACAAAATTACCCTAGTCTTCATCCCCTAGGCTGAGCATTTGGATCAATAGAGAATCCCTCTTATTGTTACACTAAACCGGGCTCAGCCCCGGGTAAGCATTTGAACCAAACATATCGGGCTGACCGGGCTATACGAGGATTCAATCTTGAGTGAAGAACAATACAAAAGCTCAGCTCATAATAGGAAAGGCCCAAGAAGTGTGTCCGGCTAATGAAGCTAGCAAAAGAGTCGAAAGTACAACCCCAACTAAGAAACTTGATGCCTAGTTGAGATTCACTATAACTAGAGAATCCAAAGAACTAGATTAAACAAGGCAGATCTATAAAAACCATCATCCTTTCCCCACCCCAGGGGGGAAGGTAATTTTTTGATTCATTTAAGCTCTTGTAAATTCATCTTCTTTTTAGCTCTGCAACTTCTCAGATCAAAGTCGATATAATTCACAGTAGTTGTGAAAAATATTGCATTAATACTGACTTAATCACTAGAGGTGGCTTTCGGTCCCAGAGGCTAGCATGCACTCACATCTTTTTTTTTCATAATAAGTTTTAGCCAGAAGCAAGCAGCTTCACCTACGATTCGCCAAGAGAGTCAAATTAGGACTCAACACTCAAATGTATGAACTGATATTCTTACATTTCTACCAAAAAAAAAGATATTCTTACATTTCAATTTTTCTTGTTGCACCCAAAGAAAGTCTCGAATTGGGTCCCAAATTGATGGGTTAGTGTGAGTTTATTCATGTGGTGGAATATAAATAGAGGGCATATTGATCTTTAAAATTAAATTTCAAACCTAGGGGTGGGAGACTCTTGGAGTTTAATGGTAAGAAGAGGGGTAAAATGGTGAAAACAGGGTGATACCTTATTCAGTTATTCTTGAAACATATCGTATATTATACGTCCATGTTAAGTTTGTGCTTGGAGTTCCAATCATCAACAAATGCGGTTCGAATTTCAAAACTCCCTTTCCATTTACTTTTGTTGAAGCTTCTCCTTCTTTCCTTTTCTTCCTTGCTTCCTTCCTTCATAGCCTCATCGGTGTTCGAACTGGTTAATGGATATTGATCTCTTGTGGGCTTCTGGGGGGTGGTTTCTAGGTCCTGATTGCATGGCAGCAGCTACCACTCTATCAATCGAAGGAAGCTCTCAGAGGTCTCAAGCTCTGCTTCTCTTTCTTGGGCTCATCTTCATCTTTCTCTTACTAGTTTCACCTTCTGATCAGTCAAGGGTTTTGATCATGTCATCCATGGCTTCTTCTTTACCAACAGAAAGGCTTCTTTCTGAGTCATCCGCTGCTACTACTGCTAGAACTCAAGCTACCATGAAATTGCATCCACACCACACCAAGACTGCTCATCATCATTCTTCTTCTTCATCATCAGCTGCTACTGGTAAACAGTTTGAAGCAGGTGAACATGAAGTCCCAAGTGGTCCAAACCCTATCTCCAACAAGTAAGTTTGCAGAAGCTTCATCATCAGTTACTGCTGCTGTCATGGAGCATCCATTACCAATTATATTAAGCTTGTCTGGAATCAAAGGTTTGTTACCATTGCCATCATCTTCATCAGCATCAGCTTTATCTTCCTTCTCAGGCACCTCCTTTTCTTCTTTTTCTTTTTCTTTTTCTTTTTTCTTTTTCTCCTTTCCTCTAGAATTGTATAGCAAGTGATCATACTTTTCCTTTCTCTTTTTGGTATTTTATGTACCCATCTCAGATATGTCTTTGCAGATGGTGAAGTATTGGTATTGTTCTTAGTTAATTAATGAGAGATCTTTGTGAGAGAAACAGAAAATGATGTAGAAACTCACGGTATATTTATATTTGAGGGTTTGGGTTTATATAAATGTTTCTCAGTTAAGATGGGTTCCTAATGTTTTTTTAATGGATTAATCCTCAAGGTTATGAAATCATTCCAAGTTTCTAACTGAAGCCCTTGTTCATTTTGATGGTTTTCCTGTTAGATCTGCTATAATTATCATTCAGATCAGGAGAATCTAATGCCATGAAAAAAATCATGTAATCCTTCTTGCCCTCTTCTTTCTTTTCATATGGCTTCAGAGGTGAGGACGATTAGAAGAGAGGGAGATGATAAAGATAAAAGTATGAACCACAAGCAGTGGTGTCAGATCTGCTGCATAATTACGAGCTACTTTTTGTTTTGATTGATAAATTATTTGATAAATTGCTTTGGATACTGCTTTTTCGTCTTCTCAGTACTCGAAACCCAAGCTAACTCTTGACTCATGATTTGGTAATAATAGTACTAGCTTCTTACTATTTTTGACCATACTCTGACTAATCATATGCTCTTGATGGTCATGAAGAAATCAAAAATGAAAATCTACTTTGACTAGAATATATATCTCCATGATCTCTGGTTAATTTCTACCTTCTGGTCATAGATGGCCATCATATAAAATTGTAAATCATACTGTCTTTGACTAGTTGTATGTTATAAGTTGTCTTTTGATCATGAGTTTATGATTGGGATTTCTCCTGGGTTCAATGATTGATGAAACCTAAGAATGTTTCTTCTACTAGATATTTGATTTATCAATATCAAAATTATCCCAGATCTCATTCAGTTGTTCACTCTTTGAGTAATAGTTTGAGATAGATAAGATATACTTAACTTAGGTTCTAATACAAGCTATGAGATTGGTTACAATCTAACAGTATAGTAGGCCTTGTATAAGAGTCCATTAACCGTAAATCCTAGTGTTGTTTATAAATGCTAGCTAGAAGTAGCAGCCTGGGTATTCTAAACTAAATACTCAAAGGAATAATGCTTTAAACAATCGTGTGTTTAAACCTTAAACCTTTAGATGATGTTCTCAATATTGTATCTTTGTGTGGATTTAAGTCTAGATCCATGTCTTTTGTATGAGATCATTCTTTCTTCTATTCTCTCTCCCAATCTTGGTGAGTTCAATCTATTTATTTTTCCTTTGAAATTATATCAAAAATTATTATAATTAAGTAAAGTTGTGTAACCCAAAAGAGCTTATGAGATCTTCTTAATTCTCCTTGATGGGTGTAGTCTTATGGTCTGGACTACAAAATAAAAAATAAAATAAAATTTATGTTAAAAGAGACATTCAAATTAAAAGTGTTATCTTTTAAGCTAGACCACTTTAAGTGAAGCAACTGATAAGTTGATCTCCTAAGATTTGCTCATAAACGTTTTGAACCCTTAAAATAGTGAGAATATTTTAATGATAACCATGGTTTTATTTTCATTCAAAGTAAAAGCATTTTGATGTTTATGACTTTCTTTCCTTCAACTTTCTCATCAATTCTTTCAGGGAAAAATAAGATAAACAATCAACAGAAACCAATATGGTTTTCTTTCTCTTAATTTTCTTTTCATGAAAACTATAAGGGTATAAATCTTTGACTCAATATAGGATAATAATAAAAAATTTATATTATGCCATTAAATATTATGTGTTGGCATTCTTTGGGGCGTGGCCTTTACACTCAATGTGTATTAGCATTTTGGGTGGTGAAGTTTCAGCATTTCATTAGACTGAGATGGTCATCTCATCCCTCCATGTAGGCTTTGGCAATATACTCCCTGTAATAAAGAATTTTTCTCCGTATTTTTGATTTCTCAAATAAAAAGAGAGTAAGAAGTTATCATGATCGAGACTCTGTCTCTCCATAGCTTCCCTACTCCCTTCCCCTCGCTTGTGCCTAAGGGCCGCTATTTCCTTCTAATTAGATTGATGATGACTTGGGAAAAAAGAAAGCCAATGATATAAAGTACCCTTCTCTTCCATCAAGACTTTAACGTTTCTATACATCTTTATCATGCACTCTCCTACTTAATGTTATCTTTTCCTTTTATTTAATTTCTAGCAAGCAGTTTCAAGTATCATCATATTTTTCAATGGTCAATAAATTTTCCAACAGTTGGTAGCTACCAGGGCAGTGAGTGTAAAAAAAAAAGTCTATTATGAATTTCAAGGGTTTTCGTATTCTTATAAATAAAGATAGCTCTTAAAATCCATACCAAACACATAAAAGAAAATGTCAAAAGATGTGAATGAAAATTCAAATCAAAGAAGCCCTAAAAAAAGAGCTCAAAATTCAAAATAAGTATGCATTTTGTTAGAGCCATCTCTAACTAATTGTGCATAACCTACCAACAAACCCTAATAGTAGGGGGAATTTATTCACTTTTCACAATGCTTTATTAAATTCTAGTATACAACTTTGGCTTAGTAGTTAATTGCTTTGTTCCCTGGTAGTGGAGATCTTTTTCTATGGGTTTGCCTAAGATATCAATTCAACATTCTATCTATTGTTTCAACCCATGAGGGTAGAGATTCCAGACTCTCAAACATCTTCTCTCCATATTTATGGAAAGTTGAAAGCATCTTCTTTCCCTCTTTAAGAGAAAAAGAAGGAAGAACGGACGGTTGAGTAGAAATGAGTATCTAACATTATCCTTCAATAATATATACCCTATGATTTTAAGGCGCCTTAATGAACCATTAATTTCTCTATAAAATTGACAACACTTTAAAGTTTAAAGTTACTTTTTTCATTGTCATCAAATCAGTCACAAAGACTGGGGGCCCATAGACCCAGAGAATGGAAAAAATGGTAGCGAATAAGGTGAGAGGCACCGTTGATTAAACCCAAGACCTCTTGGGTCTTACTATCTCGATTTCCACCACTTTCCAGAAGCACATCCACCGATATAAAGTTCAGCTTGGCCCAAAAGTCTTGAATCTAAGTTTAACCTTAAGCGAGTGGAATCTGATACGCCGAAATCTGAAATCCGGTTCATATCTGTAGCTGTTTTGGGGTGCACTGGGCTTTTTTGACGTTACCCCTGCCAATCCATCTTTACATTGGGCTCAGCGGGTTTGAGTTTGGTTGGGTTGGGCTGGGTTGGGCTGAGCTTATTAATCTTGTTTCTAGCGTTTCTGTGCTGCTAATGCATATGCATTGCTGTCCCAACTCGTTGTCAAGTACGATTCCAGGTCAACTATCCAATCGGGTATGGATCCCATCAAAGTCTACACTAACTAAACCTTACTTAAAAATTAAAAAAAAGTTAAAAAAATAAAAATTGTTATAAATAATATTGATTATGGATATCCATCACCCCCAATAGACAATACTTCCAATTGAATACCTCAACCACCTCAGCATACAATCTTGGTGATTCACATTTCCATCTTAATTGAAGATTACAGTGATCTCAACACACAATGTTGGCAGTCAATATTTCCATTCCATGCACCTTCTATCTTGTTTCTAACGTTTCTGTGCTGCTAATGCATATGCATTGCTGTCCCAACTCCTTGTCAAGTCCGATTCCAGGTCAACATATAAGGATATTTTAATCATATTTTAACATTTATTTGAATTTTAGGACTTTTTTTATAATTTTTAAACTAAAAAGCGATCCACTAGTTTTATGGTAGGTGGGGCTATGTATGCAAAAAATTTAAATTAAAAAAAAAGAAAAGAAATAAGGGTAAACTTTTTCTATACCACAAAGAAGCAAATGCAACGCCTCAGTTTTTTTGGACTAAAAATGACATAAGACCAAACCTCTGGAGTCCAGATGAAAATTATCAAAAAGAAAAAAAAGGGGCAAATTGGTTATAGAAACAATAATATGTTCTTAAATCACTTTTTCGATCGCTTTTACTATATTACTGAGAGGCAGATGCCAAATTTCAGTTTTTTAAACTAAAAATGAAATAGACCTTCAGGGACAATGAAAATTATCTAAAGAAAACCATCAAATGTAACGTGCTTTTCCAATTTCCCCCATATAATGTTGATCTGATACGGTGATAGTAGGGGTACTTTTGTCAAGACACCACCGATGTTACGATGTATGAACCCTATAGGTATTCTTTCCCGGCAACTAAAAGCTCCAAAAGTGAAACCGCCGACGCTGTTTCAAAGTTCTAAACGTCTGCCTTGAGTCATCGAGAAGAAATGGTAAATTGATTTCGATTGAAATTTCAATTCTGAGAAGCACTCTTAGCTTCTCTGTTACTTTTTGTTTCTTCGTTAACATGGCCTTCAGATTATGGCGTTTCAAGGAAATTCCCAAGTCTCTGACTCGATACTTTCATTCAGGTAACAGCTACTTGCATTTCACATTCCTTACTATTTGGGTGTTCATCTTCCAAATGCACTTATCTTGTGTATCTCCCGCCTAATAATTCATCTCAATTTTTGTTAAAGCACGCCAGCTGGAAATACTGTTGTAGTAAAAGTGTAAAACCCCTTGACCGAGCTTATTAGAAGTGTATCTATTTGAATTTTCTATTGGCGGCTTGGTTTTAAACTTTTCATATTGGAATCAAGCTTATTGGGTAATGAAATGGGATTGTTTCATAGTTACTCTGATGCAGGGGAGAAGAGGATTGAAAGTAGTTGATATTTTCTGTAGTCATATTTGCTAATTCAATCAGTATCTGGGAGGAACGCATTATAAAAAGCATGGATGGATGTCAGCTTCACCATCACCATCTCACCTGAGATGGTGATGCAGAAAAATATCTTGTTGTTTTTATTTTCCCTGCCCGGGGGGGGCTGGGGGTGGGTGAATGGTTGACATTGGCCATGTCTTGCACCATTGTGTGGTAAAGCCCAACCCTTCCCGTCCTGCCCTCTGCCCTGGCTTCTTTGTAATGCACACCCTTGGAAATTCACATTTCATATTGCCCCCTGGTCCAGTTTAATTCACCACCTGAGGCAAGGTTAATACATTGATCATGAAGATCCCTTTTGAGCCACCACTAAAGCTGCATCTTGGAAGATTATGAGTTGCATAGCCTCTGATTTCTTTGGCTGATGGGTCATCTGGATAACCCACCTATGTACATGTAAATCCTTCTTTTAAATTTCATTGTGAAAACTGGAATAACTTTATATTAAATTCAATTTTTTTTTTGTCTAGCATTGTACATGGCATATTGTCAATCCTGAGGCACCATTTGTGCTTCCCTTAACTCATATTGGCTTTCCGGAGATTTTGGGTTATATAGCCTCTGATTTCTTTGCTTGATGGGCATCTGGTTATCCCACCTATGTATATCTAAATCCTTTTATAAATTGAAAAGTGGAACCTTTTTATATTAAATGTGTTTTCTTTTTTATCTACTCAGGTCTTTCCTGTCGCCATTATAGACGGCATATTATCTACCCTGAGGCATCACTTGTTTTTCCCTTAACTCATGTTTGCTTTTGGGCTATTGAACGCATGTTGAACAGACCATGTCACATCCACAGGTAAATAAAATTTTGATCTCCATATAGCATGTTAAGTTTTTCTTAAGGAGAGAGACAATTATGTACAAATGTTAATGAGAAAAATGCATGCCTAAATGTTGGAAAATGCCCCACTCCACTGCACTGCAGTATTTTCTTTAAGTGGATAACTACCTGAACCTTAAAATTGCTGTGCTGGATTTATGATGCCTTTATAATGAATCTTATGGCTAGCACAGCTTAGTTTTTCTTCTTCTTCTTCTTCTTCTTCTTTTTTTGAAGCTTTTTGGGCGGTCCTAACTTGCCGTTTACAGTTACATCTCAGGTTTTCAACAGTCTCAGAAGCAGCACAAGTGTCCCCTTGTGAAACAGATCCTTTAATATTTCTTGAATCTACACTTGATGAGCTTGAAGGTAAAGTCTTTGCGGTTGTTTGACATACAAATAAAGAAAAGTATCTTCCCCCCTCTTCTCTCCTTGACGATAATTGATATTTGTCTGACCTACCCATTATCCAATAACAAAAATGTTGAGAATCTTCTATACTTAAGTTAAATTAAACAGGAGGAAATTCCACCAAGAGTTTGCAAGTTTATAATGCGAATGAAAGTGGATTGAACTTCGTATCTTTGATGCATGCCAAGCATGTAGCATCTCTGCTTCTTTCTTTTGATGACTCTTATTCACTATAAGGATTTCTCAAACAGGGATGTCCAGGGGCACAAAATAGATTTTTGCACTAATTTTGCGGTAACAAGGTGTCTCCATGGCTTTAATGGTTGCACTACAGAACTATATCTTGAAAATGACTTTGGCATAGAGGATGCTCCAACCTTCCCCCTCCCCTCTCTTCTCCCCACCTCTTCTTTTGGATGAATGGGAATGCTTTTCAATTTTATGGTTTTCTCAATCAATTTGCTCAAGGGACAAAATGTAGAATTTCGAACTACTTTGGCTGTAAAAGGAGTTTCCATACAAAGTGGATGCAATATGCATGATAGATCTGATGCGGAAAATGACTTCAGAAAATGGGACGCTTGAATTTGTGATATGGCTGTAGAGCAGGGTGGAGCAAAACCATTTTCCATGGAATTTAAGAGCCCCAAAATTTTGAAGTGTCTGTATTGATCCTATTCTGAATATAAGAGAAAAACAACTTCTCAACCTTATCACAACCCTATTCTAAATACAGGAACATTAGTTAAAGATTGTATAAAAGGAAAAACTATATTTAATGCGCGTACTTGCAGAAAGTTTATATTGAAAGGTAAAGATGAGCTTGCTTATCTTTAAAGGGATTGTTAAACTAATGCTTTTTAAATGAAGGGTCCACCTTTCAAAATTGAGCTACAATTTTGGTAAGATTTTAAGTCTATGACAAACTCATGACTAGCAAAATCATCATTTATTTTATAAATTAGTTGAACTTCGCTATGTTTCCTTTTTCTTGCAACTAATAGAGTGACCCTAGGTTATGGTGTGACTGATGAAAATGCTTATTGTTGAATTAAAAACTGCTTATAACTGATTAAGTTGAGCCTTATATTGCCTTAATTAAGTAAATACTTTATAATTTGGTTGTGGATGTATTTACAGGTCCTTACCATCGTTGGCTCAATATACCTGAGGGGAAAAAGGTGTTTGATAGAGATGGGGCATTCTTAATCCTAGCTGATGCCTTCCTCAAGGATTCTTCGTCATTGGGTACTGGGTGTGCTATCATGTTTGAAAGAGTGAAGTTGCTTCAACAAAAGTAATGTAACAAAATTTTGGCTCACTTCATAGACATGGAAGAGTTTGATATAATTAGAGTATTAGCTTATGGTTTTAGTCTTGAAATTTTGGTTATTGCAGGTATAAAGAGCTCCATATTTTCGGTTTTCAGTCTTGCAGTTCTATTCGTTCATCCTCTACTGAAGCTTGTCTATTCCAGACTATTAAGGAGGAGTATATCACATTCCCCATCTTATTATCCAGCAAGAATCTTATTGAGGTGAGGAACAAATTCATGCTCTGATCTTTGGAATAACAAATAAAGGTTTAAGGATGCCAACAAGTTAATTTACTGTAAGAGGGTAATTTCTTGAAAAAGTTTATTCAAATTTTACGTATAAATTGACTTCTTTGTTAAAGTTCATTATTTAGTCTCTGAAGATAAGTAACATGAAATATGAGACTGGGCATTGGACATGTAATACTAGAGAGGTATGTCGCTTTTACGCGCATACATGACACTGCACACTTACACGTTCATGATAGAACATTGGAGTTTATTATTAACTAATACCATTAAATCATGGTTAGAAAATATTATGCCCATGTTGAGTAGAATGTTTTTTTTTTTTTTTTCATTTCTATTTACTTCTAAAAAAAAATATCGTAAAATAAATAAAGAGAAAAGTTATAATCATAACTAGCAAGCTTGTCAGTGTTTTTCTTTTGTTAGATGGACTTAGTGGTGTATTTTGTTCATCTGAGTGTTGGTGGGATTTGAGGAAGTTATCTCTTGGTATGATGGTTCTTTTTCCAAATCCTTGTTCCCTGCACCTTGTAGGCAAGACTAGATGAGGACTATTTCCAAGGAAAATTATACAGAAGACTTAAATCTATTTTGATTATTTGATGTTGGAAACTGCCCATAAAAACAAATCTGATTTTATTTTCAAGATGAGAAGTTCACAGTCGGCATGATCCTACTCCCTTGTGTTTGTCTTTTCTGCAAGACAGAAGGAGAATTGTTGCCAATTTTCTAAGAATTTTTTTGAAGGTCTACCGCTGCTCACTCTGCTTGGATTGATTGGCTTCAATTTTTTCCAAGATGCAATGGGATTACATGGCTGTAATACTACTTCTTATGGCAGGAGTTTTAGCATTAAGTGTTAGTATAACTACATGTTGGACCATTAGGGTGGTAAATAATGCTTGATTCTTTTTAGAACCACTTTAGATCTGCTCAATATGTAAATGATGGAATATTTATCTGCGTGGCTTCTTAGCCTGATTTGAAGCCCATCAGAGACATAACTTGTGACTATTTCTTTATCTTCTAGTAGCCTGTGAGGAGCTACTGTTGGTATGAAATCACATTAGTTGGTTGTGGTCCAACTGTTTGAAGTCCTTTGTTCAACACCCTAGATTGGCTTGGGCATTAGACATAATCAGATCAATAGTTTGTTGCTGCATTATTGACATGATCTAGCACAACCTTTTACTTTTCACTTCCATTGATTGTCCCTCTCAAACGAAGCATTGCTTCATCAAATAACAATGATGGAAAGCTACATATTTGTCCCCAGAAAACTGTACTTGCTGATTCCCTCATCAGCATCCAACTATTTGATGCCATATGTTGAGAAAGAGTGTTATCAGCAAGATCTCAGATGCCTTCTCTATAGATCCGGTAGAAATTGCTTATTTTTATAGAGAGATGAACTAGCATTTCTCTTGTGCATATGCTTTTCTCCTCTCCTTTCAGGGTCATGCCAGATGACTCTGGCTCAACTTGTAGTGAGGAAAGGTGCCAAAAGTTTCTGACCCACTTCTTTAGCTTGGGGAGTTTGGGTCCATTGTCTGAGGATGTGCCCAAAAAGCGTGTCTGCTGGAGCTTTCTTGTGTGGATCTAATTTTATGTTTTGGCCTGTTTGAGGGCTTGATCGTACAGGCTGCATAGATTTTGGGCTATTCCCTGTTATTTGTAGTATTGTATTACCTGCCTAGAAAATTTTGGTTGGGAACCACCGCAGAAGGTTGACTTGGTTGGCAACTACCTCAAATCATCATTTTAATATTTTTCATAACTGTATTAGTAGGTGATGATTTCTCCATCTTAATTTGTTAGCAAATACACCCACTTCTTGTTGATAACTATCCAACAGACCATGATCTGTAAGGATCTATAGTTGGAGATATAGAAACCATTGAATTGTTCCAATGGAATGAAAATTTACTTGAATCAGTGAACGTGAGATACTGTTGCCCCAAGATCCTCTACTATTGATTCTCATATAACTACTTTTTGTGATGTACATTCATTTTTATATAATTATGTATCCGTTTCTGTTTTGTTGTATGCAGATGAAAATAGCAAGTGGAGAAGGCTACATTTTATTTAAGGGATTTAGGAATTCTCTATATTATCATGAAAAGAGTACAGATCTTGCAATAATTAGCAAAGGTATGTCTTTTTGTTGTTTTATGCTAGTTCTTGTGGAATTCCTGGGAGTCATAATCTTATGCTTTAATATTTGTAGCCATGAATAGGTCATTTTACCTTTTGTGGGCACTCTTGAATCAATATGTTGCCTAAAAATATGGTGGCACCCCTTGGTATGGCCAAAGCAAGGATTTATACACCAGGGGAGCAGTTTATTAGGTCTGGGCGCCTTGGCATCTTAAGACGGCATACCTTAAACCTCAAAGCCTGCCTTGTCGTATAAACAACTATGCCTCGTGTTTTCTGATCCAGTGAATCTTGCTCTTTCTGAAGCAACCACCATAAATTGCTACATTCCACACAGTCAACTGTTTCTGTTAGGTTCTACTTGACTGGATCACTATATTAAGAATCAAGCTCTATAGTTTCACCTACTGCTGCCATTATTTCCAAGAAATCTTCTATAAGCATGTATTAAAAAATGATTCTTGGGTATTATTTGTAGTAATTTTAACATACTATATCTGGTCTGTAGAAATAGTAAACTATTAATGGTGCAGTACGACAATTAAGGTGTTCTACATCAGTCCATTTTAGGATTTCATTAACTGTGGTCATGGTTTGAGTGAGTGCATGATGGAAAGGATCGCCTATGGTCATGGTTTGAGTGAGAGAATGATGGAAAGGATCACCTATGGTCATGGTTTGAGCGAGTGAATGATGGAAAGGATCGCCTTTGGTTTCAGATTCCTGGCACTGTTATTGTGCCTTGGCAATGAGGCAGTTTTACATGCAAAAAACGAATGCCGTATTGCCTATTTAAGGCTACTTTGCCTTGTGTCTCATATTGACGTCTAGGCGATAATGTAATCACTTTTTTGACCTTTTGTAACAAGACTTTTTTATCTTTTTGGGATAATTACTATTTCCCACATACTATGTCTTAATTACTATTTTAACCTTATTCTTTATGAAATTTTCGTTGCTCCCCTCACTTCTAACGATGTTAAATGGCGCTATTAAGATTGAATATGTAATGTCTATTTTGTCCTTTTATAGAATTAGGAAGTCAAAAGGCAATACTATCCTTATTTATAAAAGTCATATTGAATAACAATTTTACCCTTATATTCTTGCAATTTTTATTTTTTATTTTCTTCTAACACCTGATTTTGGATTCCAAAAGGGAAATTTGACTGTTAAAATCTGATTTTTTTTTTCTTTTAATGGGCTTCCATTAAAAAATAAATAAATCATATTACCAAAGAGCAAAAACTAAAGAAGTAATCCTCACAGACGAATCAAAATTTTTAGATGCTTCTGAAGCTGAAGTCATCAATAGTTTCGTCATGCCTGATGAAATGTGCTCGTACTTGTTAACGTTAATATTAGGAGGCCTGTGATAGATGAAATTGAAGAAGTAATTGAACATCTCCTCCGACGAGTAGAAAGTCTTTGGACCAAGACTCACAGGATCAGATTTCTATACTCCTCACCTTGTTCTTGTGGTTCCTCTTTTTGATAGCCTTGCCCCAATCTCTCAAGGCACATTCTGTTTCTTCCAAGCGCCGTCATCTTCTTGTGGCTCACAACTGTCTTCTCTCACTCACTTCGAATTGCCATTTGAGGCTCACAGATGGCTGATCACCACCGTTCAGTTTGGGTTTTTCGCCACCGTTGGACTGGTGCTCTTCGGAGGGAATTGGATTTTGAAGAGTCTCACTGGTTTCCACATTCATATCCATTTCATCTAATGCTGTCTTCTCTTACTCGTCAATTCTCTGATGGGTACTACTTCACAGAGAGATTTAAAATTCGATGTTTTGAAAATGGAGAAAGTAACTTGATGATTGGGCTATTAGCACATTGGCTGCAGGAAAGTCAAGCACAAGCGTCGAGCACTACAACTTCACTAAATCTATGATGTGTTGGATCAAAGTGTTCATTGTAGAGTCGCTTACTCACATTCAGCTTTCTTGGTCGTAAAGTTCAACTGTTCAACTGTTCAAGTTCAGTGGAGATGTGCTCATAAAAAAATCACCTGAAAATTTGAGTGTTAATTTCATCATCTTGAGTTTCCATTTTTGAAGTTTACACAAGGAAAAAAAAAAGTTTCCATTCCAATTCAATCTGTTCTTTCTTATTGAGGTTCTCAGGGTTGTAGTCGACAGGAAGGGAAGACGACTGTTTTTTAAAGAGTAAAGAACCAATTTAAGGCTAAGGGAATTACTATAATTTGACAAAAGGGTAAATAAGTAAAGAGAAAATCTTAGGGTTTTTGAAAAATATAAACATGTCACGTCATCTCTTAACTAATGGATTGTAATGGCTAGGGGGCATCAGTAATTGTAGTCAAAGTTAAAGGTTAGATTAGTAATTTTAAAAAATATAGGGGATAAGATAGTAATAAGGGTATAGTACAAGGGGCAAATAGTAATTATCCCTTTTTCTTAAAACCATCAAGTTTTATTCTACAAAACCATATACAAATATAATGGTCATTTATTTTGGATTTGGGAATCATTCAGATGGAGAATTTTTTGGAATAATGCGACCAATGAATTATCGACTTAGTCAAAAAAGCGAACATGTTAAAATTCGGATTTGAGAATTATCCATTTACTTAAAAAAGGTCTAGTAAAAAAATTCGGATGTTTAAGTTGAGCAACAATTGTGTATATGAGGGCTGAGGTCATGTGTAGAATGCTCGTAGGATCTAGGCATGAGGCACTTATTCAACATCACAAAGTAAGTATAATTACTACTTTCATTTTCATATTTATTTTATATAGATCATAATCATCTGTTATAATGTTATTATGTTATGTTGCTAATTGCTATTGTATATTTGTAATCAGATGAACTTATATTAGTTTTTTTTTAATGATAATCTTGCATAATTATGAGTTTTTAATATTTCTTTAGCATATTATAAAGCTATATCAGGGCGGGCCTTACTACAAGAGTTGGTGGACAAATGGTTGTAGCCTTGAGGTCAAGGCATCAAAATAGCCTCCCAGTAAAAAACCACTGGGGAAAGACTGTGTAGGAAAACTACCCCCAGACTCTGCTTGTGTGGAAGTCTTTGGCACGGGGGTTCTCCCTTTTATTGTAAAACTATATAAGTTTTTGGTATGCTATTTGTGCCACATAAAATAGTTGTATCAAGAAAATGTATGCTAAAAGGCCTTGTTTGCCAAGGCGCCACTTAATTGCCATGGCACTTAAGCAGTGTCCCGAATGCCATTGTCACCTTGCCGCCGAGATAACCTTGGGTCCTGGGGACGGCAACAAAATGCTTGGGTGGTACCGTCATGGTCATCAGCCCTATCTTTGAAATGGGAATCCAATTTTTCATTAGCAGCATGAGACAGTCAAAGTCATAACAACACTACTTAGCGAGTTGCAAAATACTGGAAATTATTTTAATCAAGTCCAGCTACGGCATTACAGTGATCACTGTTTTACTGAAGAAACATCATCTACAAAGATTAACTCAGATCAACAGAGGAAGTACTCTCTCTTGCATTAAATTAACCATGAAAAAGAGGAGAGGCCTTAGAATCATTGGATCCAACATATGGAGGGGAGACCTAGAATGCTGTGTGGCAAAGTCAATCCTTCATTGATCTTTCTGGACTAATTCTTTCTGGATTGAAGAAGTTGTCCCATATGAGCCCATATTATTTTCAAGCCTTTCATCATCCAACAGAGTTTTTCAGACATATTGGTTTGGCA
This sequence comes from Hakea prostrata, assembly GCF_041222555.1. Lineage (NCBI taxonomy): Eukaryota > Viridiplantae > Streptophyta > Magnoliopsida > Proteales > Proteaceae > Hakea > Hakea prostrata. The sequence continues at coordinate 11,796,467 of NC_142606.1, read as the reverse complement.
GGGATGTTGGTTGCTTTTCATCTTCTCTTTGATGTGTTATCTTGAGTTCTCAACATCTCTAACAATTTGTGACTTACAACTTGTTTACCATGTACAGCTATTGAGGAGTTATTGCTGAAGAATGATGACACTGCAACCGTCCAGAACTTTAAAAGCTCTCTAATGAAGTCATCTGGGGTCATTGAGGAGCCAAACTTCTGTTCTTCCTTGCGAAACTTACTCTTATATTTTCCAGGTTTTGTTTTCCAAAGAGTGATTTCCTGTCTTCCCATTTAATTGAAGTTGTTAATTCATTTGTTATAGAGATTATAAACCTTTTAAAATTTTTCATTATATCTGCTTCCATTTTAAGTAGTTTTGAACCTGAGTGCCCCTACCATTACACTTTGAGCTTCTAGCACTTCATCTCCCTTTTCTTCTTTTAGAATTTTGGGTGTCTTTGCATCAAATGAAGCATTCCACATTGTGTCTATAGTGTGTTTTGGAGTTGCATATGAGGCTCATGTCCTAGGAAACAGGATGGATAGAATTATTTCAAGGTATTAAAGCTTTAACACCATATGAAATCTAGAAACAGGAGAGTCAAAGTATGAGGAGATTACCTCAACATGAGTCTTGATCAGTTGATTGTGCTTTGTTGGTTCACGTTGTTTTTATTATTTTTTATTTATAAGGGTTGTAGTGGGTGCAGCTCTCTCTCGAAGTCACGGTTGGAATCATTGTGTAAAGAAATGGGTGAGGTGTCAGGTATTCACTATACTGGGATTAAAAAGGGCTGAACGTATAGGTGTACTGATGATGACCAACATTGAGGTGGGATTTACCTGCTACTAGGGTCTTTCATCACTGGAAGGTTTTCTTGCTCCTGCAAAACTAATTGTTAGGTTTAAACACAGATTGCTTAGAATCTTTGAAGTTCTGAAATTCCAATTTATTTATGAATGTTAAGACAGTTGCTAGCGGCTGGAAATTTAGTTCTTCAGGGATTTCATGCTGTCTGTGCAGACCAGCTTCCCATTTTGTTGTGCTTTCTCAATTTTGTTGGGACCCAAAGAGTGTGCAATGGGTCTATGATACTATATAGTTTTATGCCAATAACTGGTTTTTGTTAGCTGGAAATGATGTGATGAATCATTTCCCACCTTATGATGTGAATGTTGCAACCATAAAATTCATGTACATAAAATGATTGTGACTGACCGACTGAGATAGAGATGCTCAGGTCGGTCATTGTTGAGACTTGGAGGAGAGATCTGTGAATATAAAAAGCTAAGAAAAATTAGGTATGACAGCATTATTTGATTGATATAGTTAAAACTTGTTGGTGAAGACGAAAGGAATAATGTGATGCAAGATTTAGGTGTCACAATTATCATAGCATGGTTCAAGAACTCAATCTCGGGGGCCCAAAAACTGAGATCTTGTGGAGTTGGAGGAAAGAATTCCTCCCATATCAACCCAAGTGGCTCGCCCATCTCGCTGAGTTCTAAGGGTCTTTTGGGGTTGGAAATTGCTATCAGCCTCTTTTGGGCCTTCCGAACACATTGGTGGTCTCAGATTGATAAAAAAAACCATTGTAAATATAAGTTCTATTTTGACCCTAAGTTTGTAACAGCTGCACCAAAGAAGTGAAGATGCAAACTTGTAAAATATGAAGTACACATGATCTACTTAATGTATAAAGGTTCAGCCTCAAACAACTATGATATATTGTACATCACCCATGTTCATCTTCATCATCATTATTGAAATTAGTAAGTTCACAATCACATGACAAGATCGGCGTAATTGTAATTTACACCACATGAGTACAAGACCAGGAGTACTGGTGTAGAACATAGATTTTGAAAACAGAAAAAAATTAAATTTGTGATGAAATCTCACCCTTCTTGAAGTTTTGGTTGAAAACTTCTTCAATCGTTGCTATAGATGTTCTAGTCAATACTACATAAAAAATTTCCGTAAAACTAGGTTTTCCTGCAAGGCAGCAGGGAAGACCAAATTTTGCCTAGAGTGAGTCGAGATATCTTGACTCGATCTTGTTGGGAGACTTATAACAGCAGTTGGATTAACATTGATCTAGGATCTCGACTATCACCTAATCTTGTCTCAGTTTTTTGAAAAAACCGAGTTATCTAGTGAAATCTCGCGAGTTCTCGAACCATGGATCATAGTTGTCATGGGGCCAAGGCGATCCAAGGCATTTTAGGGCAGTTGAAGCATCTATGCGGTAAGATGCTCACTAAGGCGGTGTTGAGGCAAGTATGGTGATTTAAGCATGCATGCTCCTATGTGGTAAGGTGCTCACTAAGGCGGGGTTGAGGTGAGCATATGGCAATTTGAATGTGCATGCTCCTTTCCCTTTTCCAACATAAACACACTATACCTAAGGGTTTGACCTTTTTATCTTGTGGGGATTTTATTTTTAAGTTATTTTTATTGGAGTAAATAAGGGATATTTTCTTGCTTATGAATAATATCTTATACTTAAGTAAATGAAATATCAAATAAAAATAACTTGTTATTTGATATTTGGCATAAGTAAAGACAGATTTTGGTTTGATGCTAATTAAACTAGTGCAAGGCACCCTACAATAAGGCAGCAACAGCCTGGGACCCCATAATTCAGCCTGAACGCATATAAACTCTGCCTTGGCAATGCCTTGACAACTATGACAATAATACAACAACAACAACAACAATAAGCTTTGTCCCAACTAAATGGGGTCGGCTACATGGATTCTTGCCTTCCAATCAGTTCTGTTTGAGGCCATGCTAGATACAAGGCCTAAGCTATACATATCCTTTCTCACCACTTCTCTTAAGGTTATCTTAGGTCTACCCCTAGCTCTTCTAGTTCCCTCAATTTGGATTATATCACTTCTTCGTACAGGGGCATTTATAGGTCTCTGTTAAACATGGCCGTGCCACCTCAAACGGCTTTCCTGAAGCTTATCACTTATGGGAGCAACTCCCAAACCAACTCTAATATGATCATTCCTTATCTTATCCTTCCTAGTTTTGCCACTCAATGATGATAAAAAAAAAAACAAAATGAAGTGTTAAAGTAGGAAACTATTTCATGAAACTAAATGAATCTATTTCTTAGTAGCATAGGCGGCCAAAGGCATTGGAGGGGTACCTAGGCGACATGGCGCCTTCCATAACCTAGGCACCTTGGGCTTTCATTTTATGTAATATAACAATGCTAATTTTATAGAATTATGCTTATATGCAACATAGAAGCCATATCATTGCAATATGATGTAATCATCTTCATCAATGCATTGCTGGGCATCTGGGCTCTTCTTGGGTCCAAGGCAATGGAATGATATGTTGACACTAGTCACGCTATTTAAATTTATGTTGATTGTTTTGTGTATCAATAGATGTTGTTATTATATTTTTTAACATCTTATTGTATTCCATTCTTTGCTTTTTATATGTTGGTCCTCTCATATTTGATTAATATCTACTACAATTACATATTACTTGCATAGGTTTCTTCTGTTTCATCTAAATATTAATTATATAAATTTATCATTGTTATATTACAGTCTTATACTGCACATGTGGGCATCTGCCATCTAGTAACCTTGACAACTAAAATAAGTATACCCACTGCACGAGGCTACTGCCACTGTAGAATCTGATGGAAGTCATAATGTATGCAGCCCTGTCCATGCTTTCATAGAGAGGTTGTTTCCAGACTAAAACCCACGACCACTTGGTCAAAACTGACTAAACTTTACGATTGAACCAAGGCTCACTTACAAGTTACAACTATGGATTATGCTAGTAATGATCTATTATGACACTATGAGAGAACCAACATAAAAACAATAAAGCATAATATCTAATATAAAATTTTCAATCAAAAGAAAAGAAAAAAGAGACCAATAAACATGAATTAAAACAGACACAAAGTGTTAAAAAAGGGGGCGTGATACTGGGCTTGCAGTCAAAAGGCAACAAAGGGGACACCTAGGTGGTCGCCTTTATGCATCAAACAAGACATGCTATCACCGTGGACCCAATAAAGTGTTTGGACACTAGGTGATACCTTAACAGCTATGACCAGTTTCTGTTTTAGTTGCATTACATTTTTGAAGTACTAAGTATGAAAAGGTTGTTTGTTGTATGACATGAATTGCAATTCTATAACTAATTAATTTAGGAAGTAATGACTACAATCTCTCTTTGTTTCAGGCTGCATATCTGCAGATGAAAACGGGAACCGCTTGTTTCTATCGGACATCAATCATCATAGAATTATCATATTTGATGCTGATGGAAAGATCTTAGATTGTGTACGTATCAAAGCTCCTTTGTCATCTGAATGAATTTGATGTTAGCATAAGTCCCTATCGTTGAGGATGGTGAAGCTGCTTCATTTTAATATATGGTCTGTCTTTTATTCTTTAAAATAGCAAAAGCAAACAATCTCATAAAATGTCATATGTAGCCCAGGTCACTGGGTACTATTTCAGTGGCAGGTCAGGTTTTTGTACTTTGGGTGCCACTGGACCATTGATTGCATCATATAAAGCTTTATTGTGTATTTTTATCCTTTTTACTGGGATCCTCTATAATGAAAATATTCTCTTTAGGTCATTCACCTGTCAGACACCCTCCCTTTTATTCTTCTTCTTGTCAAATAACTTATTTGTACATAGAAATTGTGTCATAATTTTGTATTCATTGCTTTAATTCTCTGGTCTTTCCTCATTTTTATTTTTGTTGAACTGTCAGACATTAGACTGACTGTGAAGCTGTTAAGGCATTTTAGTGGCCACTAATCTAGTTTATTTGTTAGATTGGCTCTTCCGCAGGTTTTGAAGATGGTGAATTTGAAGATGCCAAGCTGTTGCGCCCTGCAGCATCCTTCTATATGGATACTGAGGATTGCCTGTATTTTGTGGACTCAGAGGTCTGTTCTAGCTATTCTTCTTTTATAAAGAATTCCTACAGCATTGTTGTCAATGATTACCATATAAGCATGCGTGCATGTTTGGAAATGCCAAAATAAGTTAATTGGGATAGTGACTAGTGACTAGGGACCTGGCTTTATGATTTAATGAAACAAATTCCCTAGTCAGAGTGGAATAGGTTTTCTTTAGCCAACTGCCATTCTTAGGATAAGGCTAATTTCAATTGGAAGACAAAAAAAAAAGTAACTGAATTATTTATAAGAGTAATCTCTGAATCAGTAAATATTCGCTGGCAAATTCCTGTTTTTTTCCGGATGAATCTGCAAAATTGAAGCAAGGTCCTGTTTATTGTCTTGGGTTCTAGATTTTATTCTGTTTCTGCCAACAATGTGGTCATTTATAGTATATTTTTTCTCTTTGGGTAGAACCATTCTGTCAGAAGAGCTGATTTAGCGAAGCGGATTGTTGAGACAATCTATCCCAAATGTGGTACTGATAATACAATTAGTAGCATATGGAGCTGGATATTGGATAAGCTGGGGATGGCAGAAGCTGCTCAAAAGCCTGATGAATTTGATATGGAGTCATTAAATTTTCCTTGGCATTTGACAGGATCAGGTAGTGACTTCTTAATTATTAACCACAGGTAATTTGTCTACATCCCAAGAGAATTTTATCAAGATTCTTTCTTCTTTGCAAAACTTCTATTCTTAAATTTAGATTCTCTGATGGAAATAAATTGATGGGTCTCCATTACAACTCCCCAAAAGAAAAGGGCTCATTATAAAAAACATAGGAGGTGCAGGCGACATTGGTGATTAAAACTTAAGAAGTGCTAACAAATTGATCTACATCTAATATGGGATCATGAACATCCAAAAGTTTCTGAATCCTACAAACGTGTGGAAGGAATGAAGTAATGGAACCAGAAGAGAACCAATCAAGGATTCATATGAATGTGATAAGGTCGCCTTAATGTGTGGGTTTTATAATGAGTCTTCAAATCAGCGAGGGGCCTAATGTCTTTTAAGTATGAAAGCATGCTGCTATGCCACCCTTATTTACTAGTGAAACTAAAGGTAGAACCTGGTTGGAGGACTTTAGGCTCATGGTGATCTTCTTACCGGTTAAAAAGGGCATCCCTAATGCACAAGGCTATTATCACTGCACGGTCTAGGGAGGGTCACAATGTACACAGCCTACACAAATTGTTTCTGATTTAATCCCATGGCCTCCAAATCTTACCATAGTGCAAGCATCCCACTAGTTGAATAATTCACAATGTGGTTGTGGAAGTATTTGGTGATTTTTGAGGATAGAGGAGTAGGTTTAGGAAGGAACTAGTCTCTCTTGACTCTCTTGAGGAGCAGGAACATAGAGATTATGATGGGAATGAGATGGAGGAAACATTTAAAACTGATGTGTGGATTTTTAGTTGCCAAAAATAAAGAAATATGTTCGGGAGAAAATAGCCATCACAAATGGGTAAAGGAAGAAATGACAATATTAGATATTTCATTAATTCATCTGCTGTTTGTATAGCCACTGTGACATGGATTTTGGCCTTTTGGGGCATCTTTTTTTCTTTCTTCCTCTTTAGTTTCTGTGTATGCACACCTATATGGCCATGTCTTAGCATATCCGCTGACACTAACTGATGTTATAGAGCACCGATACAATACTTAAAATGCATCAACTGTATGTGGTCGGTACTTGACCTGATATGGTTAATATTCTATGACATGATACAATATGTGTGCTAAAATCAATTTTCCAATAGAGTTACTTTAAACCTTAAAAACTACTTTGATGTTTCTCTAATGATTGCATTCTCTCTCTCTACATATTCTTCGGTGAATTTTGTGACCAAAAAGTTAAAAAGAAAATTATCCTTTTCGAAGTCCCAAATTCCCCCCCCCCCCTTAAGTGTGGACAGAAATGGAAAGTGATGAATAGTTTGATTGCTGACTAAGCATTTAATATCTCAAAAATCAATTGGCAAAGTTTCATAAATGGCAGCACCAAAATCCTTTATACCCTGTATTTTGTATATACATAAATCTTTTGATGGATAATTATAAGGTCAACTCAAATAATAAGAGTGGCTTAGTAAGTCTACAGGATTGCGAGACCATTTTAATTTGGCATTTTGGGTGTCACTCCTGACTCTATCGTTATCATATCCCATTGCGTCCCTGATTAATTGCTTTCATTTGCAGCTTTGAAACTCTATGGATTATGGATTTTACTTCTGGGAAGATCAAAGAAGTTGTCAAAGGTTTGGTTTTACCTCTAAAATTTCTTATATTCTTCCTTATAATTTATTTATCTAATATTTTCCTTTAATTTTCCAAAGGGTTTCCAAATATTTTGGAGACCTGTGGGGAGATGATCAGGGAGAAGGGGTCAACCTTGAAACAGATATTTCATGGTTATTTGCACCAGAAAACAGATCATTCCTGTTCATTAGATGGACTTCAGTATTGTAGGCTGATGTCATCAGTTGCTGCCTTCCGAAACAGCATAGTATTTTGTGACACCGGTAAATAAGCTTTCAGTGAGCTTTTTACGTTTTTGACTTAAAAGTGTATATTTCTTGTAGTTCATCTTGGTATTTGATTCTGATAAGTGTGTTGGTGAAGTTGGTAATAGGGTTTTGAAAATCGACAGAGGATCTGGGATCATCTCAAACCTACAATTTTCTGACTTTGGTGTCCTTGGATTACCATATTGGTTGTCTTGCCCCTTGGAACACGTGATTGTTCGGTGAGTATGCTGAGAAGGGCAATTAAGTACATTTCTGTTTGATTTTTGTTAACGCCTCCAATGTTAACAGGGCTGGAGGAAATCAAGGAGCAAAAGTTGATCATCTCCAGTGTTTCAGTATGCTGCCAGGTAATTATCTACAGCCTAAGGTTTTCTGATTTCATATTTTTATTTAAATGTTCAGTGATCACTATGATATTTTTTTCCAATAATTGCTTCACTCGGTACTTCTTTGTTGAAAGAAAAAACATATGTAATCCTTAAATAATTGCTGTGCTAGGAGCAGATGATTTGATATCTGACTTGCAATGGTTGGAGAAAGGTGACCATAGTGATGGTTCAGGTCAAACCACCATAGTTTTGGGTACCTGACATCATTCCATTTGTTGGTGCCCAATTATATATTTTTCCTGTCTTAACAACTGGTTTCTGCCAATACAGGAGGAACTTTTTAAATAGCTGGTTATGTTGTAAGGTTTGATCAGCTGGCCGGTCTTTAAAACCGTGGATAAAAAAGTATCAAATAAATTGGTTGCATGTTTCTATTCACATGTTTCTTCTAATGAGCCCTAAGGTGCTTCTCAAATTAGGATAGAGCCCTATTTACTATCTAAAACTAAAAGTTAAAGGCAAAAGATCTATCATATACCTCTATTTGGTATGAAATTTATGGTTTCCATTGGTGCAAATCCAATCACCTCCATTTGAGATAAGAAGCAATTCCCCATTGGTAGCAAATGGTTAACCATTAAGTGGGGAAATTCTATTTAAGATTAAGAAGCAGAAGAAGTATGCTCCTACTCTTGCAAGAACGGACTAAAAGGTCAGCTACCTAGCCAACCTTCATAATTAAAAGCCGTTACTGTATAGGAAGATCGCGTTCTGAAAAGACCTAATTACTGGATAATTCGTGGGTAGAGCCAAAGGGTGTGAACTGTACAAGTTACCAATAACATTCATTAAACGAGGGAAGGGCTCCAGCGTATAGAGGGGACCTCACTGTTTAAGTAGTAGTCATAGAAACGATGGAACCCAGTAATTTTTTTTTATCCATTTACAAATATTTTATTAATTTTCTTTCGTATTTTTTTATTTTTTTGAGTATCCTTTTTTCATACCGAGTGTCGATAGAATTTCGAATTTCAAGGAGAAATGTTTGAGTTTTATCATGGTTGGGAAGGTCATAGTAGCAAAAGCCATTGGAATTTTTAATTTATACTTCAGAAGAATCTGTTTTGTTATTACTGGAAGAAGGGGGAAAAAAATGACTGAAAGAAAAGAAATAAATTTTCAATTAGTTATTCATCAAAAAGAAGGAAACTTAGTCCTTTTAATTTCAAATCAGATTGGGGTAATGACCAAGAGACCTTTTCTTAAGTACTTAGGAAAGTGCAACGTTTTCTTCTTTCAAAGCAAGTTCATATAATTCCTCATTAAATTGTTTTCATTTGATATATTTCCTTTTCCTTTACATCTTTTGTTTTTTTACTGTAAAATTTGAATGATTGGAATTTAAAGGACAATGCCTGCTTCCTTACCTGATAACCAGAAGCTATAATCAATCCCATTCAGGTTTCAATTATTGAAGAGTTGCCTTTTTATTGAACAGGGAAGTGTGATATATCTGTAACTGTAAATATCCCAGAGGATTCAATGCTTGCAGCACCATTACAAGAAGGTTGTATATGGCGACAAGCAAGAGGATCTGCTGCTGAAATCTCTAGCTCTGATAGTGTTGCGATATCCTCAGAGAAGGTTTCGTCTAGTTCCTCATTTTATTTGATCATTCATGTTCTATAGGTGAAGGATTTATATATTGTTGAACAGAAGAATCTCAACCTCATAATTTCTCTCAGAATGCTTTTCCTGTGGGACCAATCTAGTTCCACGGAGAATCACTTCCAAATGTTTCTTAGCTGCCTTATCTCATCTACCTCAAGAAGTATCTTCCAGAAGGAGATGTTAGAGGCTTATATGGAGAAGGTTTCCCTAGTGATGTCATATAGTCTTAAAATGCTTAGCTTTTACTTTTCGTGAGAAAATTCTTGAAGTCTTGTGGAATTAGATTTGAGGTTTTATCACATTGGCAAGCCTCAACTGGAAAATTGCAAAAGTTAGTGCCCTATCTTAATCTCTCATTGATAGCCTGAAAAGACACAAGTGACATCTTGAAAGATACTTCATGCCCCTGACTGACCTTCGTTCTAATTGAGCATCCATTGGTTAAACTTAATCTCCTCATCACTAGATTTATCCATACTTCTTGAAGGAAGAAACTGAGGTCCATGACAGTATGACCCTGATAGTCTTCCGCAAATTTTGTCAGGATTGGAACACTTGAGTTACTGTGACCCAATTTGCAATTGTGAAATAATGACACTAATGACACCTTCTATCCGAGGCCTCCCTATTTTGAAATAATCTGCTATTCCCCTCAGCCTACAAGTACCAACAATCTCTGTGTGATGTACCACAGAAAAATCTCTCTTTTTCCCAACAGAAGTAGGCTTCAATTTCTTTTAATTTTAGTGAATCACATCCCAATGGCAGCCTATCCAGGCAGACAATATTGGAAAAATTGACCATGTGATGCAAAAGCTACCCCAATATAAAAAGTTGGTTTCTTTTTTTTTTGGGTGAAAATTTTGGTTAGTTGATTCCCATATTAGTCAGACAACCCGAGTATGAGATTGATAACTTTTTCTTACAGTCTTACCTACAGTAAGTTGTCTTGTTATAGCATCTGAAGAGCTTAGTTTTGGGTGTTTGCAGGTTGGTGCTGCTCAGCAGTGGTTTGATGAGTTGGATAATCTTGCCTTTTCAACTGCTGATTCCAATTCAAATGTCAATATTGAAGACAAAACTCAAGACAGAAACTTTGAAGAAGCAACCACCGTGCACATTCATTCTGCTGTTAACACAAGTCCTGGAACTAGTGAGGTATACCCATCCATGTGAATCCTTTGAGGTTGTGTCTTTTCAGTGGCTATGTAATTGCGAAATAGGATTCATGAATGATTCCCATCACCTGGTTTTGTAATGCAGATAAGAACCAGAGAGTGAAATGAATTAGGCTTGGGAAATGATGTTTCAAAAATTAAATGGTTATCTTGGGAAATACTTCTGCATTTATAATGCAATATTTGAATGTTGCATATGGGGTATTTCTATACTAATTTTTTTTTTCTGGGAGATGCCGAGTCTTCATGTGCTCTAGACCTCATCTACTCCATGGTCTCCAAAATTGTTCCATAATGTTGGGAGTTGGAACACAGCAAAAGGAGAACTATTTTTCCAAGTTAAATGGGAAGAGTATTTGAGAGACCTGTCTCATCCTTTGTATGTAGGAAACACAGCAAAAGGAGAACTATTTTTTCTGTATTCCTCATGGACCATTTGGTTCACTGTCTCAGGCATTCTGTTCATGCTAGTTGCTTGAAACTCTTGTCATTATCTGCATATTTTTTATTTTATTTTCAAAAACCCCTTCTTTATCTTGAATCAAACAAGTAAATGTCGTCTCCTGCTTCATGAGTCAGTTAATCCCTTAGCTAGAGTTGAATATTATTCATGCTGAAACCTTCTTGACTTCCCTATACAAATGATTGTTGCCTGAAATAATTGATGTCTGATGTTTATCTCCTAGAATGTCTTAATTCTGATTCCACACTTATATTTGAGGCATACTAATTTTAAGACATACACATATAGAACTTCCAGAAGGAAACATCAATTTATGTTTCTTCCTTTTTTTATTTTCAATTGTTCTCAAATGCTTACTTGTTATGAGGCTCTTTTAGATTCTATCATCTTTTTCTATTGCATAGCTTTGAAAATGTACTCTCTGATCCCTTTTCTCTCCATCCCAACCTTTCTATTGGGTACAGCCACTTGTGTACCTGGAATTATTGACTTACCTAATCCTCTCCCATAATGTATTTACATTTTTAGGTAAGATAGTGTTCTTTTCATGTGACAGTTTTCCTTCTATGCTCTGGCACAACTAGCTCAACAAAATTCTTGCATCTTTCTAAGCTCACAAAGTTATTATTTTTGCAATCAAACTGATCCTTTCATTCCAATACACAGGTTACCATATATGCAGTGTTGTATTTGAAATTAAATAGAACTTGGAATACTGACGAGGTCCCTCGAGAGCAAAAAGCTGGAAGGATAATAGATATCTTAAACAATGGTAGTAGTGGAAAGCAGGAAAGAGAAACATGCATACAGTTGTTGTTAGAAGGGAACGGAGATCTTGGAGAAATAGTGTTCATGAAGCCTGTGCATCTGAGAATAAGATTGGAATGTGCTGACCATCCAAGGACTGATACTGATACATCAAAAGACACTATACTGACAGATTCTAAGATTGAGGTTAATGCATCTCTTAATTAACTATCAGTGCTCCTATTTTAGAAATTTTAATTTCAATTCTGTGTAATTGCTATTGTATCATATGTATATTACTTTTGTATTTATTTTATTTTTAATTAATTTTCATCAGCTGTTAAGGATTTGCCATCAAAAAGCTTTATAAGCTTAATCAGCTTAATGTGGAAGGACTAAGGAGCATGAAATTCCTCATTGCACTTACTACACAGTAGGCATGGGTTTGTCTTCCTATTGGGGTCTTGGTCTGCTTAGTGGATTATCTCATTGGTTGACCTTCTTCAGTCTCTCTTTGATATTCTCATGCCATACACAAACAGTAATTTGATTATTCAAGATTTCATAAATTATAGTTCTCTTTTTATCCAGTAGGACCAAAACATGATCAACCTGCAAATTGCAGAAACTTTCATCCACAGTTTAAATTCAACAGCACCAATGCAGGTTTTTATCCAAAACTATAAGAATTGACAGTTTTATCTTGGGAGACCAAATTTGTACATCTTGCTAAGCATCCAATTGAAGTCCCTGTCTCCCCTAAATCCATACTTGTTTTTGTAACCTGGGTAATCGTTGAAACTGAAGTCTGATTGTACAGCCAGCTTCTCAATCTCCCATTCTTGAAAATTTCCATTTGTCTTATGAACTACATGAACTTTTCCAGCATTATTAGCATTTTCTGTGCATTTGCAAAGAAATACAATAATAGCATTTCGTTTGGCCTGGGAAGAAATTGGAAAACTTACAATCAGGAATAGCTCATATACTTGTACTCTGTTTCAAGAAGGATGCTGAAACTTACTTGATTTGTTCTTCTCGAGATAAGCTAATGTCAAAGCCAGTATGAGGGAAATTAATATTATCCTATGGAATCTCATCCCTTGGAGAGAATAATGGTTAGCCATTGTTGTCGCATCAATCCCATGGATTACATTGCAGCATGTTCTCACTAACTGGAAAATGTTTGAAAGGGCGTCCTTGTAGTTCTCTGTCAAAAATCCTGCTATCCACTTCAATTAATTAAATTTCCTAGTTCACATGAACATAAGAGAAAGCAGGGGAAAGATGGGCACCTAGAGAATCAAGAGAAGTAGCAACCATGTTAGTAGCAAGGCCAAAAGCCATGGCTAAGCAAGCCGAGAAGGAGAGTTGAGTTTCCCTCTCCCACTAGAAGTATCATATGAGAACTGGAATAGTGTTTTATCCATCTTCCACCGTTACAGTCTTCATGAACACACCAGCTTCTGATCGAATTCTTCAAGTGGCGCCTCACCATCATCGATTCTTTCTTCTTCGAAGATTGATAGGATTCTCAGAATGAGAAAACCAATCCATTTGCTTTGTCTTGGGTTCTTTTCTCAGGCCAATGCCAAATGAAGAAACTTAACATTTCGATTATCAGCAGAAATTTCAAAATTTTGAAGATTACACAGTGGCGACAGATGGGTGTTGTCAACTGAATCCGAATTCCCAATGGTCCTTCCGAAGGTCTCGAGTGATCTACTGACTTGGAGAGTCAATTGGTTTGGTCTGTTTTTCGGTTGAGCAGAATCCATTTTGGTTCGTTAATGGTTCAACTTGAAACGTAATTGGTAAGAAAATTTGCATTTTTGATCTGTTTCAATTGGTTCCGGTCTTGGTTTATCACTTTTTCGTCATACGCTGGCTGGCTCACATGACAAGTTCCGCAGCCACCCAGTCTATTCATACAGTTATACATCTACTCACATTCATGTGAGACCTACACTTCTTATCGTTTTTTTTTTTTTTTTAAGTAATCAAACTATTTATTTACAGAATCGGACTAGCCAAGGGAGCGAGAGAGCATAACTCGCGCAACCAAGGAGAGGAAATAAGCCAAGCAATCGCGTCCAAAAGAAACTGGGCTTTCCAGGCTAAAAAATCCGCAACTACATTAGATTTCCTAGAGATATAGGCCACATTTCAAGACATAAAGGTATCACATAGAATTCTAATATCATCCAAAATGGCCGCTGCTGTTGAGGGTGGTCTTGTTGAACTTGGATGGTTAATGCATTTGACCAATTCCAGACAATCCGACTCCACTATAAGTTGATCCCTACCATCTCCCAAGGTATGGAGGAGGCCCATTCTCATAGCTAAAGCCTCACCCACTTATCGAACTAAGTTTGAAGAAGAATTCTCTTCACTCAACCTGTCCATACAACTATACATTCATATTCACATGACTGTAAATGTATAAACGTATAGGCAGCCTTGGTGGAAAGGATCCAAACTCAATTCTAGAAGAATGAGATTGAATTACCAACTTTTTACCATTTGCACAGGAGAGAGTTTAAATGGAATTTTATTAGGTCCATTTTTGACATATGTCCATCAATTACATTCAAATGTTGAAATAAGATTTAGAAGATAATTTTTTAATAATTTTATTTTAATTTTAAGATGGGACTGATGAACAGATGTCCTTCATTCATAAAGAAATGAATGGTCCATTTTGATAAAATTCCAGTTCCAATTTGGTATAGATTTAGGTCCTAATCCACCACATTTTACATTACGAACATAAAAAATAAAAAATAAAAACAAACAAACAAACAAAAAAAAAAAAAGTTAGACACATTTCTGATTGAGACCTGTTAAGCAAGCCTCCACTATAAATGGGCACCCCGAGTCGTCATAGTTCATGCAGTGAAGAAAACTAAGATGTCGCTCTGGAATCGTCTCCTTGTGCTGCTCCTCTTTGGAGTGGTGGCGCTCACCACCCCCACCATGGCCGATTATCACAAGCCACCAACAGCCAGTAATGGCCGCCGAAAGCTTCCTTCAGTGGAAAATCCAACTTTTCCACCTTACAGTCCATCCGAGAAGGAGAAACCACCATCAACTCCGGTGTACACTAAGATGGAGTACACACCGTCTAGGGTGAAGAGACGACCACCACCACCTCCACCTCCACCTCCACCACCACCACCACCACCACCCACCACCCAAGAGGCAGAGGCCACCTCCCACCACCCAAGAGGCAGAGGCCACCTCCAGCCACCACCACCCAAGGGGCTGAAGCCACCCCCACCACCCAAGAGGCAGACGCCACCTCCACCACCACCACCCAAGGGGCAGA
This sequence comes from Hakea prostrata, assembly GCF_041222555.1. Taxonomy (NCBI): domain Eukaryota; kingdom Viridiplantae; phylum Streptophyta; class Magnoliopsida; order Proteales; family Proteaceae; genus Hakea; species Hakea prostrata. Next base: position 11,781,272 of record NC_142606.1, on the reverse strand, counting down.
AGCCACCACCACCACCACCACCCAAGGGGCGGAAGCCACCACCACCACCCAAGTAGAAGCCAGCTCCTCCACTTGGTCACCCTCCAGACTACAAGCCTACACCCCCTGGCCAAACCAACTAAGTTAGCTGTTACTGGGTTGCATGACTAGGGGCAATCACAAATAAATCTGTAGAGAGCTATGAGTCATAAATAAGAGCTACGAGTCTGCCCTTTAGTTTCTAATAATAATTACATGCAAGGATCAGTATGCATGTCATCAACTTGAAACTTCCAGTAAACTAGCAGTAGCTCGCTACTGCAAATGTTCTATTGTATTTTCTTTTTAATTTTCTATGTTCTATTGCAAATGTTCTATGGAACTGTGAGTCTGTGAACCATGTCATCCATTACGTGTCTTGTATGTAATGTTTACCATTGCTGTCTGTGAATGGTTTCATCTGTTTTGCAAATGTCAATATGTACTGCAACAACACTAAGGATTGCATAAATGAAATAATGCTTGATCAATCAGTAAGAATCTTGGTAGGTAGTAAGCATTTAAGTGGACTTCATCATGAAATATGAAGATCTCTAATTCAAATCCGGTCTCCATCAAGTTTCGATTTCCACAAGTACAAAAGAAAAAGAAAACAATTTCTAAACCACTTAAGAAGCTAGAGTTGATCAAAATTATGGAGGTCGTTAGCTAATTCCAAGTCTTCCACCAAGCTTAATTTGGTTTCCACGGACCCAATAGCAAAGAAATTCCTGATATTTCATGGCCAAAATGATCAACAGTCAAATTCTCATCTTTAAAAACCATGCTTGCTCGTCCACTTGAAGTTTGCAATTGATTTAGAATTTTCAACATGTGGATCCATTAGAATTCTCATCTTTTTTAGTATAGTATATGATGTATGTTATATAAAGAGAATAAGTGAGATATTACCACTATATATAGTTAATTCTTTCAATTTATTTTATTTTTTGAATTAATATGTTTTTATTTTATAAATATTTATATACAAGAGATCTTTTACATAGAACCTCTATATATACTAGCACATTCGATGAATAATTGTGTATGAGAGATTTTTTGCTTCGTTGTATGTTTTTCTTTACCAACTAATATTATCTTTACTTAATACTATGTCACTCACAATTTGTGATAGTGCGCACTTAATTGGATTAATATGTGTTGGAGCACTAATTTGAAGAAGCAACTCTTGGACCAAAAATCTTCGCAAGTCCTACTAAACTATAGTACCGAGCTCAAATGCGCCATAGAGTACCTCAAATCATACAAGAACACTTACTAAACTTCTGTACAACCGTAACCTTTTGCTTGAGATTCAAAAAACCCTCAAGATTATAACTTGAATCAAGAACATATACATTACACATCATACACAGAGACGAAGAAAGAAGAGAAAAACCCTATCACGTGGCCAAGGAACACTAATTCCTCAAACAAAACCTCCAAAATAAGATTAAATACCTCGATTTAAATTGGTTAATCAATGGTGCTAGTTCAAGTTAAAAAGAACCTAGGTATAAACCACAAATCATTGGGACATCATAAAATGCAATAGAAAGGCGATTTTACTAGTTAGCTCCTTAATTCACATATAACAAAGCTCATTGGGCCTGTGATATTAAATTATTAGTAAAGTTTCTTCTACCTCCGAGATATTATATATAATAGATAAAATTTTAACGGTATAACAGGATATTCTTTTTTTTTACCTTTGGTAAAACATCAAGGAAAGTAATACAATGAAATTATCCTCTTTTTTTGGGGGGGGGGGGGGGGGGGGGGGGGGGGGGGGCCGGGCCCGCGCCCATAAATCTTATGAATACACATTTTTTATTGGCACCTAACAAAGACCTAGCTCCCATATAAGAGGGGATCTTGCTAGGGTAGTGCCCCTGTTGTGGGGGTGCCTATGATGCCCACCGTTGGATGGATGCCATGTAAATTCCATTAAACCTGTTCATGGTTCATGCAGTTGAAGAAAAGAAATTAAAGATGCCTCTGCATGCGGAATCATCTCCTACTGCTTCTTTGAAAAAAATTCTGGTTGAAATTTTTGTATCACAGAATGAGAGAATGCAGAGTTGATTTTAATCCCACTGAGTTAGGCTTGACTTTTTTCGCAAGAAATTAAGCAAGCACTTAAGTGGACTTCATCATGAGTTAAATATTAAGAACTCTAATTCAACTGCGGCGGCCATCAAGCTTTGGTCTCCACGTGTCCAAAAACAAATATATTTCTGTAGCACTTAAGTGGAGCTTATCATAATTATTGGGATCTTTAGCTAATTCCAAGTTTTCCACCAGCCTACCCAAAAAAAAAAGTTTTCCACCAGGGTTCATTAGGTTTCCGCAGATCCAAAAGCAAAGAAATTTCTCAAGCATTTTAGGGCGGTCGTCCGAGATTTCAAATGGATCGAAGATTACCTGGTGTAAAATCTAGATTCTGAATCGGATCCTTTCCTAAAAGAATCGGTTTAGGGGGGGAAACCGATTTCAAAAGCTATACTTTGCACTTTACAAAATTACTCGATAATAGTTTTGTGCCGTTTCATTCCCCCAACATCTTTTTTATAACTCCGTTTGTCTTGTTTGAATTCTGTATTGTCTCTGACTCTGTCCGCAGTCTATTTGAGTTTCGTTCTCCATTATGTAGAGTAAATCATGTTTGGAAATCATGATTATGTGGAATTAAGTTCTATGGAAACTGACTCCAAAAAATTATGAAACCAAACACAGCTCTAGCCTTTTCAAGTCTTCCACCAAACTTTGGTTTCCACTGATCCAAAAACAAAGAAATTCTTAATATTTTAAGTGTGAATATTTCATGGTGAAAATTCGATGCTCGCAATCTTTAAACCCTCGCTTACTCGCCCACTTGAAGTATTGACTGTATCCATTTTAAAATTGTCAGCTACATGTGGATCCATTAGGATTCAAACAGCTATGATTATAAAGGCGAGGCGGCGGAAATTATAGCCATTCACACGTCTCTTTGAGACTTGCATGAACGTCTCTTGTACAACGAAAATTCTCTGTAACACTATGAAGGGTTGCTTAATCAGTAATTACCGATACATCTTAATGAAGAGGTCACACGTTCGATCATTTCTATGGTATATGTAAATAATGTAATACTCCGCTGATTCCACAACTACCTCCCCTCCAAAAGAAGAAAAAACGAAAATTTCCTGCAACACTATGAAAGGATTGCTCAACCAGGATTGATACCTCTTAATGAAGAGGTCACACGTTCGATCCTTTCTATGGTATATGTAAATAATGTAATACTCCGTTGATTCCACAACTACCCCCCCTAAAAAAAGAAAAAACAAAAATTCCCTGCAATATCATGAAAGGGTTGCTAACACCTCTTAATCACACGTCGACCCCATGGTAGATTGTAATACTCCATTAATTCCACAACAAACCCCCCCCCCCCAAGAAGAAACAAAAATCCCCTTGTAGGCCCAAACCCACCACTGAGACCAAATAAGGTTGGGCCGAGATGCACTGATCCTTAAAATTAATTTCCAGCCTTGAGTAATGGCTGGGCCACTCAAAAATTTGAAGTCTCAGGCTAACCCCGGCCCAAATAAGTCCAACCCTATTTTAATTTAATTTTATAATTAAAGTTAATTTTAGCATAGGATGTATGTTATATTAAGTGATAGTTACCCAAAAAAGAAGAAGATAATAAGTGATATATAATATATTTATTTTCTATATATTCATTTATGATAGACAATCCCCATCTTTATGATCACTAGTTCATTCTTTCAATTTGTTTATATTTTTTTGAAATAACATTCCTTTATTTAGATAAATAAAATGATATTTATATACTGATGATTTTATCCCTATTCCAATCCAATATATTTATCGATTTTCTTCCTAATTGGGGTATGCATAGAATTAGTCCGCTGGCTCAACCCTAATTTAAAGCAACGGTTGAATTTGTAGTGCATTAAATTGGAGCCCAGCTAATGGGATCGAAGAATCAATATCGAGCTTTTTAAAAAGTCTCAACATCCAACCTATACAACCAAGAGTTATTTTCTACTTAAAAGATAAATGTTCACAAGAAGAAGACCCACCATTTATTCTACTTAATTTTTAGCCAAGTATAAACAAAAATTACCTAAAAGAAAAAATGCAGAAAATATTTCTTTCGAAATGAACATGTGGGTCTCGATCCACTCTTATTGCATGGAGGAGCCAAAATTGGTGTATAAGTTGAGAAATACATAACTAGTTTGATGAGTAGTGAATTAATCTTCTCATAAATTGAGTAAATAAGAGTACTTTTATTCACATAATCACATGTCAAGTTTCAATTAAAATGGAATCAATCAATTGTTACAAGTGTTGAAAATGTTTTAAGTGACCCATTAATGGTCCAAAAATAAGCATAAGTCCCATTTCTGAAACTCGATAAATTAATATCAGAGCTGGAACTCTCTGTATTTATGGTATGGAGACTCCAAAGTAACATCATATATGATAGATCAATGAAACCAATATATTTTTTAATATGATACGAGTCAGTTTTACGAAGCCCCAGTTCTGTAAAAATGAGCATCAGTGGTGCTCACAGTTTATGCAGTACCTTAAGAACACAAAGATGTCTCTGTGGAATTGTCTCCCAGTTTTGCTCCTCCTTGGAGTGGTGGCTCTCACCACCCCCGCCTTGGCCGATTACCAGAATCCACCCAGCTACATGCCATCGGAAACTCTCCTGCCCTCACCACCAGTTTCTATGATCACACTCTACAAGGTGCACAGATCACCACCACCACTTCCGGTGTACATACCCACTAGAAAGGTGAAACTGCCACCACCATCACCATCACCATCACCACCACCTCCGGAGGAAGAGCCTCCACTACATAAGTAAAAGTTAGGTCCTCCTCCATAGGTGGATTTGAAGAGATAGAGCTACTTGGTCGTCAATAAGAGGTGCTGCCTTTGGTTTCTTATTATTTGCGTGTGTGGATGTGAATATGCATTATCCAGTTAAAACTTCCTCTGCTTCTATATGTGAAGGGATGTTTCATTTGTATGGAACAATGGAGTTGACAAGTGTCATCTGCCATGTATGTAATGTAAGCCATTGCAGCCTCAATAATAAGAGATCTGTGTCTTCATAGTTTCAATGTCGTTCTTCATCTTTTGCTAAATCTATTTTCCATTCATCAAAATGAGATGAGATCGGATCATCTACAGCAACATTTGAGAGGCATCCACAAATTGCTTTGTTCTATAAAAAACTTCCTTTCGTACTCTTGGAAATGACAAAAAGATATGAAACATATGATTACCTATCACATTCATTTTTTTTTACTGCTAAAGGAAAAAGCCTTGTGATATCAGATCATGATACATAACATGTTAAGAATTCAATGGCTATAATTACAAGGGGGGAGAGGTTACAAGAGTTGAGTTTTTAAAATATCATATATCCCAAACAGAGAGATACATGGAGATATTCTGGCTGTTGCAAACAAAAATTCACTTAAACAGGAATATGTCAAAAGTTGAACCATCAAGATCAATTTAATCTCATGGTTTGAAGTTCAGAGTGTGGATTCTCTATTTGTAGGGGTAGATGACTTTGTTCCACTCATCGGTTAGTCTTCCTCCTAAATATAATCAACGGGTGTAAAGAGAACACTGTCTTCAATTTTTTTTCTCCGCACAGAAAATCAAAGATGCAATGCTGCTCAATTTCGTCAGTGTTAAATCCCTAATGAAATTCAAGCTATTGTAAATAGTGTTAAATCCATGTCCTCTTGTTTTTCATAGTTAAATTTTAGAGCTTATATTCCCAGAGATTGTAATTAAAGTTGAATATTCCCTGAATCCCTAACTAATAGGGTCCTTTCCTTAGGATGGAAGAAAGAATGACCAGTATCCTTTACTTGGCCGTCAGACCTTAGTCTCTCTAATAGCCAGGTCCTTCCCCTATTGAATAAATCTGTTTTTTTTTCACTATCGAAGGGTTGTTTAGTTGGCAATTGGCACTTCTTAGTGTAGAGATCACGAGTTCTATTATTAATGTCGTACTTGTAATATTCTCTCTCTTTTTGGGTACATAGACGAGGTCAAAAGACCCAATAAAAAGACAGAAATAAGATTAGCTACTTTGAAAATCAACACGTAGAATCTCCATCAATTCCGGAGGAGGTTCCTGAATGAAAGACCATAAATTTCCAGGATCCATAGATAATATAGACAACCAATCTGTAGCTTGATTATCATCTCTTTCCACATGACTGAAACGAACATGCCCTCTAGAGACGAATAGATATTGAATTCCTTCAGTTATATTGCCATACTTTCCTCAATCTTTATGACATTGAGCAAAGAGACTATAGCTTGCTGGGAATCGGTCTCAACCTCAACCTGACTGGCTAAGCTCCCATATTTAATGCAAGTGACAAACCTTCTTGAATTGCCAATAATTATGCTTCAAGTACTTCACAAAGTAAAATCCTTTTAGCGAAACCGCCTCAAAAATTATCATCCTCGTCTCTAATAAGTCCACCCAGGTGGGGAAAATGTTGTCGACTATTAACAGCAGCATTGGTGTCACATTTAAACCAATCATTTTCATTTTAAAGCTACCGATTTAAAATTTAAATTTTTTTTTTTTAAATCCAATTTAATCGATGATTTGGTTGATCTTGAAAAAATCGGTGGGACTTGACGGAAATTCAAAGAGAGGGCATGAATGAATTCGCACTGCCGGTTCATCAAGCTTGGCCTTGACACCAACCCAATAGTAGCAACCCGGCTTCTCAACGCGTACGCTTCTTGTCAATCTCCGAACGCATTATCACACGCCCAACGGTTGTTCGACCAGGTTCCTTCCAAAGATATTGTGCTATGGACCTCCATTATCTCTGCTTACACTCGGGCTGGCAATCCCCACAGAGCCATTCAACTCTTCTCTCAAATGGACCTCCAGTTCCCTCCATATCAATCCAATCACTTTGTATATTCTATAGTCGCTCGAGCATGTGGGTCTGCTTCTGGGCACTACCTCCAGTTGGGCAAATCCATTCATGCTTGTGTGATAAAATTTGGGTTTCTACCTGATGTAGTTGTTGAAACGGCTTTCTTGGATATGTATGCAAAATGTGGCGTTATCGAGTGTTCTCTTAAATTATTCGACGAAATGCCGCAAAGGAATTCAATCTCTTGGAATGCTATGATTGCGGGCTGTGTTCAAAATGGAATGGAAGCTCTTGCTTTGCACTTGTTCTATCAGATGAAATGTCTGGAATACCAGATACCAGACGAGTTTGCAGTGTCGACTGCATTGGCAGCTTGTGCGGGAATTAATGATGTGGGTTTTGGCATGCAACTTCATGTTTATCTTCTTACTGTTGGTTTTGAGTCAGAATGTGCTGATACACTCTGTAATATGTACTTGCGATGTGGTGAGATATCTTGCTCTGAGAAAGTTCTAAGTGGAATAGAAGAAAATGTAATCTCAAGGCTTATAATGGTCAAAGGATATGTCTTCAATGGCAGATACTATGATGCGATAATGCATGTTGTTCAGGACAACAGTTTCATCCAAATTGCAGCAAATGATCACAGTGTGGTTGTCTCCATCCTCACTGCGTGCGCAAATCTCTCGTTGCTTAGAGTTGGAAAGCAGGTCCATGGTCTTATCATTACTTTCATTGGTATCCACTTGAATTGGGTTTCAAATGTTGAAGAAGTTGCCATTATTGGAAGTGCTTTAATTGACATGTACTGCAAGTGCTCTAGTGTCAGAGAAGCTCGGCAGGTTTTTGATCAGTTCAATCCTGCTCGACATATTTCTCACTGGAATGCAATGATCACAGGTTACATGCGTGCTGGCTTGCTAGAAGATGCTAAGGGGTGTTTTCAAGAAATGCCTGAGAGAGATATTGTTTCTTGGACAACAATGATTTCAGGATATGTGCAGCATGGATTCCCTCAGCAAGGGCTAACTTTATTAACTAAGATGTATAACAATGAAGATGGGCTTATGATGGAAGGTAATTGCTTCACTTTTGCCACATCTCTTGAAGCATGTACTCTCTTGTCAGCATTGGGGCCGGGAAACCAAATACATGCAAAGCTGATTCGGTCCAGAATAGATAATGATACCAACAATGTGGTTGTTGGGACTGCCCTGATTAACATGTACTCGAAGTCTGGTAGTTTGAACTATGCACATAGAGTATTTGACCGGATGTTGGAAAAGAATGTAATCACATGGACATCGATGATAACTAGCTATGCTATTCATGGTATTGGTTTCCAGGCTCTTGAGGTTTTCCATCAGATGTTGAAAACAGGTGTGAGACCCAATGAAGTCACATTTATTTCAGTTTTGACAGCATGCAGCCATTGTGGCTTTGTTGAAGAAGGGATGAGATACTTCAAACTGATGAGGGAAAAATATGGGATAGTCCCTAGAGCTGATCATTACACTTGTGTGATTGATTTATTGGGAAGAGCTGGGAGGCTCACTGAAGCTTGGAATTTATTGGAAGAAATTGAGGATGAAGACAGCAGTGATGATTCATCTGGTGAATCAATCTGGGGTGCATTTCTTGGGGCTTGCAGGTTACATGGAGATATAGAAATGGGGAGCAGGGTGGCTAAGAAGATGCTTGAGAAGAAACAACAAGTTTCTTCAACCTACATTACACTTTCAAATGTTTATGCGGCAGCAGGCTTGTGGGATGAAGCATACAAAGTTAGAGAGAAATGGAGGAGAGAACATACCATTCCTGGTGAGACTGGAGGCAGCCAAATCCATGTTCTGCTTGGTGACTGTGAATCCTAGGGATTGTAGATTATTTTGCTAATTGGGTATCCATTTTCCAAGCAGTGTCATGAAGTACTTAGAAACTACCCGGCATCACATCCTCCTCAAGCCTGAGTCTTTCAGAAGTATTTCTCCGATATAAGAGCTTGTCAGTATACTAGTGCACTTCTTACCTATCTAGTTGATATGATCTGGCAGCAAGAGTCTGATACAATTGATGCCCCCATCACAAAGCCCTCTTGCTACTATTGCTATTAAAACCTGCAAAGTTGCATATGCTTCCACTGACACTATATAATCAAGAGAGCATCACAGATGGTTCGTGCAGACTGCCCGGTACCACAAAAAGAGAAGAAAACCTTTATGCAGTACCCTCTGAGCTTACATCTTGAGATCCATGATGAAAGGTCTGGCTCTTTATCACTTTCATTAACCCAACCATGCCAAACCTCTTATACATGAATAATCTCACCTTAAAGAAAACATGTACAATACATAAGTCATCTAAAAACTCTGTTGCAGCTCTTTTTACATACAGCAATACAATGACTTATTATTTTTTCTTTTTGTCAAGAAATAAAAGGCATATCATTAAGTGAAAGAGTGTAATCATACATGGTTCAACCCTATCTGTGCATGCCAAACTTTCATGTAATCATTAATGTTGTTTGTATCAAGCCCTGGTGCAATGGTTGCCTTCTTGTTCATTGCAATAAAAAAAATTTCTGGGAAAAAGATAGTCACAGTGTCATTTTTTCTTTGCAATGATGTGTGTCAGTACCTCTCTCTATACTCAGAATACCATAGCATCACTCTTGTAAAATGTCTAATCTGTTCTGTTGTGGTCCTAATTTTTAAACTAGGAGTCCTTTTTGGTCATGATCAAATCAATCACAAGGACCATAGGCCCATAGGCCTCCTTGGCCGAACCAAAGACTTCCTTGATCTTATTGCTTTTATATAAGTGGCTGTCACTAGTACTAGTGTACCAGAAGCAAGTTCACAACTAGAAGGAATTTCACTTGTTATAAAATGTGCTCATCTATGTTTTTCTTTTGGGTGCAATGAAGTTAGAAGCCAGAATCCCAACTATCATTGAATTGGATGATGATAATGGAGGCATTTGCTAGAAAATTCCTACTATCATTGTAAAATGTCTAATTTTGTTCTATCATGCTCATAATTCTTAAGGTTATTTTAGTAAAAACAGTATTTATTTTATTAAATGTATTTTGAGAACATCTATACTAGCAAGAGAGAGAGAGAGAAATTGGATGATAATATTTGCATGTCTCTTATTCTTGAGTAGGAAAGCCGCACAACCAATTAATGTTGTTTTTACTTAACATCATATGACTCACAAGCCTGTGATAACAGGGAATTAATTGGATTAACATGTGTTGGAGAACTTATTTAGGGAAGCAACTGACAAAGCTACTTTCAAACTGTCCTTAGACTAAGAAAGAGAATTATAGGTTCTATTAGGCTTGCAATATTAAATTATTAATAGAGTTTCTTCTACCCCTAGATATTATTGGTAATTTATAAACTTTTAATAGATATAACAAGGTATTCACATTGGAAAAGTTATTCAATTAAACTTTTATCTGTCACCTTTTTTTGGATTAAAAAGCTCTTATTCCCTTTGTAATACATAAGAATTTTTTTTTTTTTTTTGGGGGGGGGGGGGGGAACAAAGACACTCCTGATTGGAAATGTTGATTACATGTTTTTTTATTATCAAAGTACCCTGGAGTTAACTATTGTGTAATTAAATATACTGAAACTACAATCAGATTACGAATCCCATTTTTTAAGGCCACATTACTGTTATTTTTAATGTTAAAATCATATTAGAAGTCTGAACCCCTTCTTTTTTCTTACTAAAGTCTTAGTTGAAAGTTGTGTTACCAGTTACCATGAAATCTTGTAAATATCTTCATCATCCACAAATAAAGTTTTCAAAAAATATATTATTAATCCGTTTATATATATATATATATATTATATATATATATATATATATATACGGGTCAAAGAAGAACATTATTAGGTGCTCTAGAATAATTCTAGAGGCTGAAAAAGAGTCACTTATAATAAGGGGTGGAGATTACACGAAAGTATAAATAATTTAAATAACTTAGACCACTTTGCAAGGTAATCCACTTACAAATTAAGAGACTTATTTATATAAACAATCTGTTAAGTATGAAATATAAGGAAAAAAAATTGATATAAAGACGTTTTTTATTTATACAGGAGATAGTGGATATTAAATATGACATCAGCAAGACTTCTTCATTAAGAGGAGTTTGGTATTCTCATCACTTGAGCCGGCGAAGTTTAAAAATTTCATCCATGCATCCACCACACTCAAAATTCTTGTGGAATCAGGTGGGGATTCATTTCATGGTGGGGCCTAGTCTACTTTTCACAATCAAACCAGCTGTTACACTTAAAAATCTAAAAGATGCGGATTGAGCTTCTACACTCAAATTTAAATAGTGACCGTTATCCCGTTTCCATCGAACTTCACTTCAGTGTTGCGCATTAAATGTGCACACCATGAACCCAACGGTCAAGGTCGAGATTTCGATCTCGATCGTCCATTTCGCTTTATACACACATCAAAATAGTCTGTCAAATTTCGATCTGGACCGTCTAATGCACAACATTGAAGTTAAACTAGTTTCCGGATGCCATGCACGTTGAGGTCTTCTCAACAAATTTAACAGTTGAAAAGAAAACGAATTGAAATCCGAAATCGTGGCGACCAAAACCAGTATAACATATTGTCTTCTCCCTTCTCAATCCACTCGGTCAAAAAATTCTTTTTTTTTTCAATTTTCCCCCTCTCTTTCTCTCTCTGTGTTATTTGGTCCTGTATCTCTGTCTATAATTTCAATCATATTAATCATTAATTTAAATGATTTCCGCGTTCAACCAACATCTCCAACTGCAACATACCCTAAGATTCCCTGCCAAAACCGCGCGAAACTGCATTGCACGTCTTCCTCGAGACAGCTTCAAAATGGATTATGACTTCTATCCCTTTTTATCCGGAGGATTTGTACAAGGAAAACCCGTCCATTTCCTTCTCCGTTATTTTCATAACGGATCATGGCTGTCTCTCAAAGCATTTAGTTTCCTTGTTTTCCTTTATTGGATCTTTAGAAGTTTCTGTCTATTTTTGTGTCTGAGCGACTTCTGCTTCTGGGTTCTCTCTTTGTCCAACTCAAAATTTAGTTTACAAGCTCCCAAAGAAGGTTTTCGCTTCTGGGTTTCCTCACTCTCTCGTCATTTCCTTAATCTGGAATCTAGCTTACGAGCTCCAAAGGGTGGTTTTGGTTTCTGGGTTTTCTAATCTTTCGTGTATCGTTAGAAGTCTATCCCCTCTGTGTCTAGAGGACCTCCGGTTCCGGTTTCTCTCTGTTTCGTCATTTCTGTAATTCAGAATTGCTTTACGAGCACCCAGAGGTGATTTCAGCTTGTGGTTCTATCTTTCTTTGATTCAGATTAGTTAGGAGCTCCAAGGGTTGTTTCTGGATATTGTTGAGTTTTGCTTTTGTTACCAATAAAACATTGCCCTGTCTGAAGCAGAGCTTCAGAGGTCCCAATGTTTTCATGGTATTAGCTTAACAAAAGTGAAGCCCTACGCTGACAAGAGATTGAAATTCTTGCATGAAAAAGGCGAACGGTTTGAGAGAAAGCTTTTGAAGGTTACCTGTGTGACTCTGATCGGCATTCTAGCTTTTGGCAGTCTCTTTTCTGGAACAAAGAGGCCTGCTTTTAAGAAACTTTCAGTAGTTGTGCCTTTGTGGGTCTCTTAATCTTAAAGGTCAAAACATGGCTTGCTTTCCGTGCTTTTCATCCATTGAAGACACAACAGACAAGAAGACAAGATTCAGCAGTAACAATCAGAGACCTGGATCTTATAAAGAAGCTAGCGTAACGCCATTGCAGGGTAATGTGCTCTTAACCTTCCTCTGCAGTGCAACTGTTTGAATGTTGGTCTTAAGTAGCTAATCTTTCAGTAGTAGTAGAGCTTCATGAGACTTGAAGGACTTGATATCGTACATCCTCATGATATTAGACTAGTGGAAAAGCCTTTTTTTTTTAATAATAAATTCTAATAGAAAATTCTCCACTTATCATCGAGTGTTTTGCTTATTACCTATTTGTGTTATTTGTTGCATTTCCCCTATTCCCATCACTGTGTAGATTAAGGAAATCCACAGCAACAATTAGTTGTGGCAGATGCAAATAGTCGGGTTTATTCATTATTCCTGAGTGGATCAACCTGTCAAGATACCACAAAACCTTCTTTCACTTGATGCGTCATCTTTATCCTAAGACCAGTTTAAACTTAAAAGACAAAATTGGAGATCATGAGACTTGAAGGGCAGACTAATATGACCTCACACAGATCGGCTCTCATCATAATATGTTATTGAGACATGCCACATAGGAATTGGGTCAAATTCTACTTTCTTAGTAACCTTGAAAAATGGACATGCCCATGGTGCACAGCAAAGATTTGCTCTTGGTATGCTTCAGTTGCTTTCGTACTGGCATATGTATGTGGATTACTTTTCTTATGTATAGATCAAAATATCAGGAAAAGGGTATTATTACAGGATGAGTACAAGCAGGAACAACATCTATGAGTTAATGCTATGAAACTAACTTCAGAAAAGTGGAATATATTGGAGAAAGTTCTTTGCTCCATGCAAATTGGATGCAGATAATAAATTCAAGAGACTACCATCATTACCTGAATCAGAAATAACTTTAAAATGTGAGATGAACCCATTCATTTCTGAAGTCCATGGAGAAATATGTCACTGCATATATACCTATACAGGAAGAATTTAACCAACTAGATTAATAAATTCACATTTTCTAAACCTTTTTTTCTGTCATGAATTTTTTTCCCCAGTGATTTTTCTTTCAAGTCCCTAGAGCTTTGCCAATCCATGGCTCCAAAATTTGAAAATCCCTGGAGCTTTGCCAATGCATGGCTCCAAAATTTTATGTTCCCAATTTCCTTAAAACATTCCTTCATAATTCTAAGATGTGACCAATCATGGCTGCTATTCTATTGTCTATGGAAACGATTGGAATATTTAAGTTAATAACTGAAAATCAACCTATAACGTGTAGGGGATCCTTCAAATGTTCTCTTTTATTGAATATATTACGATAACTTTATCTAGTGGATCCGTGAGAATGATCTGCTAATCTTTACTGTCACTGTTGACTAGAAAAGATGAGGTTTCCTTTTTAAGTATTAATTTTTGTTGTATGAATAGCCAAAACTAATATTATAACTAAAACTCCAACTATGTTTCAGAACATTAAGAGCGTTAATTCAAGCTGAACAAAAGATGATGCTGAATTTATTAAAAAAAAAAAAAAAGCAAAAAATTATATTAGCAGCAATCTTAGAACAATTTCATTGCTACCTTTGTCGTTCTATGATATTCAGTGCAATACTGTTTCTTGAGCAGAAAAAAAAGAACGGACCCAACCTGAGACAGCAAAAGCTGTTCACAATAATGGTAATATTGCAGCACAAACTTTTACTTTCCGTGAGCTGGCGGCAGCAACGAAGAATTTCCGGCAGGAATGTTTACTGGGTGAAGGTGGATTTGGAAGAGTCTACAGGGGGAAACTTGAGAAAACTGGCCAGGTAAGTTAGTGCTCATATATCTCTCTCTTACACAACACCTGTGTCCAAATATTAACCACATTTTGTTGCGTTCAGCTTGTGGCTGTGAAGCAACTAGACAGAAATGGATTACAGGGAAACAGAGAGTTTCTTGTTGAGGTTTTGATGCTGAGTCTCCTCCACCATCAAAATCTGGTCAACCTGATAGGTTATTGTGCTGATGGAGATCAGAGGCTCTTGGTATATGAGTTTATGGCATTGGGATCTCTTGAAGATCATCTACTTGGTATGATCCTCTTGATTTTCCCATATCTAATGAGATTTGGAAATAACTCTTTATTGTTGGTTTTTGAATAATTCCTGCACATTCCTTGTTATTCTCACCCTTTTACTTAGATCCGTACTGTGCAATAGGCCTTCATAATTTATTCACTCAACATGATTCAGAATAGTTTGGCCATGTGGCATCTTACAGCATCAATCAGTCCAAGAAAACTGCCTAGCTGAATTATTCACCCACCGTTGTAATGCAGATCTCCCGCCAGATCAAAAGCCACTAGGCTGGTATACAAGAATGAAAATAGCTTTAGGGGCAGCTCAAGGTTTGGAATATTTGCACGATAAGGCGAACCCCCCTGTTATATATCGAGATCTGAAATCATCCAACATCTTGCTGGATGAAGATTTCAATCCAAAACTCTCTGATTTTGGTCTTGCCAAACTTGGACCTGTTGGAGATAAGACTCATGTATCATCACGGGTGATGGGGACATATGGTTACTGTGCGCCGGAGTATGCAAGAACAGGTCAGCTAACTTTGAAGTCGGATGTGTACAGTTTTGGAGTTGTTCTATTGGAGTTGATAACTGGACGAAGAGCCATTGATACGACAAGGCCTACAGAGGAGCAAAACTTAGTTTCTTGGGTAATTTTTATTCTTGCTCTTTGGCTCATTTCTTTTGTCAGTAAGATTCTAATCTTTTAATGATTAAAATTTGACATGAGCTCCTTCAGCCAGTTCAAGATGATGGGATCAAATCATAAGCCAGTTCTCATGAGTTGAAAAACTTTATTTTAGATCCTATGAACAGAACCATAGCTGCATTATTCCAAACTTAAAGGGATTGGATGCTTATCTTTGCCCTTCAATCAGTTCTTGTAGTGCCACACTTGATATGAGGCATAAAATAAGCATCTCTTTTCTCACAAGTTTTGGGTAAATTTAGCCCTTCCACTTGATCTTTTGGCTCACTCCATCTGACATATCACTTCTCCAAACTGGGGCATCGAAATGCTTCTATTGAACATAGCCATACTACCTCACTTGATTTATTATTGCTTATCATAGAAGACTCCGGATGCACCTCTACACTAGCGGATGGTATTGACATAGACTGCCCTGGATGATGAACCACATTTAGAAGATTGTGCCTGCTCACTCTTGTCAGAGCCTTCTTCTCCAAAGAGACTCACTTCTAGGGAAGTGGGGGCTCTCTACCAAGGATTTTTAAGATCCAGGGAGAGGAAAGAAGGTATAGACCTGTCCAGAGAACCAGAAATGACCTTCAAAATCTACTCACTCGCCTTCGCTTCTATCTCTTTCTTTAATTGTTCTAGCGATTGGTTAAGTGTCAGTAAAGAAAGTAGCACTAAATATTTCCTAAGTGAAAGGACACTTTCAAGGAAACATTTTTTTGGCATCTGCGAACAGAAGTGGTAACCAGGTATCCTTTTAATTCCATGTACAATATCATCCGATATGTCACCATCCTTATTTGTGATCGAATAACTGCTAACTACATTCTAGTACGAGAGCTACACTTCATATACTCTATAGTACAGGGCATGTGACTTTAGTCACACTAGGATAAACTATAAAAAATTTCTCTAACGTTCAAGCTGCTATTTCTTGTTGATTGTACTTCCATCACATAAAACAGATAGTCTATACTCTGGGAAAGTGGCTTATTCCAACAGATTAATTTGCTGTTGGAAGTGCATCGGATTTGTACTCTTGAATTTTCTTGTGCCATTGCCTTTTTATTTTGACTGCTCATTGGCATTGAGTTTTCTATCTTAGTTTTGAATCAAATAGTTTGACATATGTTTTAGTTCTCACAACTGAGGTATCCTTGTGGAAATCTTAATTCCAAAGTCAGCTGGATCTTGGGGAAGCCATTTCTCTTGTTTCAAAATATTAAACTTCAAAAGCCATTTAGCCTGAAATGCAACCATAAATTCTGCCTCCAAGACACTATATGAAGTCTTCAACTCATCCATGTCTGTGTGCATGTGATTGTACAGAATTTTTCCCACATAATTATATTACTAAGACACACTAAGGTAGTCAAAGTCATCATTGTTTTTTAATGTCAGAGATGCTTTTTGAAAAATCAGGTTTAAAAAGTTTCTGTTTAGCTCAAGTAGCTGTGCAAAGCATCCATGTAGTATTACAGCAATGTTTGTGCTCAAAATTTCCCCTTTTTTTTTTTTTTTTTTTTTTTTTGAATGAATGTGCTCAAAATTTGTTACTGTGGAAATTGTTTTGTTGTGTTGTGTCATGACGTGCTGCTGTAATATCTCCTTCTCCAACAAAAGAGAAATAATTTTTAGAAATGAATTTTCTTTTGTTTTCAACATTTTGTGTTTCATTCATTCTCTTTATATGGTTTCTTTAATATCCTAAAACATCAAAGCTTTGGAACAGAACAGAGCATAAATAACATTATCTTTACATCTCAACTCCAATCCATACTCTTGACTTCGCTTGGTGAATAATATACTACTTTGAACAGGCACAACCCATGTTCAAGGACCCCAAGAAGTTCCCAGAGCTGGCTGATCCACTCCTTCAAGGGGACTTTCCAGTCAGAAGTTTAAATCAAGCTGTAGCAGTTGCTGCGATGTGTCTTCAGGAGGAAGGATCAGCCCGTCCCTTAATGAGTGACGTTGTCACTGCTCTTAGTTTCCTATCATTACCACAGGAAGATGGTGTAACTCCACCTCTTACTTTTCCAGAGTCACCTTTTGACAATGAAGGGTCTAGTGAGGATGAAGATCATCAGGACGAAGCAAGTGCAGAAGAACATCAATAAGCTGTAGCAGAAGCAATGAATTTGGGATCAAATTTGAGGGCAAGCAAGAGAAGCAGCAGCAGTGGAGCAGGTTCGTCATTGTAACATATTCGTCCTTGTGCTAATGAGGAGTATATCACACTTCCTTTTCTCTTCCATGGGTCCTTTTCTTCCGCAAAACTCTTATATTTTTCTTTCAGTGTAAGAACATATTTTGGCTGAAAGGTGATGTAGTATTGAGTGATTATGTAAGATTCCAACCTACAAAATGGAAGTAAGACATCCAGTGTGGTTTGTTGCTATGGCCATTTCATGTCTTTTCCAAATTTTGTGGAGTCAATGAATTTGGAAAGAACTTGGTTTGGATTCCAACTGAGTTGAACACTCCAAATTTACATTCAAATTGCACAGTGTGCATGTATTAACTGAACCAATGAAAGTACACTATTGGCATGTTAGCTGTATGATGAAACTGAAATGGTAAACAATTATGTTTGTATGTATATCTGAAGATCTTCCTTTTTCCAACATAAGACACCCCATCATGATGTCTCTGCATTTCTCTTGATCTGTTTCTGAGTTATTCATTGTTCCCTCACACAGAACATCCATCCATTTGACTTGGGATTTTAATTTTATGTTCATATTTAAGGTCTCACAATTTGGCATTACAGGTTTAGGCCTTTAAAGTAACAGGAGAAGAAGATGAAAACAGCCAAAAGGATTTTTTGGAAATTTCATGAGCTATCATGTATCCGTAGGGAGCAACAAGTGGATTTTAAAGTTTGGCAAATGTTGATTCAGTGACAATGTTCATATATAATGCAACAGTAAAAGTAATATCATTTATAGTTTCTTGCTGTTGCCAGAAATTAGGGCTGTTGCAGGTTTGGGTTGGACCAGGCTCTTTAAAACCCTAGCCCAACCTTGAGTTCCCTTATCAAGGCCTTGGTCTGGCTGTGCGGGAACTAACGCGTTGGTCAGGCCAATGAGTCTTCCTAGTCATGGATTTACCCTCAAACCATAAAATTTAAATGATTTTAATTTTTAGATTCATGACTCCATGGATTTGGTTCACCAAAAAAAAAAGAAGACTCCATGGATTTGAAACCCATAAATAAGGAAGCACAATCTAGAACTTACCCTAATTGTAAAAAAGGGCTTCGCATGAGGATCAATTTTGTTTATGTTCTCTCTACAAAACCTAGGTTTTTAAATTATCAGTCACAGCTACTATAAGCAGCCAATGGCCTAGATTAGGCCACGTATTCAAAGTAAAATTCAAAAGTGTAGAATCAAGGAGCGGGGTTTAGTTGTAACTAAAAAATTTTATTTTTACATTATAAGGGTTTAATACTTTACTAATTTACAAAAATTAAATTCCTCCATTGACCCAACTCTCCAATCTCTCTATTTTTGTTTTTGCCCTAACTTGAAGATTAGCATTTCTGAAGTTCCATTATTAAGAATCAACCATTATCTCATACCCTAGTTTAATGTTAGAGATTCGCTAGAGCGTTTGTTTCAACCTATGTGAATTTAGGGCTTTGATTTTGTCATTGGGAGGGTTGTGGTTCAATTTCAAATTTAAGGGTGTCATTTGTAATGATTCTCCATCCCTCTAAATGGCAAGTGCTTCTTTTTGGCTTATTCATTTGTTCGTCGTCAATGGATTCATCTTTTTCATCGACACTTATTTTTTATTCCAATTTCATTTGATTTTGGCTTTGAAAGAGAATTTCTTAATTGTTCATTGCGATTTAGATTTGTTTGACCATGATTATTCACCCCCCCCCCCTTCGTCACCATGTCCATCGCTTCCACCTCCAAACTCTTCATCCATTTATGAATAATGGAATTCTATAAATGCTAATCTTTAAGTTAGGGTAAAAATAAGCAAATAAAAATTCCAAAAAAAGTATGTTAGGGATAAGTGTTTTTGAAACCACATTTGTTGTCAGTTCGTCATAGAATATAAAAGGATAATCATTTTTGCCAGAAACATTCTCTGAGAATCCGCCATACTTGAAGTTCGTCATAGAATATAAAAGGATAATCATTTTTGCCAGAAACATTCTCTGAGAATCCGCCATACTTGAATTGCACGTGTAAGTTTGCAGACGCATATCGTGTCTCCGAATCACGAAAAAAAATCATTTGTTGTGCATAGCAATGCAACATCACAATGTAAAATGTGTTTTATTCTAAATATGTGACTGAGATTAAAATTTACTAAGAGACCATTTTTATGACCCGTTTTGCCAAACCCACCCATTTATAAAACCCAGTTTCAGAACCGTAACTCCCATCCCTGCATCTCTGGTTCTCTCCCATTTGTTCAAATGTTTAGGTTTTCAAACTGAGATCCTAAGGGTTGGGGAAAAATTAAATCTCTTTTGATTCTTTTGGATTCTCAAATAGGTTAACAGGGAAACAACCTCTACTCATGGGGATCAGGATCATCTCCCCGTCGGCCGACGGCTTCCCGACTCCTACTCATGGTAGCATCTTTAATCCAAAATTATCACGATCAACAACAGTTCTTTGAAGTCTTCCAAGAGAAGAAATCTCAATAAATTTCAAAATCCGTGCTTAAATTTTCAGAAAAAAATAGGTTCCCAAATTGCGTTACTGGATGAAAATAAGAACGTAATCTGTCAAGGTTTCTCCTCTTCTCAGTATCTCTTTCACTTTGGAAATCTTGAAACAATACCTGCCCTTACTCTCGAAGAAACCGACTCAGCCACTTGGATATTCGCCGGAAAGCTCGACGGAGGAAAGGTAGATGGAGCGAGAGAATGAGAAACGCAGGAAAGGGAGCGAGGGAAAGGGAATGGGAAACGTGGTTTTTATATTTTTAGACCGGGTTTAGAGTCGGTTTTGGCCAAAACGGTTCATAAAAATGGGTCTCCTTCACTTAAAAACCAGAATTCTGATCGCCGCAGACGATTTTTACCCACTCTCCTTCTCACTGGGCGCAATCCGAACAAGGAAGTCTTGGGAGCACCTCTATCAAACTTGGTGTTGTTAACTATCTATTTTGATAACTAGTTTTTTTATGATCGAGAAACATACCTGAAGAAAATGGTACAGAAGAAAACTGCTGCTAGGGTTTCAGAAGATGCGGAGGAGCTGGCCCATAGACGATTGCAGGCTGTTCTCTTGGCTGATAGCTTCGCTCAAAAGTTTCGTCCAATCACACTTGAGCGTCCCAAGGTATGTTCGATGTACCATTACTGATTTACTTTGCTCTTTATTATTCATTCATACTATATTGGTCGGGATTTGGCATTTGAGCAAAAGCAAATTTGTTGGTAATTCTAAGATTTATGTTTTGATTGTTGCTAGGTTTTGTTACCTCTGGTCAATGTTCCCATGATCGAGTACACGTTGGCATGGCTCGAGTCTGCCGGGGTGGAAGAAGTTTATGTCTTCTGCTGTGCACATTCCAAGCAAGTGATTGATTACTTGGAGAACTCACAGTGGCTTAACCAACCAAAATTTTCAGTCACAACAATTGAATCCCATGATTCTATTAGTGCTGGAGATGCTCTTCGGTTGATTTATGAGCGGAATGTGGTATGCTATCATTTTCTGCTGCGCGTATTATAGAATTCTGTTTCCTAAGTTTTCAATTTGATCCTCCTATGGTAATTTAATATTTCATGTTTGTGGGCTTTCAGTTATTTTGAGTATAATGCCATATATATTGCGTGGAGATACAAACATAATGTATTTGTTGAGATGTATTCCTTGACATAGTTTGCGACTCTGTCAAAGAGTTTAAAGAGCCTTCTGAGACTGATGGATATCTATACAGTTTACTAATGTTGGATACAGCTAAAGAAAATGAAAATTTTTAAATGTTTCTAAAATTCAGATAACCTTATGTATTGCTTTTTACTATCTGATGCTCTCCTGTTTTGCCTCTGAAGATACATGAGGATTTCATACTTATAAGTGGGGATACTGTGAGCAACATGTCGCTTACCCAGGCACTTAAAGAACATAGAGAAAGAAGGAAGGAAGATAGCAATTCTGTAATGACCATGGTCATCAAACAATCAAAGCCTTCTCCATTGACTAAACAAACTCGACTTGGTAATGAGGAGCTGTTTATGGCAATTGATCCTGTTACAAAGCAGCTTCTGTATTATGAGGATAAGGCAGACCACTTGAAGGGAACCATTACTCTGGATAAGATGATGTTAGTTGATAATCCTACAGTTTCTCTGCACACTGACAGACAGGTTTTATCTTCACTTTATATATGCACTTACTTGCAATTATCTCTTTTATGCTCTGTTCTGTTAACAGCTAATTTTTATTCTGCACTAGTGGGCATCTGAAATGCATATACCTTTTTGAGTGTTGATGTTCAAGAATAGTGGCTAGTTCCTTGAATTACTTTTTTACTTTTAATATGGATACTTGATACAACGTATAGCTGGGAATAAATAGGCAAATTATGTTATGTGTACTGTTTTTAATCTCTATATTTTGCTATGAAAAAAAGATTATTTCTAATTTTTGTTTGCCTTTATAAAACCTTTGGGACAATGATATAAATTAATGAAAGAGCACAATAGAAAAAATTAGAGAGTTAGGCTTAATAACCTACTGTAATGCCAGAGGAACCACCTACCTTAACCCCCCATGAGTTATGGGCAAACAAGCTCCAGGTTTTATCCTTCTTTTGTAAATTTTAGGTACATCTTTTTATTTTAAAAAATGGCCAAAGGAAGAAATCCTTGCTTGAATAAAGAAACTTAAACAAAGATTGAATCTTGATCTTGAACTAGACTTTGGGTTTTGACTTGATCTTGAATCTTTAAGGAGATTGAAAGATTCCATCCGAACCTACCAGGCTTCTAGCTGTCAAGAAGTTGATTGAATCAAATATGAACCACACCAACAACCATGAGGGTATTACACCTCAAGAAGTTGATTGGATCAAACACCAATCTCATCAGCTTTGATTGAACTCAGGACATAATCCTCACTGGGGAGGAACAGTCTTAGCAGAAAAAATCTTTTGTTAACATCAATGATTGTCTTCCGTAATCGACCCCCTTACAGCCTTAAATTGAAGACTCACGAGTAGACTCCTACACTACAAAAGGAAAGGCTTAACACAATCCTTAACTTTTTGGGTAGCCTAATCTCATTAGGAAAAATAACTAAGGCAACAGACTCAACTTCACACTGGATATATAGAATTCTAATGCAGTCCCATGAAACACTTGTTGAAATTACTTAAATTGAACTGTTGGTTGAGCCAGTTGAATTTTAGAACAAATGCACCAAAATAAAGCTAAGTTTGAAACTAAACCAATTAATCCCATATGTAGCACTGTTACCCATACTTACCCCTATAAAATGGCCTATTAGGTAGAGAATCCCTTTGATCAAAGGCCTAACATGCATAGAACCTAACTTAGACCAATTCCTATTAAAATAAGTTCTTATGGTGATGTAATTGCATCAGCTTTCTGATTTAGTTCTGGTTTGATATGAGACCAGCTAGGAGCCAATAAACCAGGATCTTGTATGAACCAGCCAAGTTTGAGCAGGTGAGAATTGGGTGTGTGGTCCAGTTGAGTGCTAAGATTAGGTGGTTAGCTTTAGTCAAATTGATGCAGGTTACAGGTTGGAAGTTACAACTAAATCAGGTTGCTAAACTTGGGAGTTACAGAAGATTCCTAGTAGATTCAGGACCGAGGAGTAAAAGGGTAACTTTGAGGAAATCAGCTGGGTGGATGGGTATGAAATTTTGAGTATCTCCCTTAGGGTCAGGAGAATATCAAAATGTCATCAGGGTTTAACGGTTAGACGTGGCTGAAGTAGAAGGTGTGGGCCTTGGTGCAATGGTCAGTGGACCACAGTTGTAGCTTGAGGTCAAGGCATTGAAACAACCTCTCACAAAAATTTCTGGGGTATGCACTGCGTAGGAAAATTTCCCCCTAGACTCTGCTGGTGCGGAAGCCTTTGGCACCGGGTTTGCCCTTTTTATGTGGCTGAAGTAGACTTCTCGTGAAGAACACCTTGTATATGTCGTAGATGCAGAGAAAGAATTGTTGCAGGTCTCTCAAAGCAGCAACTTAAGTGAATCGGAAGCTTAAGGATGAATGTCGGGTTTTTTGACGTTGGATGCGGAGGCCAAAGGTATCAAATATAGGGGATGGCGTGGGCAGGCTGTGGGATGGGTTTGAATGGTTTTTAACAGTGAAATGAAGATTTTGGTCTGGCCAAGGTTTTGAGTCTTTTGACCAGCCAGAAACTGAAATTGATTTTTTGGTGAAAACTTGGATGGTGATGGGGTGGTCAAAACTGATTGAACTGCTGAATTTGGGTTAGTTGAAATTGGTTAAATTTGGCCTTAACTGTTGAAAATTCTGAAATATTGTTGAAATTGGTTGAAACTAATCGAAACTTGATACTTTTTAAACTCCCCTAGGGTTTCGTCTTGGTTACCTGCGAAACTGGGATAATCTCCTTTTGCAGGTTTCGACCAAGATCAGTGTCCATTATCCTCTGGAGTCCTGGGACAAATAGGATGGGGTTAGTCCTAATTCTTAACCCTCTGCCGTAAAATCCCAATCCATTTCTTGGTGTTGTTTGTCCAAGCTTACCAATGCATTAGGTGGCTGCTCTTTCTTTCATATATATTGATAACATCACAGCCTGATATCCATTCAGATTGTTATTGTGTGATTTGATGGAACTGTTTCTTTGGTAGCAACTTAAATAATTTTTGGTAACCATTGTTTCTCTTTCGGATAAGTTGCATTCAGAATTGCTCCTGAATTTTGGGTCATAATAGTCCTCCTCATAAATGCTCCGATATCAATGAATTACGGGAAATTCACTTAGATAAGGTCTTGCGTTGAGTTCTGACTGGCTTAATCTTTTCACAGTAATGGATTTTTTTCCCCTTTCAACATGGTCTTTATCTCAATGGTTTGAATGATACTGTAATTATTAAGAACTGGTTAAATATATATTTGCAGGATTGTTACATTGATATCTGCTCTCCAGAAGTTCTGAGTCTTTTCACTGACAATTTCGACTATCAACATCTTCGGCGCCATTTTGTCAAAGGACTTCTTGTTGATGATGTACGGTTTGCTTGTCTATTGCTTTAAGATTGTTTCATAAAGAAGTATCCACATGTTAGTACACAATTCACAATTATTATTTTGCTTGAATCTGTAGCAGTTATAAAGTCCACTCTTTTTTATTTTTCAATTATTTTTACTTTATTTTAATAACTTGAGATTTTTAGCATAAAGAGTAAGAGATCATTGCTATCAAGAGGTTTTTGGTTCAAGCCTCTGGGTTCACGTCTTCGAAAAAACTGGGTGTGTGTCTGTGTGTGTGCGCCCCCCCTCCTGGTGGGGGGGGGTTTGAAGCCTTGTAACTTTTTCGTTTTTAAGGTTGCAAATGACAAAGCTATTTATAGCAATGGTATTTTTTAGCTCATTTAGGGTGCTTGTCTCATTTTTCATGAATAGTGGAAAGCTGTGGCAAGGCATTAAAGTTCCCCTCCCTCTCTTCTTTATAGTTTAGTTTTTATATGCAAGCGAAGTGTCTTCATAAAGATTATGTTCAAATTTCTTACCTACGAAATATCTAGTTTGTCTTTCAACTCTCTTCCTATAATTTCGGTACTTTGTTCTCGTCTTCCTAATCAAGTATTTACCTCAACTGCTTTCTTGATGGTCTCAAAACTAGCATGTATGTTTGGTTCTTTCTTTTTCTTCTCTCTCCCTCTCTCTCGCTTTCCTGTGTGTTCCATATGCTTAATCGAATCCATAAATCTCAGGAATCCCATTGGGACTTTATGCCTTTGATGTAACTGGCTTGAGCAAGCCTTATGGCTTTTAAGTTTTTAATCTTTTGTGGAGTTTTCTCGAGTTGTTAATTTCAGATGTACAACTAAGCTTATAAGCAGCAGTTGCAATTTTAGCGTTCCCTCTCAAAAACATTTTAAATTTTTTTGATGTCAATGGATGGTCAGTCATTTTTTAGATACTTCTATGAAAACATACAGAGAGATATTTTCTTATTTTTTGGTCGTTTCCCAAAATGCGTATTTTACTTCTTACTTTTGAGAAATCAATTTATTCCCTCTGGCCAGCTTTGTTGTGACTCGTGAGTGTGCTTTCCTTTAACATTTTCTGAATATCTTGTTCTGTTTCTGATTCATTGTTTCAGATAATGGGTTACAAAATCTTCACTCATGAAATCAACTCAAGCTATGCAGCTAGAGTAGACAATTTCAGAAGCTATGACACCATCAGCAAGGATATAATCCAAAGATGGACGTACCCTTTGGTGCCAGATGTTCATTTTTCTGGAAACAACCCAACTAAATTAGAAAGAGGAGGGGGTGTATAGAGCATCTGGTGAGGGATTAAACATTTAATCATTTATCCAGTTGTCATGGACTTGTGTTTTTTTTCGATATTATCATTTATTTATTTGTTGATTTGCTTACATTCAAGCCTAAAAGGAAAATTTGCTTTTAAAACCAGAATATAAGTTGAGGATATTTTTTTACTTGAAACAGTGTTCCACTTGGAATGAACAAACCCTTGGCAAGAAAAAAATTTCCATTCATTTCCTAAGGTAGGATGTTTGATAAGTACATCCAGAATCAAACTGCCATAGTTTGTGGTCGTATTTGGATGTTTCTCCTGGATTTTTTGGTATAAAAAGATCTTTAATATAAAAAGACTCATTATTTCTGAAGGAAAAGAAACCAGCCAGAGGCAAGTGATGATCTGATAGGACACTGGGAGGTAGCCACGTTGAGGGGAGAGAAAGAGAGTTAGGGGCGATTGAGGGGATTATAAATAGGGGGTAATTGTGGGGAGAGGGCATTGAGCATTTTTGTGTGAGATTGGGCAGCCTCTGGCTGAGGGAACCATTGATGTGGGGGTGACTGGCACCATTAAAACCAGAAGCTCTTTTTCATGTATCTGTGTTGCTATTGAATTCCTTTGTTAATTTGAAGGTTCTTATCATGATCTCTCAAATCCGAATTCCCTTTTTTACCTAAAGCCCATTCCATCAAATACATTCTAATATTATCCCAAATTCATAGAGAAGATGTTGATTACTCTTAAAGTTTCTGTTTCTTTCTTTGCATGTGCATTCCTATGCTTTTGAATGTTAATTTTAGTGGGTTGTGCCATGCTGACTAATGTGGAACAGTACAGAGAAGAAAAGACAAGGGGGAAACCTGAGAAGATACTCTGGTGTTGTGGGAGGGGGTGTTGTGCACACACATGGTCATAGTTTGAGCTATAATTCATCTTTCTATTTCATATTCAATAGGCTGATTACAAGCATTTTAATAATAAAAGAGATATACTTCAACAAGAACTCTACCATACTAGGACTGCTAGCTGTTTAAATAACTTAAACTATTCCTAGGTATCCCACCCCAGATAAAAATCTGCTTACATAATTATCCCAATAGTATAATTAAGGAAAATTCCCAAACATCTAACAAGATGTCACTTGGGACAGTGTTCATGTTATTTTAGCGTGAACAGTGTCCGAGGTTCTTCCTTTCACAAATTGTCTTCAATTGTGGTTGTAAGCTAGGCTACTGTGGACCCACACGATCAGTTCTCTCCTACAAATGAGCAAATCTAGCTGATAATTCTGGGAATCTTCCTTTAAATCATCTACCTCAGTGGCAATTTAGTTCCTCAAATATAGTTCGGTTAGGCCAGAAGTTGAGGCAAGGTAGGCAGTAGGCTGGTCTGATGGATTTAGTTATATCCAGAATATCGGCTGAAAAAAGTTATTGTGATTGGAGCTCCATCTCAAGTTGTGCTGCATCGTCTAACCAAACTAAGCCAATGCTTTCCTAGCTGATTTTTCTAATTAGGAAATTTTTTATTTGTTTCTGTTGGTGATCATAAGATTTTATTCGTAGCATGACAATTATTCTTTCGAGCATTCTAGATTGAAAATTTTCTCTGTAATTAACTTAAATTGAATTGATTGAGTGTTTATCACGGAATATGTTTGATTTATGATAAATGCCTATTTATTTATTAATAGGAAAATAAGTATCAACATACCCAAAGATCGGGGGAATGGGACTGTCACATATTAGTGCTAGTAATGTTACAATCTATTGCAGGTGGCTATCTGAAACATGATGTTGGTTTGACTGTCTAATTATCACTCACTTTGTAGCCAAATCAACTCTCTTGATCCACTAATATTAGCATTCAAGTGACAACTGACAGTTACTGAGCAACTTTGATGGGTTACAAGAGTTCAAATAAATTTTATCTTATGCAAAAATATCTTTGGCTGCGAATCATCTCAGCTCATCTGATTAACAGCATAGGCTGAAATCTCTTCCAGAATATGTGATCATATCTCCTCTCCCACTGATGCTACAATCCTACTAGAAGGGAGAACATCTTTACTGTAGTAATTTTTGTTTCTCAAATTGAGCTAAAGAGTCACCGACAGTTTTCTCATCCTGTACTTTAAATGCTGCGCTAATATTCCAATGGATTCCCAAAAACATCCTTAGTGAGGTTGTCACTTGTCAGAAAATAACTACATCCATTTTTGCTGCTGTAGAAAAATGAAAAAGATCTGATCTCTACACATTAAACACATCCAGTATGCCTCTTAATAAGTTTGTATCAGTGGATCATTGTAAGCATGACTTTTGAGTTAGCAATTGTTTGTGACTTGATTGATTTTCCTACAATCTTGAATTCTTCTTTTTTAAGAATCATAATAAAACAACAAAAAACTCCTTTCAATTGTTTACAACAACAACAACACTAACAACCACAACAAGGACAAACTCACCAGTCACCACTATCCAACTTTATTGGGTCAGCTACATGGATCCAAACAAAAACAAAGTGCAAGGAAAATATAGTTCTACCAGTAAACAAGGGGGGAAGGATTAAAAATGAAAAAAGATTTGGGAAATGGAGTCTGAAAGATTGAGAGGAACAAGGTACAGCTCAACACATGAGGTGGTTAGCTGCTGAATGGGGTATGCAATACATATCTTAGCCTTCTGCACTACTACTCTTGTTGACTGCCCTAGTTCTTTTGCCCCCTTTATTTGGAATCATATCACTCCATATTGGGTTGTCCCTAAGCCTCCATTGAATTTCAAATACCTTCTTAAATGACAATTTGTCATTGATTGGTGCAACTCCAAGCAATTAAATTAAATTTAGGTCATTCCAATTCAGCACCTTAAACCCTCCTAAAAGAGAGATCCCAAGCTAATATCGCATGAAAGTTGGTACAAGAAACCAGAAGTCTGAATAAATAGTGGTGTATAGAATAAAGTCATAGAAGGTATTCCTTGCTACCATGTTTCCCCACGGGTGCTGCCTTCTCTCTTTCTTGCCCACATCATGTCAGTCCGACCTGTAACTAGTGCAACAACAATCAAAGGAAATGAGAGTAGAGTAAGGAAAGGAGGAAGGATGAAGAGGAGTTTGCTGTAAGATTTCAGAAAGGATTGTCACTCTCTCTTCCCTGTGCTCACAAACACCGACTGGAATGGAGAAATTACATGATTGTCCTTATACAACTTAATGTGCACAAATGTGCTTATTCCATCACATTGACTAGGACATCTACGCGTGGCCATTGACAATTGGAGTGTCCCATGCATTGGTCTCTTGCCCATTTTTTGATGTTCAATGCCAAAGAGATTGAGGCTTGTTGGGATAAAATTTTCTTGTTCACTTTGATTTGTGAGGAATATTTTTATCTGAATGTAGAAAGTTCTTACACCTAAGTGTGACTATTCTTGACCCAACATGTAGACCTGTTCCTTTTTTATGTTTGATGAACATTTCATGTAAGGTTATGTTTCATTATCATCTATTTACATGACTATAGGCATGCTTGTGAATGAAATTTCTGTATTAGACTATTAATTTGTGATTATGTTGTTAGTTTCATTTCTTTTTAGTTATTCATGTTTGCTCGGCTTTGATAAACTTATACTCTTCAGAGATATCACAATCGCCTTCTGTTCAAATTGGTCCTTTTACATTGGTTGGAAAGGGCACTAAAATTGGGGACAACTCTAAACTCTCCAATTCAGTAGTTGGCCAAGATTGCACTATCGGATCAAATGTTTCGATTGAAGGATCATATATTTGGAACAATGTCACGATTGAGGATAATTGTAAACTAAGGCATGCAATCGTTTGCGATGGGGTGGTAATTAAGGCAGGAGCTGTTCTAGAACCTGGGGTTATTTTATCATTCAAGGTACACATAACTCTGTTTGTCTCTGGAAATTAATTAGCTCTTTGCTTTTCCTTCCCATGATTCTGTTGGACTTATTTTCAACACTATACTTTCTGCATCGAGTTTTTTTTTTTTTTATTTTATTTTTTTAAATCTCTGATAAGTGGCCAGTGATTGTGGAGAGTGTAACACGTTAAATCTGGGAAGAATTAAATGGCTGTATCTGTAAATGTCTTCAGAGTAGAACACTCCGATTACTAGTCATAGTCTTGACTTAGCAGACCCAGCTCTACTTGTTGACTGGCCCTTCAGCATTACTGGGTTATTGGTCCATTAGGAACCAATATTTGAAAACGAACCAAAATACTGGTCCTGACTAATGGTTTGCTTGACCACATCATCTTACTTTTTGAACTTGCCATTTGAACTAACACAGGAGAACCTGAGACTCATTCTCCCAATTTGACTAAGTCTGTTGAACTGGTTACCCACAACTCACCTCACAAAAGGTTCTAGGAATATTGACTAAAATCCTTGTTCTAAGTTGAAAAGAGTAATGGCTTTTGAGTTGTCTGATTCTTTGATTTTTTAAAATTTTTTTTTTGGTAAAGCTGATTCTTTGATTTGGAGAACTGTTTTGTCTTCTTTTTTCTTTTTCCTTTGTATATTATTTGCTTAGGCTAATAGGTTGTTAATGGTGAGTCAGATTGAGGGCCACTTCATATTTCTTTCTCTTCCTTTTTTTTTCCTTTTTTTTTGGGGGGGGGGGGGTTTGGGGGATACCTTCATACTTGCATAAGTTCAACAGAAGATGCAGGGTAGAGGGCTTGTGATGAAGATCCATTTAGGGGGGGGGGGGATGAAGTGAAGCCTAGGTCAGAGATGGCGGAAGAGGATGAAGGGGCAGAAGGAGAGAAGAGTGAGTTACAGATTCTGGGTTCTAAGGGTGTTGGGGAGGAGATGAAGGGGGGGTGTGTGTGAGGGGATGGGGTTGTTGGTAGAGGTTGTCGGAGATCTATATTGGGAGCCTTTGATGTTGCCCAGTTCCTCTTTTTCATTAAGTTAGGTTCTTCACTTAAGTAAGTTAGCAAGATGCTGGTTAGTTTGTCAAAAAATTGGAGATTGGATGATTTTAAGAGTTGAGCTGGAAATTTGGTTTTGGGATGAATTAGGAGATTTGTTAAACTTATAGGGAATGAAATCCTTGTTTGTATGCACAAATTTGAGAAAGGTTGAATCTTAGTGTTGATTTCAACCTGAAGGAAATCTTCAACAGCTCAAAATAAGGATTCAGTTAGAACTTCCTGGGCACTTTCCTACCGCAAGGAGTCAATTGGTTCGACAGTGATCCTACATTCGAACCACCCAGGCCTCACACTGTCAAGAATACAACCAGATAGATACCAATCCTGGATGAATTTAGATCATACAAAATTGAATCCTCACAATC
Organism: Hakea prostrata; assembly: GCF_041222555.1. NCBI lineage: Eukaryota > Viridiplantae > Streptophyta > Magnoliopsida > Proteales > Proteaceae > Hakea > Hakea prostrata. Next base: position 11,749,977 of record NC_142606.1, on the reverse strand, counting down.
CCTTGCAACATTAGATAAAAAAACTCTAAAAATAAGACTGGATTTATAAATTCCTAATTCCAGGACCCACTAAAACATTTGCTTATATTTAATAACAACTTAAATTCAACCACATAGAACCAGTTCGGTTGAACTAACCCGAAACAACTGATAACTAACTAGATGAAGGAGCTATTTTGATACTCAACTTGAAACACCTACATTGGACCCTTAAAAGTGGCCATATGTAGAAAACCAATGGGATCAATGGCCGAATACGTATATTACCTAATGCTGGACTTATATCTAAGAGAAGAAGCCGAATTGGTGAAGAATCTAAATCACTAACTCTTACAGGCTTACAGGTTACAGCCTTGTTCCATTTGTAATGAACAGGAATTAATTAGATGCCACATTTCCACTGAGAACCAGTCTTGGGCCAGTGAATGCTGAACTGTCTCATGATCACTGAGGCAGCTTCCCAGCTTGTCAAAAGTGATTACTGTTTAAATCGTAACTGAAATTATATAGTTGAAGCATTTCTATATTCAAATGTATTTCGATTGACAAGTGAAGAATAATTTTTTTTCTTCATATGACTGGAATTTACTCATAAGTGGTGAAGTTCAAAGATATGGTCAGATATTAATTTTTTCAGTTCTCCTTTGTCAACTTATAGTCCCATGAAAATGTCAGCAAATCTTTCTTGTTGTTCAGGTTGTAGTGGGACAACAATTTGTAGTTCCTGCTTACTCTAAGGTGTCTTTGCTTCCCCAACCGATAAACCAAGACAGTGATGAGGAGCTTGAGTATGCTGACAGTAGCAGTGGAGCTGTAGATAGTCCATGTAGAGTTTCTATTCCTA